>NC_056696.1:29387000-29716500 GCF_018350215.1 Panthera leo
TTGAAGTGGTGCTTACCTGTAGGAGTGATGAGGGGGATGCATTCCAGGGAGAAGCAGCAGCTTGTGCAAAGTGAGAGTCATCCAGAAAAGGAGTTCAAAAAGCTGGCTATTTGAACTAGAGATCATAGCCCCAGCTCTTTGGGGTGTGATAGATAGATAGATTGATAGATAGATATCAGAAATTAAACTAGAAGCATGTTACCCTCTTATGAGTCTCTCTTTTTGGACACCCTTCCATGCCTTGCTGTTTCCACAAGCAGCAGTTGTGCGACCATCAACATTTTAATTGGCACTAATTGGCCTGTGCCTGTTTTCATTAGAATGGTACTTGATTCCCTTTTAAAGAGCCACTTGACAGCAGTAGGTGATAATACTGCAACTTTACAGAACCTTGCATTAAAGCCGCTTATCTTTTGGTGACGGGGTTAAAAGCTTGTGCCACGGAAATGATAGCCTTAATGAGTGGGGGCTGAGCGACATGATGCTCTTCTGCCTGATCTAAATGGGTGGCCGCGAGGTGCAGAAGGAGCCCATGTACGTGTCATGTGTGTGTTACAGTTTTTCTCTCCATTGAAACGCCATTATTGCTTTAGCACAGTCGTAAGGATTAGTTTTTCTTTCTCGGAAACTTCACAAGAACAGGAGTATCTTCGGGCAAGTTGGGGTATAGCCTGATGGTCCAGGATTCAGCAGATCCTGCCTAGAGGGTTCCTCACTGTACCGTAGCACTCCGTACGTGGGTTGCCTTTCAAGGGTGCCTCTTCCTTGGGCTGAAGTGGGACCGTACCAGTTTTCAGAGTGGCTGAGTCCTGGCTGACGTGGCAGAGCTGAGAGAGTACAGTTTGGAGTGTTTATCCAAGCCCCTCCACAAACACCTTCTCTTATCTCAAGAACAGCCCCTTGACAGGAGTTTTACTGGAGGTGTGGGACCTGCACCACAGACATGGCTGAGAGGAAGCCCTTTCTTGCCAATCCCCGTACTTGCCCGCCTTCCGTCATTGGTTTAAACACAGTTATTATTCACACTTTAGTTATTCAGGGGTGTGTACCCTGTGTGGGCCGGACAGCTCGAATGGAAAGAGAACAGTTAGATGGTTTTACTACGGAAGAACCTAAATAATTCAGAGAAAAATCAGAATTTTTAGGAGGGTTGCTGTCTGTCCTGAATGGATGGGCCAGGGGTCAAGAACTATGGAGATTTTTTTTTTTTTTTCTCCAGAGAAGCAAACATAAACCCTTTGATTGTACAGTGTAGCCCACCTGGGTTCCATATTCTTGTTCTTTTTCACCTGCTATGCTGCATTTGGATTTCTTAGTCACCAGTGGTTGTGTAGGATTGGAACCCATTCTATGCCTCAGCTCTGTGCTGTGCACTTTGTTAGAGATAAGGCAAGGGAAAGAGATAACATGAAATACTTAATTAGCCAATTAAATCATTACTGCTTGGGCTGATTAAAAAAGAACGAGGGAAAACAAGTTTTGGTAATGAGGAGACTGAAACCGATGTTTGAAATAAGACCTCCCCTTACTGATTTACTTTGTGATCTCTCCTTACTGATTTAATTTACCCTGCCCTGTCTGAACCCCCTGGAGTGCTGCTGCTTCTTTCTTCTTTTTTTTTTTTTTTTTAAGTATTTATTTATTTAGAGAGAGCATGGTGGGGAGGGGGTCGGGCGGCAGAGAGAGGAAGAGAGAGAATCCCAAGCAGGCTCTGCACTGTCTGCACAGAGCCCGATGCGGGGTTCAATCTCATGAACCATGAGATCATGACCTGAACAGAAATCAAGATGACTGAGCCACACAGGCCCCCCCCCCCCCCCGCCCCCCAGTGCTTCCTGAGCAGTCCAAGGGGTGTGTACCAAGTTCTACAGCTTTCCTGTCTATCAGTGTGCTGGATGGAGTAGGGGATCCAGCTTTGGGAGTTTGAAATGTAGCTAGGTTTGAATTCCAGCTCCGCCTCTTTTCAGCTGTGTAACGTTGGCCAAACTTTGCAGCCCTTTGGAGTGCCGTTCTTTCATCTACAAGGTGGGGCTAGTGGTACCTGACTTGCCAGGGTATTTGTGAATTCATTGCGATGCTCTATGTTCCCTTCCTGACGTAGTGACTTGCACAGAGTAGGTGTTGGGTCAAGGATGGCTATTTATATGTTTGAGGAGTTATATGTGGCCATGAATGTGCTCTTTGTGTGTGTCATTTTTTTTTCCAGCAGCCTGAGTTCACATGCATGCCAACATACACATAAAGCTTTGTCTCTGACCTTTTATTTTCTTTCTTTCTTTCTTTCTTTTTTTTTTTTTTTTTTTTGGTCTGTTGGCTCAAAGCAAATGTGTTGGCTGGCAGCTTTCATGTGGCCCCTTATATAGGAGGAGGTTGAGAATTGCATGATCAGACAGTAGGGAAGCTTGGGAAGGAAAAGCCACTTAGAGAAGGGCAGGGAAAAGAATCCTAAGGGCAGGGAAAAGAATCCTTTTCCCTGTATACCACTTACGAAAACAAGGGTCCGGTGTTAATATAAAGATCCTTGTATTTCTAATGTTGGGGTCCAGTTAATTAAAGAATGTTGAGAACAAATCTGCCTGCCTTTATTTTAGCAAGAATGCAGAAGCTAGCCAATCTTCACAAAGGAGTGTCTTTGCAGCCTTGATTTCTTTCCTTCTTTGAAGCCCAAATACAGAGTCAACTGCAACACCTCTGGTGTAATGCCAGCTCAGGTCTCTTGAACTTTAATGTTGCCTTTCATCTGAGAAGCCTAAAGTATTTGACAAACATTAACTCATTGATCTTCATATCAACCTCCCAACAGGAGGGACTGTTAGAAGAAAGGAACAGCTTGGAAAACATCAGTAGAGCAGGTTTGTAGCGTGTAATACGTGGTCCTGAAGCAGAATGGGTTGTTATAGCCAAGAGTTGGTTAAATCCCCACTGTGGATGGATTGCATGTAGGCCAGAAGGTCATGAGAGTGAGTACCCCATTGAGAGGTCAGGGGGAGAAAGCCCAGGAAAAATGCAGGTCTGGCTGGGATTTTTGCGCCAGGAGGGGAGAGGAAGTCCACATTCCCCAGACCAGCCATGCCTTTGCCATGCATTACATGCACATTGATTATAAAGATAATCTCTGATTTATTTATAATTCTGAATGAAAGGTTATGAGGCAATGCTTGTAGATGAGGGTTTAGAGCATCTCTGGATAAAAGGTAATAGTGAGTCCTTGTGGGCTAGGGGTGGTTATACGTCTTAGTTGGATTATAAATGGCAATTGACATTGTTTTGATTTCCTTTCCCTTTTTCTTGTTGGTTCTGTATTTCTTGGCTTGGTTTTGTTTTTGTCTGACCTGTTTCAATGTCCTTGCTTCTGGACAAAAACGTACTGTGGCCATTGTTAGATCAATTTTGTGCGGAAAGTTTGATACGTGGGTAATTTAGCTTAGTTCCTTAGAGGACTAAATTAGGTCCTGCTCAAAGGTTTCGTCCTGAGCCTGGTTGGTTAGCTTGACCCAGAGGGCTATTGCATATCCAGAGATCCTGTAACCCTAGGTGGCCATCCCATAAATGCTTGATGTTGGGAGGCGTCTGATGAGAAAACGAGAAAGAGATCGGCTGATGATGTGGCATCCTCTGACGAGCAGAATATCTTCTTCACATTTGTGATGTTTGAAATTTTAGTACTGAACCACATTACTAAATTAGGAAGCTTTATTGTGTGGGCCACTTGCTTTGATCTAATTTGCCTTACAAACTTTTAGCTCACAGGGAAAACTCCCTCGGTGTTGGAAATTAGCACAAGTTCCTAATGCTTTATCCTTTACTTACACTTAATTTCCTCAAGTCTTTAGAAATCTATTTCCTGGGAATTCTTTTTTTCACACTCCTTTCCACTCAAGTAATTGGGGCATTAGCTAAGGCAGTAGTAGATCTGAAACTCCAGTGGGCACCAGAATCACCCGGAGGGCTTGTTAAAACACAGATTGCTATTCTCCATGCCCACTCCAGCTTCTAGAAGAGGCAGTAGGTCTGGGGTGGGGTTTAAGAATTTGTGTTTCTAAGGAACTCCCATGATGCTAACAGCCCTGGTCCTTGACCAGCTGCATTTTGAGAATCATAGAGCTAAGGAGTCTGTCCAGCCCTGTCCTCAGGCTCATAGTCACTTAAGATTTTTACCATACTGGTTTGAGTGGTCCTGTTGCTGGTAGTCTGTGGGCTCTGGAGAGGCCTGGAGTCACTTAACGACCACTTAGCCCCAGTCTGGCCCAGGAGAGCATGAACGACATGTTTCCATTTCGGTGGATCTGCTTGGTTCTCATCGCCAATCCAGACCCCCCTTTGCTTGGTTTTCATCAGTTTGGTTTACCTGGTGCTTCTATGTCTCTGGGCATCCAAATTCCACCTGTGTCAAACTGAACAGCGTCTGTGACCCTGCCATCTGTTGAGTTAGCTGCCGAAAGCCGGTGTTTGGAGTTCTCTTCAACACCACGCTCTTAGCACCCCTCAACTTCTGCTTGTAAACCCCAATAATGAACCTTATCTGTCCTTTGACCCTTAGAATTTGCATCTCCAAAATATCTTCACTTTGCTCCCGTCCCTCCATCCCCACTGCCTCTTGGGATCATGCAAGAGCTTCAGAGGTTGCCTTTCATAAATCCTTCATCTACTCTTTCCTCTCCCAAAGAGGTTTTTTTTTTTTTTTTTAAACAAAACAAAAGAAAACAAGTATTTAAATTCTCTTGATTCTCATTACCTGTGTGATGAGGCTTCTTTACCCCATGACTACCTTCCCATTCCCATCTGCCGTGCCTTCTCTCTGTGCTAGCGACCTGAGACTTGGTGACGGTTAATTCCCCTCTTCTTTGTCATACTCTCACCCGACTGACCTCTCCCCTTTCCTACCTGTGTGGCCCCTATGCATTCCACTAGAGCGTCACCTTCCCTGACATTCCTTCCCACCACCGGTTAGGCATTCCTTTCTTTATAGTCCTAACGCACTTTGCACTTACCTGTGTTGGCAAGTTGTGTCTCATCATATTATATGTGTTTATCTCCTTGTCTCCTCTACTGAGTTACAAGCTTCTCCACCAGGAACCCCATTTAGTTGGTTCAGAACCAGAATCTCCACCCTATGTGGATGTAGGACACCAGTAGCCATGGCTTACCTGTATTGCTGCTGATTCTATCCCAGCATTCATAGCACTTGAAATGATTGTTTTAAATTTTTCAGTGACCCTGTGAAGTGGGTACAATTATTCTTTCTATTGTTCAGAGGATGGGATGAGGTTTTATTACTTACTCTCTGATAGGACGTTCAGTGCTCTGGGAAAGTGACGTCATGTTAATGACTATATGTGATTTTAAAAATTAAACAGGCATCAGTTCATACACATGATATACATCAGTATCTACACATTATACACATCTTACTTGTTACTTAAGGAGATGAATCACATCCCTAAGCTGTTTCCTGAAGTTATTGATGCTCTGGTTCTTAAGAACCTGGTTATTTTGCTTTACTTGGAAACTTTTGAAGATGTGATCATTTTTTCCCCTCATTTTTCAAACCCAGGGATGAAGGGAGTGTACATATCACACAAGTGGGAACATGGGGAGGTTAAGGCATAAAACAAAATTGTTTTTGCAGGTTTAGGTACATTTATTAGAATATGCTTCACTTCCTTGCTACGCATTTTGTACCTGATATTAAAGAGGAAGAGGCAGGATTACTCATTATTCAACCTCTGAGTTTGTAGTTTTTATTTTTATTTATTTATTTATTTATTTATTTAAAAAAAATTTTTTTTTAACGTTTATTTATTTTTGAGACAGAGAGAGACAGAGCATGAACGGGGGAGGGTCAGAGAGAGGGAGGCACAGAATCTGAAACAGGCTCCAGGCTCTGAGCTGTCAGCACAGAGCCCGACGCGGGGCTTGAACTCATGGACCGCGAGATCATGACCTGAGCCGAAGTCGGCCGCTCAACCGACTGAGCCATCCAGGCGCCCCTGAGTTTGTAGTTTTTAAAATGCGAGAGAGATGCTCTGACACTGTCACAGCAGAATTGCCAGCCTGCCTGCCTTTAGCCAAGACAGCCTGTCCTGCTTATAGAACTGTCGTAAGTAGCAATGGTATCTTTGATATTATCCCCCAAATCACAGGATTGGCTGTTGCCATCATGTCAGTTCCCGAGTAAGAGGGATTAAGGCAGATTTCATGGTCGTGAAAGTGAAATTGATTATGAATTACGTGTACACACGATACACACGTCATCTTGATATTTGAGGTTCTCCATGAATAATCCCCCAAATGGTCTTCTGATTTCTTCAGATTTATGTCCCACTGTTAGCCGGGGTTCTGTCGAGCTGCAGCTGCTTCCTGAACAGGCCCAATAATTTCTTCCACCTATGGTTATGCTGTTGCCCTGCCCAGGAATCCTCACACTCAGCATTGCCTGTCAAAACCATCCCTTGAGACTCGCCGCCCTGGGCAGCCTACCCGCAGCTCATTCCCGGGTCAGGTCCTCCTACCCCAGTGCTCCTGGCACTTACCAGGTTGTGCTTTGTGGCCTGGCTGATCTGCCTCATTCCCCTCCTTGGTGTTAGCCAGAGCCAGACACCTGCCCCACTCCTCCCCACATCCTGCCTAGGGCTCAGCGCAGACTGTGGCCTTTCTTCTGCTGGTTCATTCGGGTCTGCTTCCTCCTTGCCCCAGGAATGGCCTCCAAGGCTGAGGCTGCCCCTCCTCTCTTCATTATGACAGCCCTTCAGCGACGACAGCTATCTCGATACCTTTCTGTCGCCTGCCCCACTGCTGCCAGCTGTGGAGGCCGGTCCACCCCCTGCATTACAAGAGGCTTGTTTTGAATGCGTCTGATATTTTCTCTCCCCTGCTTGGAATCTGTCTTGCCACTTTATATTGTTTAGAGATACTTGTGTATCTGTAGTAAAAGTATAAGGAAACACCAGAAGGATAAACACTAAATACAGGGGGTGGGGCATGGGGCGTGGGGTGGAGGTGAGGGCTGAGATGTGATGTGCTATTGTTTTTTTTCCCAAGCTGGGTGGTGGGAACATGTATGTTTACTCTATTCTCCTGTAGGTCTAAAATACCTAGTTTATGGGGCACCTGGGTGGCTCAGCTGGTTAAGTGTCTGACTTCAGCTCAGGTCATGATCTCACGGTTCGTGAGTTCGAGCCCTGCATCGGGCTCTGTGCTGACAGCTAGAGCCTGGAGCCTGCTTCAGATCCTGTGTCTCCCTCTCTCTGCTCCTCCCCTGCTTGTGCTCTGTCTCTCTCCCTTTCTCAAAAATAAATAGACATTAAAAAAAAAATTTTTTTAAATACCTGGTTTAAAAAACACACAAAATTGCCCATGGTTAAATGCAGACTCCCTAGCAGAGCATTCAAGACTCAAACGCTTGGGGCCCCTGGGTGGCTCAGTTGGTTAAGTGTCTGACTCTTGGTTTCAGCTCAGGTCATGATCTCCTGGTTTGTGAGATCGAGCCCCATGTCGGGCTCTGTGCTGACAGCTTGGAGCCTGCTTGGAATTCTCTTTCCCTCTCTCTCTGCCCGTCCCCCACTCGTGCTCTCTCTTGCTCTCTCTCAAAATAAATAAACATTTAAAAAAACAAAAAAGACACATGCTCTTGTTTCCATCTAACCTGACTTTATTTAGCCTCTGCCGTTCTTGGTTCCCTGTCATCTTTCTGCAAACATTTCTCACATTTGAAACCTTGCGGCTTTGACTCCTACTGTTATCGCAACTGTTCCCTTGAATTCTCTGTCACACCTGGTCACATAATAATCTCCTCTGTTTTTTAATGTCTAGTATGATTCTTTTGTCTTCGGAGATGTTTTGCATGACATTCCCTTTTTATCATCAGGAGAGTGCATTGCCACTTTGAACTGTCTTCCTATCATGCGTCACACGTTCTTTCCTGATACGTATTACATTGTGTTATGGTCATTTGCTCATCCCTCTCCCCAAAGTCGTGAGCGCTTCAAGGATATGTTTTGTGATTTACTTCTCTTTGGGGTCTTAGCACCTGCTGCAGAGTTACAGGTTGGGGGAATTGTTGAGTAGAAGAAGTAAGATTAATGTGTTCAATTGAAGTGTGTGTGTGTGTGTGTGTGTGTGTGTGTGTGTGTGTGTGTGTGTTTAAGTATTTCCAAAAAAACTTCAAAGCACATTGAAGGGACAATCTCTTGGGCTCAATATCTGAACCATAGGCTGTCAATTGAATGGGTTTACATGTGGAATTCCTAAATCAAACTCAGGTTTTTTTTTAAAAAAAATAATTTCTTCTACTTTTCCTATTTGCCTTATGGTGTTGGGTGGCGATTTGCTTCTTTTGGCTTTTTCCTGTTTTTTAGCCCTGTGCCCTCTACCGCATGGCCATGGAGCATGCTGGTGGTTTCTGTAGTAGGGCCCCAGGGTGGGTGTGAGTCTGGGTTTGGGAGTAGATCTGGGCTGTGAAGTGGTACCACTTGTTGTAAGGGTGATTTCTGCCATCAACGCTTACTTACTCTGGGATGGAGAAGTGACACATGCATTTAGAGAAGAGGCAGCAGAGTTTATTTTTGTGGCAGACGTGTCCCACTGCAGAGCTATAATAACCGTAATGAAGGAGGATTATGCTGCATTAGGTTTATGAAGGGTGTACTAGTCTGTTACCAGGGTCAGTGGTGGCAGCTCCAGCCAGCAATTAGGTTTCATTAAAGACTCCAGCAGGCAATTAGCATTCTCTTCTGCCAATGAAATCCTGTGATCTATTAAGCATATTCTTTTTTGTTATACCTTTTGTAAAATGTGCATTAGATGATGAAGGTACGTATTTTTTTTTTTTTTTTAAGACATACGCAAGTCTCCAAGTTATCATTTAAAAAAACGGGGCTGATTTTTTGACGCTCTGTGTTTAAATGAAATCCATGGGTTACACTAACATTCTGTGTAGATTGTACTGTTTTAAAATCTGCCCATTTACAAAAGGTCCTATCAGTTCTTTTATTCAAAGGCAAGGAATTTGTTATGGAATATTAGATAATTATGTGATTTATGAGGGAAACGTGGGACTGATATGAAACGAATTAAAACTTTAATATAATGAGATGGCATCTACGGATCTTAATGATCTTCTTTAGAAAATTATTGTTTTGCTTAAGAGGCATCTAAAAATAAAGTCTGGAAAGGATGAATTGCGCTGGCTTCTGTGGAGCAGCTGTTTGGTTGTTTTCAAAATGAGGCTTATTTTCCAAGTACTAGGTTAGGTACAAGTGTGTATTTCATGTCCCTTCATCTTGATGAAAGTGTTTAGGCATTTAGCTTTGCTGTGAATATGAAGTGATGTTTACACTAAGTTATTCAAAGGAGTTTCCCCCCTCCTTCCTTCTTCCTCTCTCTGCTCCCTTCTCTTCCTTTCTTTCTCCCTCCCTTTCTAATAAATTGTCTTCATTTGGAGGCTCCTGATGGGTTAATTACTATATATGTATTCAAGATTGATATTTATCAGGGATCATAAAAGGGAGAAATGCACAGCACAGCAGCACGTCAAGCCAGAAGTTCAGTGCAAAGATCTGTAAAGGATGTCTATTTCCATGGGATAATTAGGCTCTTTCCCTATCATTTGATTCTCAATTCATATTATTATTTTTCTCTTTTGTAGGCTGGTAAAATGGTAATAGTGGATGAGCATAGCACTTTGAAATCTGTGTATGTGAATTTGTTAAAGACTCCCAAGAAGTCTTGCAGTAAACAAAAGTGTGTCAAAGCTGAATTCATTTTAGTAAGGACCTATTTTTTTTTTTAATTTGCTTTTATGAGACACATGTAATCTCGAGGGACACTGATTATTTCTCTCTAGAGGAAGTTTGGTTTAGAAGGTCCCTGGAATAGAGAAGTCCTGACTGTTATCTCTAAGAAACTCAACATAAATTAGAGTATAGTGACTTAGATTATTAAGATGGATAAATCTAAAATCCTCATCAGCCGACCAGACCTAACTTTTTAAAAACTTTAATTAATTGGATTTTTACTTGGAGGGATGGGAGCACAGGAGAAGAGCAGGTTTAAAACAAAATATCAGGAATCTGTTCACAAAACTACCTTTCAGGAAAGCTTCAGGAACGGTAAACATCTCGTCTAGTTTTATGTATTGATGCGGCCGAGAGTAATATTCAGATTACATTCACGGCACTATAGGAACCACATCCTTCAAGGAGAGATTTAGGCGTAGTCAGTGGTCCCGTCTAATTGAGGCCAGAAGCTGGCACTACTGAAAAATCTTGGTTTTTCCCAATTCTGGCAATCAGCCCTCCTCCCCTCCTCCCTTCCTCCCCTCCTCCCCTCCTCCCCTCCTCCCCCTGTTCCCCCCTTGCTTGTGATCCTGCCAAGAAGAAAGCAGGCAGGCTAACGAGGTATAAACCATTGAGGGCTTCAGAAAAGTCATTGCAATCATTTTATTAATAGCTGCCACTGTTTAAGTTGTTTTGTGTAACGGGGCATTTTTAACAAAGGCGTTGTGGCTATAACATGATCAGTTTTCCTCCACCATGGCCCCTTTATTACCTCAAGGTGATGTGCTCTGTATCCCCGTCATCATTTGTTTCCTGTCCCTATTTGTGACCTTTTTACAAAGCAGAGCTTTATGTATGGAAACTCCTTTCCCTCTACAACCTTTAAACTCATAACAATCTTATGAAAGAGATGTTATTTTTATCCATAGCTTGTCCCCGAGAAATACGGGAGGTGAAGAGGTTATTTTGTGAAAGTCTTGCGGCTAGTTCGTGGAAGAAGTGAGATTTGAACCCGTTCTCTCTGGCCCCATAGATCAAGCTCCTAAGCATGACATTAGGCCCACAGGTCTGTGCAGGTCAGGAACATCTGTTTTTTCTCCCTTCCTCTCTCTTTCTTTCCTTTCTTCCGTCCATCAGTTTGTTCAGTAAATGGCTTTTGATGTTTTTCAAGGAAGGGATGTCTTTCTGTGGTTATAATCTTTCAAATAATAAGCAAACTAATAATGTCACTACTGGCCCCATTTGACTGGCATTTGAAATGTGCCTCATTTGAGTTCAGGCAGACGTAAGTCTCCAATACATACCAGAGTTTGTAGACTTAGTACAAAAAAAAAAAAAAAAAAAAGGGAAGAAGAAGGAGAAGAATGTAAAAACAATGTAAGATTTTAAAATTGATTACATGTTGAAATAATATTTTGGATATATTGAGTTGAATAAAGTCTATTAGAATTAATTTCTTGTGCGTTGCTTTTTAAATGTGACGACTGGAAACTTAAAAATAACCTGTGTGGCTTGCATCCGTGGTCCACATTACATTTCTTTTGGATAGCACTGCTGTCGATAGGAATCGGATTATTCCTGGGAGGCCTCGTTTGGAGTGGTGCCTTAGAGGACCCGGGGCCAGTGGCTGGAGAAATTAGCAGTAGTTATTGGTGATGGTAAGGAGCAAGCCTGATGACACCTTAGATGACCACCAGACGGAGACTAGTATTAGCTGGCATTTATTTACCACTTATGGTGCGCAAGTACTTTGTCAAGCACTTACGTGGATTATCTTTCTGATCCTTACAACAACTCTGAAGTAAGCGCCCTCACAGACTTATTTTGTAGATGAGAAAACCAGGGCTTAGAGAGGCTAAAGGACAGGATCCCACAACTAGTAAGTACTAGTTTTCTGTGTCACACCGTTGGCATGCAAATACTAGTCAGTGGTGGAGCCGAGAGGCAAATCTGGGCCTGAACCCAGAGCTTGTACTTGTAACCATTCTGCATCACTGCCTCCCAAAGGCAAGAGAGACGACATTACTTAGAATGGATCCAGAGCAGTTCTTTATTGGTTGAGGGTCTGTGGAGGGCATACATTCTCCTCCCCAGTACTGGCAGAGATCGATCATCTTGGACTTAGGGAATATACACAGTTGATGTTCCTGAGAATGATCTCACGTAATCAAGAAATGCTGACGTTATGTTTGATACGCTTCGTTTACTAGTCCAAGGTTGCCTTACTGAGGAAGATACTTATCAGAACTTGATTTTAGAAACTTGAAGCTCACTTCTGATGGCTTTTTAACTGAGAGACATTGATGTATTTCATAGCAAGTACAGATTTTGTAAATATAAGCGTTAAATCTCTGCCCTGAGATAACTACAACGCTAAAAAAAAAATTAAAACTCTACCTACAAGTCTATTTCTAGCTATTTAAAATTTTTTCATATTTTTCATATTTTAGTCTTTGCTCACAAATGGATATATTTTTATAGTTGTAGTTAAGTTTCTTTCTTTCTTTCTTTCTTTCTTTCTTTCTTTCTTTCTTTCTTTCTTTTTGAGAGAATGAGAGCTTGAGCACAGGAGAGAGAGAGAGAGACAGAGAGACAGAGAGAGACAGAGAGAGAGACAGAGAGAGAGAAAATCCCAAGCAGGCTCTGCACTGTCTGCATAGATCCGGACATGGGGCTTGAATTCAGGAACTGTGAGCTCATAACCTGAGCTGAAATCAAGAGTTGGATGCTTTAAATGCTTAACCGACTGAGCCACCCAGGTGCCCCCTTTTATTATTTTTTTTATTGCTGAAAATACACACATTTAGATTTCTTGCTATCCCATAGAAGATGATAGGGAGGATCTTCACATTAATAGCTTATTTTCATTGAATTTATTTTATGGCAAATGTCTATCAGATTGTTTCTTATGATGAACATTTTTTGAGATTCTTGAATCCTGCAAGTGGAATTTTAAACATAGGTCATGAAGGCAAATTGAAAGGTAACACTTTATTATCAAATGCTGATATTCTTTCAGATCTTGCTTTCTGCCTAGGAAGTAGATTATCCCAGCAAGTAAGTCTTGCTTTTGTCTTTTGTTGTTATTGTTGTTGTTTCTTATAGTTCCCTTTCTTATAGTCTGACAAAAGAATTGGATGAGCTCTAGATTGATACTTTCAAAGACTGAATAATAATCCTCACAGTAGGTTCACTTTTGATGCAAGTGTTCACTAGTCTTTACATCATTTAATACAGAAAAAGGTGCGTTTGAATTATTGCTATCACGAATATGATACGAATAGAATTATTGAAGATATGTTTACATAAAGGTAGCATTTGAAAGGAAATTAGGGGTGCCTGGTTGGCTCAGTCTGTTGAGCGTTGGACTCTTGATTTCAGCTCTCAGGTCATGATCCCAGGGTCATGGGATTGAGCCCGCGTCTCATTGAGCCCACGACTCTGCATTGAGTGTGAAGTCTGCTTAAGATTCTGTCTCTCTCCCTCTCCCCTGTGCTCTCTCTAAGATAAAAAAATAAAAGAGACTTAAAGATCTATATGAGTACATATTTCATTGATAGAAAGTAACACAGTACAACCTTGGATTGTGAGTAACTTGTTCTGTGAGTGTTCTGCAAGGTCAGCCAACATTTCTAATAAATTTTAACTTGATAAAGAGCGATGTTTTGCAGTATGAGTAGCACGTGCCCTCAAATGTCACATGATCACAACTGAGCCAGTGGTTTTTGAAATTCGCCTCGATATACGAGTCCTTTGGATTGCAAGCTTGTTTCCGGAAAGAATTATGCTTGCAAACCAAGGTTTTGCTGTAATTAAAAACTATTACATCCTTCTAAGTTAACTTTGTGCCTTATTTTTATCTCGATGTCATTGGTATCTGCTTTTTATTGTCTTCTACGTTTTCACAAGCTTATTTCAAATATATGTTTTCCTATAACTTGCTGTATTTTGAGGACTATTGTATTTTCATAGTTCTTGCTATGGTTATGAAAAGGGTTCCAACATCTTAGTGGCTTAAAACAGCAAACGTTTGCTCCTCGTCCATGTTAGGCGAGTGCTGTGCATGTGTCGCAGCTCTTGGTGGCTTGACTGGGCTTGGTGCTGCTCCTTTGTCTTCTCACTCAGAAACCCAGGCTAAAGGACAGCCCCCATCCGGGATATTCTGTTCTCGAGGCTGATCACAGGAATATGGTGAGAAGCATGCAGTCCCACTTAGAACTGTTGTCTGGAGGTGGCAAATATGTTGTCTCCTCATGTCCAGTTTATCCAAAGTATATCACGTGGCCAAGCCAAAGACCCAATGAGTCAGGGGCCTACACTCACCCCACAGGATTCCCAGGCAAGTTGCCGGGACGTAGAGGGGGACATTACAGGAAGGGACCAAAGGGTAGGGATCGGTGATCCATTTTTTATACCATCATTGACGTAACTGTTCCCTAATGTTTGGTATTTGGATTGTTTCCAGTTTTCACCATTGTAAATAGCATTGTTACAAACATCGTGGAACAAATTACATTTATTTACTTGGAGAATATTTTCTTGGGCTATGGTTTCCAAAGTAGGCTGTCTGAGTCAGAGAGCATGAATTGCTTGTAGATCTTGTTACAGGTGGCCAGATTGCTCTCTAGAAAGACTATCAGTTTATAGTACCGTCATTAATATTTAAGTATCCAGTGTTCCTCCTATTCTGCTAGTGCTGGGTTTTGAAATCTTCATTTTGTTGGTTTCATAATTGTTTACAGTTTGATTTTTGTAATTACTAATGATGGTATTTTAAGACAGAAACTTTCAGAACATATTGTTATTTACCTCTTCAGTTGAATAAAACAAAGGCCATCTATCATTTTCTTTCCTGGTTTCTGAAAGCCATTGTAAACAAAAAGAAAGGTCATTTTCATCCTTTCTTTGTTTCCTTGGTCTCATATTTTTCTTACTATACTGTATCTTCCTGAAATACATCTTTACCCTTATGTGAAAACAAAACAGTGACAAAAATAAAATGAAAACTGATACGAGGTTTTATAATTTTTATCTTGGAGTCAAATCATAAGTAATAATTACTATGGAACTGGGTAAACGGCCAAATCTAAATTGCTGAATTTTGTTACAAATTTTAAGTCTTAGGAGGGCGGATGTATTGATTATCCTGTTGCCTAACATTGGATAACTTTAATTCCATGGTTTTCAGATTCTCCTCTGGCCGTATGGCTTAGATAGCAGAAAATACCCACTGAAACCTAAGAAGCAGATTTTCCTATAGCTTTCCCCCTCAAACTGTAAACTAAAACTTTTTATTACCAACCGTATCCTCTCACTTGGTTTACTTTGCAAGTGTCATGTTGCCTGCTGGGTATACTTGTCTTTGGCTTCTGTTTAGAAATAGTGGTATCTAGACCTACCCATAAATAACCTTGGTTACATTTCTTCATATGAAGCTCTGAGACATCCCGGCAAAGGCAAGGTAGACTTGCAGAGCAGATAAGAGAAATCTGTAGGCCACCGAATCCAGAGCTCCTAGAGACACAGAGAGAGACAGAGACAGAGAGACAGAGAGAGTGTTGGGATGGGAAGTGGTGCTGAGATTTGGGAGCGACAGCTGGATTTTGCAACTACCACTGCAATGCAAATGCCTCCCACCTCATTTAGCAGAGGAATGTCAAAAATCCTCTGAACTGAGAAACCCATTCTCTCTGTTTTGAGACACAGCCTGGTAAAGCTTGTAAGAAATATTACAGCTCGGTGGGAAGCAAGTCCAAGTGGGGGAGAAGCAAGATGATGTGTGAACCAGACATCCGTGTGTGAAGCCGAGTTTATTTGAACAGTAGTAGTTGCTGACTGCAGGATGTTCAGAGCAGGACTATTTAGAATGTTAATTGTGTGAATATCAAGACTCAGGTTACTTTTGAAGACATAGGACTTTGGATAGATTTGCCGGGAAGGTCTCTGGGGTTTTGTTCCTGAAATATTTTCCTATTTCAATTTAATTGCATTTTGTGTACGTCTTCTGGGAATTCTTTGCAAATTTCTTTGGAAGGTGAGGACTCATTGGTTTATGACGTTTTGCTTATTTGTTTATTTATTTTTAATGTTTATTCTTGAGAGAGAGACAGAGCACGAGCAGGAGAGGGGCAGAGAGAGAGAGAGGGAGACCCAGAATCCGAAGCAGGCTCCAGGATCCGAGCTGTCAGCACAAAGCCCGACGCGGGGCTTGAACCCACAAACCCCAAGATCATGACCTGAGCCAAAGTCGGTCACTTAACTCCCTGAGCCACCCGGGTGCCCCTGAAGTTTTGCTTTCATAACAGGTAAATCATTTGGGGAAACTGGATTCTGAGGCTCAAAGTAGGTAAGGGTAAGGATGTTAATACAGAAGAAACCAAGTAATTTCAGAAACTTAAAAAAAAATCAGCGCAGTAAGATAGGATGCTGGTTTATACTGAATCATTACATATCTAGGTTGTATTTATAAAAAGGAGGTTACTCCTGAGCTCTTCTCAAAGGTTGTCCTGCTCATTGTAAATGGTTTCTTAAGCTGCTTATAGTTTTAAAGACAAAAGAAGCACTTACACTTGCTGTGTGTTCTGCTTCACTGGATTGTGGGAGAGTCGAGGCAAAGGGTGTGAATGTATTACATGTGTACATAGTGTTTGGCTCTGGCTTGATGGTCCCACCTATGGGACCCTGTACGATGGTACCCTGTTTCCAGTCCTTTCTTCCTTTCTCTTCCATTTTCCTTTCCTCCAAGCCTGAATGTTGGCCTACCATTGGAATCCACTGATGTGGTGCTATGGTCGGAATGTGGCACCCCAACCACCGCCCCCCCCCCCCCCGAAATTCATATGTGACTTTTGGAAGGTGATTAGGTCACAAGGGTGGGGCTCTCATGAATGGGATTAGTGCTCTTTTATTTTTTATTTTTTTTTTTCAACGTTTTTTATTTATTTTTGGGACAGAGAGAGACAGAGCATGAACGGGGGAGGGGCAGAGAGAGAGGGAGACACAGAATCGGAAACAGGCTCCAGGCTCCGAGCCATCAGCCCAGAGCCTGACGCGGGGCTCGAACTCACGGACCGCGAGATCGTGACCTGGCTGAAGTCGGACGCTTAACCGACTGTGCCACCCAGGCGCCCGATTAGTGCTCTTTTAAAGTAGACCTCATAGGGGCACCCGGGTGGCTCGGTCGGTTAAGCGTCCGACTTCGGCTCAGGTCATGATCTCACGGATCGTGAGTTCGAGCCCCGCGTCGGGCTCTGTGCTGACAGATCAGAGCCTGGAACCTGCTTCAGATTCTGTGTCTCCCTCTCTCTCTGACCCTCCCCTGCTCGTGCTCTGTCTCTCTCTGTCTCTCAACAATAAATAAACGTTAAAAAAATTCTTCTTAAAAGAGACCTCATAGAGCTCCCTGGTCCCTCCTGCCATTTGAGGATGCAGTGAGAAGTTTGTGATCTGGAAGAGTGCCCTCGCCGGACCATGCTGGTACCCTAATTTCAGACTTCCAGCCACCGGATCTATGAGCAATACATTTCTGTTGTTTATACACTACCCAGCCTGTGGTATTTTAATGTATCAGCCCAAAGAGACGAAGATACATGACTTAACTTGATGGGTGATTGTCAGACAAAACATGGTAGTTGTTTACTTAAGGAGGCCTGTGACTACCAGACTGTTGTAACATACCTGCATCCATCTGTCTTTCACCAACATTGAATGTTGAACACAACCCACGGCTTTTGTAGACGTAGGACAAATTTGCGGTTCTTACAATCCAGTGTATTGATCCTATAGTAATTAGTACGTGTTTGCTGATGTCCATGAGTTGCTTCAGGTTGTTTATAAAGAGGGTAGGAGCAAAAACCCACTTAATTTCCCTCATGTCTTTGCTGCAGATCCCCAAGGAAAGTGTAGGCAACACACTCTGATTTGCTTGTGTGCTCAGTTACCAAATACAAGTACATTTTTTCACAAGTACATTTGTGAATGACCCATCGTCTTCTCTTCTTTGCCATTTTGAGGACATTGGTCTCACAAACACATACTTGGCTTGTGATGAGGTATCCATGACATATGGATGAGGACCCATAATTCTTGACTCTTACGACTTTGGGTATCACACTGAAGCCCATTTTTTAAAACAACCATAATTTGGTTTTTAAAATGCATCACGAATCTTGACAGCAGTTGTTCTACCATGATAGCATAGCCACTGCCTTTTATATTCTTTCTAAATTTTCTGTTAACTGTGCAACTATAAACATGCTCTTTGTATAGAATAATGCTCATACAATAATATAGTGCGAGAACACTTTTTATTTTGCTCTTTTCCCCACATATACCACTAGGTATAGTTTTCCTGTTTCTAGAGTCTTCATGAATGTATAAATTTAACAGATGTGTATATTTTTTTAATGTTTATTTTTGAGAGACAGACAGAGCATGAACGGGGGAGGGGCAGAGAGAGAGGGAGACCCAGAATCCGAAGCAGGCTCCGGGCTCTGAGCTGTCAGCACAGAGCCCTGTGTGGGGCTTGAACTCATGAGCAGTGAGATCATGACCTGAGCCGAAGTCAGACGCTCACTGGACTGAGCCACCCAGGCGCCCTTAACAGATGTGTAACTAATCCACTGAATTAATAATACATTATATTAGCATTTTCCATTTGTTGATTATGTGGGTTGTTTCCAGGGCTTTTGCTTATTATAAATAAAATGCCATTAATATCTTTGTCAGGTAGCATCTTTCATCTTTGGACTGTTCCTTTGGGTTGAATTCCCAGGAGAAAGATTAATGCATCATGGCAAATAATGTACACATTTTTATGTTTTTTTTTTTTTGTTGGCAAAACCACCTAAGAATTTTGCCATCTGCTACCAGATTTTATAACTGATATGGTTTATATTTAGCCATTGTTTTGTTTTATAGATTAATATTAAATATTTATTAATTAATTGAGCTTTAGGGAAAAGTGCTTATCTGTGTTAGCATTTTCAATATTGTAACCATTCACCATTATGTGCACTTTATTGATTTTTAGATGTTGTTTACAGAGGTTTTTCTGGGGAAAAAAAAACACTATGCAGAGGAAAAAATTTAAAAACCACAAACTGCAGTTGGCCCAAAGATTTGCAAGCTCTGCTTAACTGCTTTTCCCATCTACCTTTTAGATTTTTCCACTTGACTGACTGTGATTGGTTAGGTATGTCTCAGCCCGCACTTCTGGGCTACTATAAAATCCAGTCCATTTTTGAAATACATGACTATTCAGAATCATGGACATACCCGCTAGAAAGAAACATTGTTGTACCGCTAGGAGTGTGTGGCAGTGACAAGGAATACTAAAAAAGAAGAGTTAAAAATGTAGTTAATGTTTAAAGGCCACCCTGAACAGGCAGCAGAAGCATCAGTGTGTGAACAGGCTAGTCTTGTCTTGTTATAGTAGGTTGAGTGATTTAATCCCCTCTTCAGAATTTCTGAGTATTAAACCGATTTGCCCAGACATTAGACCTTTTGGGTTGAGAATGAGCTGAGTCCCATTGACAGACTTCTCGGTATAGTTTTTCAGTTGGCATTGGTCGGTCCTGATTGAACTCAGAAAATCAAGTTCTTTAATGGGCAAAGCAAAAGACCAGCCCTGATATAGACAGAAGCCGCTGTTTGCACCCACACGGAAATCTCCAGATACCCTAAACCATCTAGTCTGATTCTTATGTCTTGACTAAACTCTCTTCTGCTGATGGCATGTGCTTTCCCACTACCCTCTTGGATAAAGTGTACCATTTTGCCTTCCCCTTAACATCACCTGTTCTCTCTGCCGCTTCATTATTTCCTTTTCTTCTGATGTTCTGTCTTATTCTGCAACCCCCTTTCTGTCACCTGTCATGTCTTTCCCTATCCCAGGCCTAAAAGGAAGAAAAGCCCCTTGGATTTTCTAACGTTCTGCCAATCAGAATTCTCCTTCTTTGCTGCGTCTGGGTCAGTCAGCATTGGGGTATAATCTTGGGTCCTTTCATTGCTGTATTTTGTTTCTCGGAGCAGTGCTCAAAGAACTTCTCTACTAAAGCTAGTGGTCTTTATATATATTTTTTTGTTTTAATGTCTGGGGACCTCAGGTCCTTACTAAACAGATTCTAAAGGTAGTCTCCTTATTGTGCCTATTGTACTGGTAATTGGATCCATTAAAAACATCCATTCTATGGATATTTTTTCCATAAATTACTGTTTGACCCAGAAAGCCAGTGACTTCTTTCAATGGTATTTGGATTACTGTTGGTATGTGTACACTTTAATTCCAACTTGATTTTAATCAGTTTGATCACACATATGTCTTAAAAAAAAAAAAAAGCCACTACCATTAAAAAAGCAGCACCACTACGAAGTGACTCTAGCTTGTTACATGAGAGTCCTTAGGCCATGTAAGATGAAACCACTCTGGGCAGATGTGTAATGGGCCACGTCCATTTTGAGTTTTTGCAAACTCTCCAACCATCCCCCGTCGTCCTCCACGTGGTATAGTGGAAAGGGCACTCCTGTGGAATTTCAGAAACCTGAGTCCCTAGCTCTGCTACTAATTAGCTATTTTGGTTTTAGGCAAGTTACTTAGTGACTCATGACTCAGTTTCCTTGTCTTCATCAGGAATTAGTCGGTCTAATAGAGTGTGATTCTTTAGGCTCCTAACTCCACACTTCTTTGAAAACTTAGTAGTTCTAGAAAACGTTTTGTTTCATCCCTGCGGTTGAATTTGTGGTCAGAGCAAAGAAGGAAACCTCTGTGCTGTTACCCTTCTCAGAAGAAACTACTAGTTGTCTGATTCATTTTTGTCCAGGAACAGATTCAAGTTGCATATTTAAATCTTAAATTTCAAATTTTTTTGTAGTGATAGTTCATTTTATTTCCATGATTCTGTGGCATTTACCTCTGATCATTCCTATGAAAAATGGGGTTAAGGGGCGCCTGGGTGGCTCAGTTGGTTAAGCGTGGGTGTGGCTCAGGTCACGATCTCACAGTTCATGAGTTCGAGCCCCGCGTCGGGCTCTGAGCCAACAGCTCAGAACCTGGAGCCTGCTTCGGACTCTGTGTCTCCCTCTCTCTGCCCCCCTCTCCCACTCGTGCTCCGTCTCTCTGTCTCCCAAAAGTAAACAAACATTAAAAAAAAAACTTTTAAAGATGGGGTTAAAATGTATGTAATATACTTGATATTACATTCATTTAAATTAATGTTGATTTTGTTTGGATTTATGTCCAGAGCTTCACTGTGGTTGTTGAGGTGATTCTATATAGTATTAAAGGTTGCCCTGTCAAAGACTGGAAATCGCTGGGGTGAGGTGATGAGTGGAATTAGCAGAAGTCTCTCTGTCCTGTGGAAAAGGATACATATTCTCCTGTCTGTCCATTGCCTTCTGCAAAATGTTACCTTTCATGACAGTGTGGCATGACTCTCAGGTCTCTTGGCAGAGATTTAACGGTATTGCTGTTACTGTGTTCGTCTTCAAAGTGTTTGAAGTTGCTGGGTGTCACATATGTGCCTCTTTGGCTCCTCCTGAGCTGTGATTTGTTTCCTTTTGGGAATTGCAACATCATCTCCAGGGTTTGAGGTTTCCTGACACCCTACACTGCCGATTTCTTTATAGAACATGCTTATTACATTGATCTGTTTTGAGAATTTCATAACTCATTTTGAAATAACCGGAGACACTCAGGGCTGTTTCACATTCTAGGCTGAAAATGTGTAGTCTGGAAAGCAGTACGTGATGGACAAGAGAGAAGAGAGAAGATGATTGTGAGGTGGGTCATTGAATCCAAGCAGAGGCGATGGTAGCTTTTATGTAGGGGTTGCTGGACGGGAGCATATAGCAGTCCTCCTTTACCCGCGATTCGGCTTCCGCAGGTTTCAGTTACCCGTGGTCACGGTCACACGGTCCGGAAGCAGAGGACCCTCCTTCTGACCTACCCTCAGAAGGTCAGTAGTAGCCTACCCCTATGTCACAATGCCTGTGTCACTCACCTCACTTCATCTCAGCCGTTTTGTCGTCTCACATCATCACAAGACGACGGGTGTGCACTGTACAATAGGATATTTGTACAATAGGATATTCGAGAGAGAGAGACCACAGTCACATAACAGGATATTGTTATAATTGTTCTGTTTTCTTATTATCGTGTTAATCTCTTACTGCTCCTAATCTAGAAATTAACTTTTATCATAGATATGTATGTATAAGAAAAAAAACATGGTGTATATAGGGTTCAGTTCTCTCTGGAGGTTTCAGGAATTTGCTGGGGGTCCTCATTATATCCCCCACAATGGGGGAGGGGCTATTGTTGTCTGAAAAAATAGATTTTGCAGTATATATGTGGTATTTCTCCTTTATCCTATTATATCGTGAGTCCTTTCATACTTTTAAAAGCGTACCTTAAGTTGCTTACTTTCCACTTTAACTGGGTTTTAATTTAACCAAAAATATTTATTTATTTATTTATTTATTTATTTATTTATTTATTTATTTATTTCATTCTAGACACAGACACACACACAGACAGACACAGGTGAACACAGACACGCAGACACAGAGTTTGTTTTTTATTGCTACAAATTACTCTTTTTGGCCTTTACTCCCTTGAAACATGGTGTTTCCACTTCTGGTGGCACTTTATCAAAGAGTGTTCCAGAAGTTTGTGAATCAATTAGCCTGAAACCAAGAATTGATTTCCCTATGGAAACTGTGCTTACGTTCTCAGCTAGCTGGTGAAAGCCCATTATCTCTTATGTAGCGTACTCTAGAATGAAGGCACTCTTTTAAATACTATTTCAGTGCAAAAAGAGATCTGTAGCTGTACGTTCAGTGACAGAAGTTTGAGGCAGGAGCCCCAGTAGGAGGAAGGGCTCCAGGCTTTGGAGTGGTGGCCAGTGTTCCTGGGACCAGCTGCCTGGGAAATGCCATGAGACACCAGGGCTCCCATTCCCCCCGGGAGGCTGCACAGAAACTGCCCACAGAGCCCTCAGTTGTCAAATCCATGGGGCCAGTTAATAGTGATTACTCTGGGTTCATACTTGGTTAGGAAAGACTACCAATAAGGGTTGTGTAAGGAAAATGGGAAGATGGTGGGGAGCGGGGGAAGCAGATGTGTTCTTGTGAGAGATTATGTTGACCTTTGGATGCAAGGTCCAAGGTCACTGCCTCTATGAAAATGGATCGTGCCTGTCTCCGTAGATCCTGTAGTGTGAAAATGTCAGAATCACCCAAGGATTAATATTTGATTAGTCTCCTAGATGCATAGATGCCTCATAAGTATGATTGAGTCTTAAAAGGCAGAGTAAGTTTCATTATTTTTGAACACAGTTGGCCCTGATCACCATTGCAATTTAAAAATATCTTGAGTTGGTGTTTCTCTGCTTCTTAATAGGCCTAGGGGCTGTCTCCTTTTTCTTCTCCGTCTTGTCTTGGCAACATTTTAAATATAATTGACATCACGTGCAATTTTATTAAGTGTTAAACATAAAGTTGCACAAGAAATCACTAAAAATGCCATGACGTTTCATTTCACAATTGGTTATTGTGGTTTACAAGTACAATTTTTGCAGCTTTTTTATCATCCTTCTCCCTCCCCCTCCTTCCCCTCCCCCTCCTTCCCTTCTTCCCTCTCCCTCTCCTTCTTGTCTTCATGTACACTTTTCATGTTCTTTATTTAAAATAGCCTAGAGTGTGCTAACCACACTTCTGGGCAACTTCTTCCATAGCACTCTTTGGTATAAACTCAAGGAATCTTACTTGTTCGTTTGTTTGTTTGTTTGTTTGTATTTTTATATGCTTGTTTGAGATACATGTAATTAGGAAAGGGAGTCTGTTTCAGACCTGGGTATAAAGCATGTGTTGCCTATGCATTCTTTAGTTACATTCTACTGGTCTGGATCTTTATATTCTTCTTCTTTTTTTTAATGTTTATTTTTGAGACAGAGAAACAGAGTATTAGCAGGGTAGGGGCAGAGAGGGAAGGAGACACAGAATCTGAAGCAGGCTCCAGGCTCCGAGCTGCCAGCACAGAGCCTGATACTGGGCTCGAATCCACGGACCATGAGCCAAAAGTTGGACACTCAACCGACTGAGTCAGCCAGGTGCCCCTGGATGTTTATATTCTGCACATAGGTTATTATTCGAGTCCATTGAATTAGCTGTTGGTCAGTCATTTTGCAGACTATATCCTTCTTGAAAGGGAGACATGCCTTTGGTCTAAAGCTTGCCTTAGCAATGATCATACCACCCCCCAAATTGTTCATTCCATATTTAATTAAAGCTAGTTTTGGATCTTTAAGTTGCTATATGTGAAGTTGAGAGATGTGAAATCTCTCAAACTGGTGAGAAAAAAAATGATCCCCAAAGCTTTTGATTTCTGTGTTTTTGAACTTAGATATAAACAAAACACACAAGTGTCACGAAGCATGGTTTTAGGTGCCTCTGACACACAGGGGAACACATGTAGGCTCAATGTCGCCGACGCTTTTGCTGACTGCCTCCTTTTTCACCTTTAAGAGATTTTTCCCGTTAACTCTTCTTGTTCTTTTTTGTTTCTATGTATTGATACTGTCATTAAGTTAGTATTTAAACGTGCCTTTCACACAAGGGAGGGATCTACTGTTTTCAGGGTATTTGTTGTCTTTCCAAAAAGCTCTTTTCTGTGGCAGAGCTCAAGTAGGTAGCTAAGAAGTCCTTTTTGCCACTAATTAAGGGCTTGCCAAATAGTTTATGAAAACAGCTTACATGTGTGCGCATTTATAGGAGAGGTCTTTTTATTGATGCTATTTAACATGCCATGTATACCATGAACCTTGTACTGATTAATGCCTTTTCAAGAAAACGAGTTTTTAGATTGCATCTGGCTGCCTTTTTGGTTTTTTGTTTGTTTGTTTGTTCTGTTTTTGTTTAACTGCCACTTCCAAAGATAAACTTCATTCTCAAGTTAGGAAAACAGATGACTCTTTACCCCTAAAATTCCTTCTGTGAAATGACATGTGGCCCTGGCGGTCGTTGTGAATCTGCTTTATTTTCCCCCTGTGTTACACAAAACAAGGCAGGCATTTGAGCTCCTTTAAGGAGACACTAGCCTGGGGTAAATAACAATTTCGTCCAGGTGGGTGGAAAAGAATGCTTATGACATTCTTTTCATCAGCTCCATGTGTAACCTCCAAGCAGGAGGTCAGGCAATAAAACATTTGAGTGAACTGGTGAAATGTTTTGTATTTATTTACAAGCCTCTTAATCACAAGACCGATCCCAATAAACTCAACAAGTCAAAGTGATGGAGGAGAGTATATGAGGCATGCAGAACAGTAAAAGTGGGGACTGGAAGGGGCCTTTGGAGTGCATTTCGCCTGCTCTTCGGTTCCCACTGTGGAAAGATGGCCATCGGGATCTCCAGTGCAGTGGTCATGGTGGACACGAGGAATGCCATTGTCCTCATTCTCTTCGCACCTGCTGCGGAACCACCTGCCATCCTGCTTTAGATTCCAGCCGTCTTGAAGTCTTAGAATTTTGTTTTGCTGGACTTTCTCAGTTCTGTTTCTTGAACCTCCTCTACCCAAAACTTCTCTGTCATCATTCTTAACGCATTCTGTATTTTCTCTTGTGCTGGAGTTGATGACTCAATATCCTTGCTTACCACAGTTGGATTTAAAGGAAAAGCATTCTAAAACCTTCTTAAGTTTTCTCATTTTTATTGTTACCGTACTTTAAAAAATGATTTAGGTGTAGCTTGTAGAGAATTTTTAAAAAGGGGAGAAGACAGTGCCTCTAGATAAGAAGGCCATGATGTTTTCTACCCAGAAGGCCTGACGCGTGATAAGCACGGGGGTCTGTAGACTTCTCCCTCATTTCCTTCCCTGAAGCCTGGCTGTTCATCTTCCTCTTCCGTCTCCACCAAATAATGGGCAGAGTTTTAACTCCTCCCTGACAGCCCTGCCTTTTTATATCTCAAATAAACGATGTCTTGGGGTAAGAGGGTTAAACTCTTTGTATGAATATGAATAATCCAGATTAATTTGAAAGAACTTTCCTTTTATATGCTACTAGAAAAAGAGTTTCTACAAGCAGTTATCTCCATGATCTAGCAGAAGCCTAGGCAGGGTAGATTCAGTGAGTAAGAATTAGTCATATGCACCAAATTAATATTATTCTAAATAAGAAATTATTATATATAATAAATAAACAACTGTTATATACGATAATGGTAAATAATTATATACACTAATAAATTATTATATACAATAATAATAAATTATTCTAAATAATAATTTGGTGTTAGCCTGTTACACAAATAAGAATGCTCTAGTATCTAAGATTTTCATATTATTTGGGCATTTCTCTTTTTCAGACTGTCGCTGGACACTGTTAAAATATATGAGGAGGTTACTTCTGTTTATTATGGATCAGCAAGCATTATTGAGAACTTACTGTACTGCGAGGGGAAGTGGCAGTGGTAGGTTAGGAGTTATGAGAAGATACCAAAACAGGGTTCCTTCTTTTAAAGGATTTTTTTTCAATGTTTATTTATTTTGAGGGAGAGAGAGACAGGGAGCAAGCAGGAGCAGGGCAGAGAGAGAGGGAGACACAGAATCCGAAGCAGGCTCCAGGCTCTGAGCTGTCAGCACAGAGCCTGACGCAGGGCTTGAGCTCACGAACCGTGAGATCATGACCTGAGCTGAAGTCGGACACTCAACCGACTGAGCCACCCAGGCGCCCCTTTAAAGGATTTTATTATAAATTCTTTGTATTTTAAGTCCCTTTTTTAGAGGACTTGATTACAAACTTAATATGTTTTAAGTCTTTTCTTTCCTGCCCTCCTCTTCCCGCTTCCATTTTTTTCCCCCTTCCATTTCATCTCAGAAGAAAGATATGTTTTGCCTTGCTGTTGTGTTCTCCCCTCTTCTCATTTATGGCTCCTGGTGAGTGCTGTGATAGGATTTTTGGGTGTGGGTGGTTAAGCGATATTTCTTTAGCTATTTTAACTATGTTATCCCCATTCAGTTTGGTGAAGCTGCTTCTTTAAATGCAATGGATGGACTGACTTTGTCTTTAGTCTTAACCTTGATGGGCCAGCGTTCTGATGAGATATCCTTGAGAAAGCGCTTGCCCTTCTCTGTTTAGGTTCCTTAAGTTTTAGCACAATAATGATTTCAGAAAGGAAGAAATATGGTGCATTCTTTAATGCATATGTGAAGTTTGCTTTTTGGGAAAACAATGATCGTGCACCTGCCGTGCTTGCATAGAAATGGAGATGGGAGCGCTACTGAGGCAGAAGGAAGTAGATATGCGGGGTTGACGATTGCTCTATAAACAGTTTGAGTAAAATATTGCAAAGGCAGGACTGATTGCATTTGCCTGGGTGGTATGAGACAACCTTAGCTGAAAAGGAAGGAGCTGAGTCTGAAAGGCTGAATGGGACCTCCAGGAAGGAAAAAGAGCAAGAATGTCGCCAGAAAGAGAGAGGTAACATGGGCTTTGAGAGTCGTAGAGCATGGACACCTACATGCAGGGCCTGCGAGGAAGCTGGGAGCCCAGTATGCCTGGTGCTTGGGGTGAGCGGGGCAGTGGTGGCTGAAGGGTGTGGATGGTGGTAAAGAATGGGAATTGCTTTTAAGCTGGGATGTGATGGCAACAAAGGAACGTGTGTGACTTTTCTATTCGGAAAGATTAGAAATTTTCTAGGTGGGGTCCTTCTACCTTTGTGTCACATTGAGGTTTTTTTTTTTTTTTTAACCTTGTATCAAAGTTAACCTAGTGTTCTCAAACATACACTGCTTTTCCATTAACATTTGATTCTATCCCCAAAGGAAATAAATATGTATAGGCCTGGTAGCAATATGGATCAGCTGGAGAGGCATTTAGTAACATGGGTAACTTCAAACACACTTTACCAAACCGTGTTTTGTATTTGTTCTGCTCTGGTGCTTATATGGCAAGAATGGTGTCCAGCAGGAAAGTCAACATATCTTTTTCTTTAAGTTTTTTTTTTTTAATGTTTATTTATTATTTTTGAGAGACAGAGTACAAGCAGGAGAGGGTCAGAGAGAGAGGGAGACACAGAATCTGAAGTAGGCTCCAGGCTCCAAGCTGTCAGCACAGAGCCCAACGTGGGGCTCGAACTCAACGAACCGCGAGATCATGACCTGAGCTGAAGTCGAACGCTCAACCGACTGAGCCACGCGGGCACCCCTCGAAAGGCAACATATCTTAATAAACCATTTGTTTTATAGAAATGCTGGGGTTTTGGCCAATATATTATCTGCCTGGCATACATTTGGCAGTGATGACCCTTTTAAACTTGTTCCAATGGGGACAGCAACATATTTCACTGGTCACTGTTACCCTGGTAAACAGTAATCTGACATGCTGTGGATTACTTTCCGATTTGTATACTCACCTCGGCCTCTTAGACTGTCCCTGCGAAAAACAAAAACAAAACAAAACAAAACAAAACAAACATCATACAGAAGTTGTTTCCACTGGTTTAGTGCCATGGCTTTAACTCAGAAGTGGATGGGAAGGGCGAGGTACCTAGAGAGGCAAATGGTCTGTCCCCATTCTGTGACTGGGCTTGTTGGCTCACGCGTGCGCCAATACAGCGAGACTTTTCTTGAGAACCTGGGGGTGGGAGTGGAGTGGGTGGGGTAAGTCTAGCTTCTCTGGGGAGAGAGGTGCAGGTGTACTTCCTGCTTTTATGATCTGTGCGGTTTTGGCTAGCCGACTGGTCAAAAGGCGTTGATTGCAAAGATGCCATTCCCTGGGCCGTGTGTCCGTTTTACTATGTTAGAAGAGATACTGGGAAGAAGAACTTCTTTTCTTGCAGCTAGTTCTGCTCCTGGGTCATTGCCACGGATGGTGGCGGGAGGCAGGTGCTTGTTTAGTGTGACGGCAGAGGGAAGGGCACCGCCAGGACACTGAGCGGGGCTGAGGGCTTCTGCTGCGTACATCCTCACTAGTACGCTAGTGCCTCGAGAGCCTGTTCTGGTGCTCACGCTGAGTTTAGGGGTGCTCACATCCTCCGATATACGAGGGTCCTGAGGGCACACAGCACATCTCTTTTGGAGTCTTAAGTGTGTGATGTTACACATAGCACAGCACCGGGCAGCAGTTGGTTTGAGCTGGGGTGACGGGGGAAAGGTTGGATCTGATGAAAGAGGAAGAGGTGTGGGTACACTTTGGCATCTCAGAGTAGCCCCAGCTCTGCCCGCCAGGGCGCTCGTTAAAAGTAGGTCCCTGGGGCGCCTGGGTGGCTCAGGCAGTTAAGTGTCCAACTTCAGCTCAGGTCATGATCTCGTGGTCTGTAAGTTTGAGTCTCGTGTCAAGCTCTGGGCTGACAGCTCAGAGCCTGGAGCCTGCTTCAGATTCTCCCTCTCTCTCTGCCCCTCCCCTGCTTGTACTCTGCCTCTCTCTCTCTCTCTCTCTCTCTCTCTCAAAAATAAACAAACATTAAAAAAAAATAAAGGTTCCTGCAAGGGACCCCAGACGGGGAATCACACTCTCTAGTGATAGACTTGAGGTCAGCATTTTAATTTTTTTTTTTTTAATGTTTATTTATCTTTGAGAGAGAGACAGAGTGCAAGCAGGGGAGGGGTAGAGAGAGAGAGAGAGAGAGAGAGAGAGAGGGAGACAGAGAATACGAAGCAGGCTCTGAGCTGTCAGCACAGAGTCCGATGCGGGGCTCAAACCCGTGAACTGTGAGATCGTGACCTGAGCCAAAGTCGGCCACTTAACCAACTGAGCCACCCAGGCGCCCCGGAGTCTGCATTTTAACAAATTCCCTGGGGGAACTTTTCAGTTGCAAAACCACTGGTTCATGCTTTCCTATCTGCAGACGACTTCTCTCAGCCCATTTTGCAGTTTTGGAAAACTTTTCCGCATACAGTCTGTGGGCTGGTGGCTGAGGAGCCCAGAGTTTCTCATGTACTAGGAGGGCTCCTGTAGGCGGCACGCCATCCATAAGTTCATGGTCCCTTTCATGATATATTTGCAGAGAGCTTGAGAGACTATATCAAGCACTAGGCTTGTGGCTTTCTAAAATGGGGGCGTTTTATTCTGTTTAAGGACAATCTCAGATTATTAATTTTGCTCCCAGAGGTTGTATGCTGGATATGCTTGCTGCACTGGAGTTTGTGGCTGGGGGAACATTCAGGAGGTAATAGACTCTCAGAATTATCCTGTATGAAAAAAAAGACAGGAAAGAAAAACTGCTGGGGGCAGGGATGGTACAGGGAGGGAGTCTTTCACAATTGGAATTCCTTCCGTATTTTTTTTTTTTGTTCTAATTAAAAAAGGATTTTTTTTTTTTACATTTATTTTTGAGAGACAGAGTGAGAGACAAAGCACAAGCAGGGGAGGGGCACAGAGAGGGAGACGCAGAATCCGAAGCAGGCTCCAGGCTCCGAGCTGTCAGCACTGAGCCCGACATGGGGCTCGAACCCACGCGCTGCAAGATCGTGTCCTGAGCGGAAGTCGGATGTTTAACCGACTGAGCCACCCAGGTGCCCCAGCATTCCTTCTGTATTTTAATTGTTTCTCTTGCAGTCATACTAATAATTATGATGGTGAAGATAAGAGTCAAAACAAACACAACCAGTTATAAGAAAAGCAAGGATTTAATGAGGACTTGCTTGGTGCTAAGCGCTGTGCTAAACCCTTTGCATACATCGCCTCGTTTAATTTTTGTGACAACCCTATGAAATAGGTGCCATTGTTATTATACCCCATTTTGCAGATGAGGAAACTGAGGAAGGCATCTTCGCTTCAGCCAAATAGCTAGTCACGGCAAGTGCAGATTTCAGACTCTGAAGCCTGACTTGGAACCTGAGCACAAAATTCGGCGCCGATTAAAGATTCAAATACTTACAAGGCTAGGTCGGAAGCATAAGTGAATGGAGCACCCATGTAGTCACGTGGGGAGTGGAGGAGACTGCGGCCAAACCAGAGAGGGCTCCCCCGTCAGTGGGCAGTCACTTTCGATCCCGGCTCCTTGCTGCTAGGCTGAAATTTGGGTCAATGCAGTCAGATCTTCTTTTCAAGAGCAACTGGGGGCACCTGGGCGGCTTGGTTGGTTAAGTGTCGACTCTCGATTTCAGCTCAGGTCATGATCTCACGGTTCGCGTTCTTGAGTTCCAGCCCCATGTTGGGCCGATGGTGCAGAGCCTGCTTCTCTCTCTCTCTCTCTCTCTCTCTTTCTCTCTCTCTTTCTCTCTCTCTCTCTCTCTCTCGTTGCCCCTCCTCGGCTCTCTCCCTGTCTCTCGCTGTCTCTCAAAATAAATAAACTTAAAAAAGAGCAAATTGAAATCTGTATTTTTGTGTGAAACATCTTGATTTTTAAATAAGGACATCATTTTCAAAGTTTAAAACTATCTGGGCCACACAAAACATCAGAATGTAAGCAAGGTTTTTCTTCTGTTCTGTTTACTGCTATATGCCCAGCACCTAAAATAGCCCTTGGCGTGTGGCCGGTGCTTAGTGGATGCTCGTTGAACAGATAAATGAATGAATATGGGGCCACATTACACTCTTAGGCAGCCAGTTTTCAACCTCCGCTCTGTGGCTTTCCCCAGCTCCCTTTTAGGTTTTTCTGCTGCTTCCTATCCCAGACCAGATCACTTTTTTTTATTTTTTTATTTTTTTTTTTTTTAAATTTTTTTTCAACGTTTTTTTATTTATTTTTGGGACAGAGAGAGACAGAGCATGAACGGGGGAGGGGCAGAGAGAGAAGGAGACACAGAGTCGGAAAGAGGCTCCAGGCTCCGAGCTGTCAGCCCAGAGCCTGACGCGGGGCTCGAACTCACGGACCGCGAGATCGTGACCTGGCTGAAGTCGGACGCTTAACCGACTGCGCCACCCAGGCGCCCCAGACCAGATCACTTTTTAGCTAAGTATATTTATCAGATCTACTTAAAAGGTTAAAAATCCCTTTAGTGTGAGTTGGTTTTCAGACCAGCATTCCTAGTAGTTTTGTTTTTGTTTGTTTTAAAAATTCTTTTTCAAAAATTGTGGTAAAAAAAATCTTTAAGAAAAATTGCGGTTTTACCATGTTAACCATTTTGCAGGATACAATTCAGTAGCGTCAGGGTACATGCACTATTCTAGCTACTTGTGCAGCATGAAGGGCCCGCTTTTCATCCTAAGAGCACTTTTCTGTGGAATCTGATTAAGCCTTTTGTGGCTAGGTTGTGGAGGGTAAGGGAGGTGGAGAAGGAGAGTTAGGAGGGGCCTGGGTGGCTCAGTCGCTTGAGCATCTGACTCTTGGCTTCAGCTCAGGTCATGATCTCATGGTTTGTGAGTTTGAGCCCCGCATTGGGGTCTGTGCTGGCAGTGCGGAGCCTGCTTGGGATTCTCTGTCTCCCACTCCATCTCTCTCTCTCCAAAGTAAATAAATATTAAAAAAAAACCAGTAAAGTAAATAAATGGTCTTTCCTCCCACTATGCCATTAGCTGGTGCTGCTTAGAACAAAAGAAAGTCGGTCATAATCCATCCGGTGAAAATAATGCTAATGTCTAGACCCCCAAAATCTTGAAGACGGGTAAATTTAACTCCGTGACAGCTCATTTGTAGTTTTAGGGTTAAAAGGTGTTATATACACCTCTTGAAGATTTCATTCTAGAATTTAATATTCTAGGGTGAACCCCTACTAACTCAGGGTTAATTGAAAAAAGGTACTTACGCTGAGGTCTTGACTTCTGAGATGTCCTTTACTGATAGGGCATTGATGTGGGATTAACCGTATCTGCAGCCTTAGAAACAGGAGGCATTCCTGCCTTGCCAGTGTCTGCTTTGCAGACCTGGAGGGCGGGGAAGGATTGGGGGAGGGGGCTGTTGTTGGCCAGTAGATTCATGGTTAACTCCTGCAACCTGCCAGACACAACACCTAATCTTTGCTGAGACCCGCTGCTCAGAATGAATAACGGTTAAAACCATTCCTTTGACTAAGACCATGTACCTTCCATAGTTCTCTTAGATATGTGACACCGTGAAGGTTTTTAATTTTCCCTTTGCAAATAAAATTTACACAGCACAGAAGTTTCGTGACTCATTTCTTGCAAAGAAAGCAGGTGGTATCCATGAATAGTGTGTCCCTTTTTAGGGATAACTAGAGTGATGGCTGCTGAATCTTCATTTAACTCCATCACAGTTGTGTAGAGACCAGGATGAAATGGCCCTTTCTTTGGTGTTAAAACAACCACAATAAGTAGTGCCCCTGCTAGCTCACAGGTTCTTTTAGTCGGCTGTGCTGCACATGGCTGTGAGCTTTTCTTATTTGGGGGGACCGGTCATCTGGCCTGGGAAAAGGTAAAATGTTTGTAAAAGGGGGAGCAAGGGGCGCCTGGGCAGTCGGTTAAGTGTCCGACTTGATTTCGGCTCAGGTCACAATCTCACAGTTCATGAGTTCGAGCCCCATGTTGGGCTTTGTGCTAATAGCTACGGAGCCTGCTTGGGATCCTGTCTCCCTCTCTCTCTGCCCTCCCACCCCCCCCCTTTAAAAATAAATAAACATTTAAAAAAAATAAGAAAGCCGTGGGGGGGGGGGGTGCCTGGGTGGCTCAGTAGGGTAAACGACTGACTTCAGCGCAGGTCATGATCTCACGGTTTGTGGGTTTGAGCCCCACGTCGGGTTCTGTGCTGACAGCTCAGAGCCTGGAGCCTATTTCAGATTCTGTGTATCCCTCTCTCTCTACCCCTCCCCTGCTCACACTCTGTGTCTCTCTGTCTCACAATAATAAATAAATGTTAAAGAAAGAAAATTAAAAAAAAAAAGAAAGGGGGAGCAAAGAGAAATGGGAGGTCTCCCTCCCCTCAGTGGGGTTGCTTCAGGCTGGGTGCATGTCAGTCTCCAAGAAGTCAGTCCCCTCATTCCTAGTTAATGAGTGGCAGTCACCTGGTAGAATGCCACCACCACAAAGATGTAGTTTCCGGTTTTCCATTTGTTATGTCCACCTGAAGCTTTTGGTGCTCTTGCCTATTTAAGACCATTCTATAAACATTAGAAATAGCCTTTATGTTTAAAAAAAAAAAAAAAAGCTTGGCTGAGGATTTTGTGCTTCTGTATTAATGATTCCAAACCCATTATTAGGGTCCTAGTTGTGTTGTTTTTTTTTTTTCCTCCTTAGAAGCCTCTGTGAGAATGCTCTTAGTTTCCTTTCTTCACAGTCATCTGTCTGCTGTCTCCTATCTAAGGATGCATGGCGGACATGGCCAGTGTCTCTCTGGCTTAGATTTACCTCTGAGAATTCATTGTAAATCTGTTCGGAACTGACAGTTTGGTCCGTGTTGGAATATTTCTTGCTTATTATAAACTCTTTAAATTAAACAAATGAAAAAAGACTGGTCTCTTTCCCTTGTAGCTAAGATTTTTGAGACTGTTCCGAGGCCTGGCTGCGTCTCCTGTTCAGGCTTGGGCTCCATGTACTTGGACACTGTGTTGGCAGTCGGGCCAGACATCTCCCGATGGCCACAGTGCATATTTCTCAGCTTGCATCTCATTTGACTTTCCTTTGGAGTTTGACATTGACCACAGCCTCCGCTTTGAAGCATTTCTCTGTTGGGTCCCACTGACGTTCCTTTTCCTACCCCGGGTATTCTCTCTCACTGTCCTTTGAAGGTTCTGCTCCACTGATCACCCGTTGGATGTAGGTGTAATCGGGATCTATTTTCACAGCCATCTTCAAGACTACTCCCGTGAGCTGCCCGGTAACTCTTTGGGGCCCCCCCATTCCACCTGCCTACTGGATTATCCATATAGATTGACTGCCGATATCTTCAACGCAGAATGGCGCAAACAGAATTCATTGGCTTTCTCCTCAAACTTGTTCCCTTTTCCTGCGTTTCTTACTTCGGTGATGGCGTCACCTCCTATTGAGTTAAACAGAGCGCTTGAGTCAACCTAGGATCCTCACTCTCCTTCACCCTCTATGTGCCGTAATCACCAAAGGCTTTTCCTTACCCTGCCGTAGCTACTTTTTTCCCCTAACCCAAGGTACTCCTGCTGTCCTTCAGATTCAGTATGTACCTTAACCTCCTGCAGAAAGAGTCCCCAAATTCCAGACCGGTCCCTTATTTTGGGGTATGCTTTACCCGTTTACCTGTTGGTCTTTTTGTGATTGGGTTTGGCCTTAGCTGGGGCCATGCCTCATTCACGATCGTTTCCCAGTCACCAAGACAGAGTGGTACCTTGGAAATAGGTGATGTAGTGGAAATGCTTGAGTACTGTTCCATGGCTGATGGGTGTTAACAGGTGGGGCCGGAACATCAGTCTGTGGACTTTCTGGTCCTGAAAGTCCTGTTTCTGTGATGCCTGTCCTTTGCTTGCTTCAAGTTGGATGTGACCTCCATGGGTAGGTGATGGGGGGCACGGGTTGGTTTTGGTGCATGGAGAAGAACACAGACCTCCCGCACTTGGCTGTAAGGATTAGGGAAGAATAATGCCTCGGAAGCCCCTGATGAGTGGCTGGTTCTCGATAATGGTATGTTTGAGGCAGCAACGCATTGCTGGAGGTTGGGCTAGTGCATCGATGCAGCGGTGACAAAAAGTCTCCCTGTCTGGCTACACGGCGATTGAGTGAGGTCACCGTCCTCGTGTATTTTCTGGCCCCTTGACCTCAGCGTGAAGGTCTTCTCAGGGGTGGGGATCAGGGGGAGGCAGTGGCAATTGCTTTACAGTTACAATGTAAGTTGGAAGACTTTTCTTTAGTCTCAGGTTGATTTGCCCACATTCTATAACGCGTGGGGAGGAGCTGGGGAAGTGGTGACGTCATTGGCAGTGTCTACTGGTCGTTTCCTAATCCTGCAGTTTGGTGAAGGTACTCATCTCCCAACTATTTCTCAGACTTCTCAATAACGAGAAAGCTCTGTGATCAGAGTGGTTGGAGTCCCAGGAACCTTGCTTGTCCTTACTATGGAAGCTCAGAGGACCACCTGTGAACTAAAATAAATGAGTAAAAAGGCACGGGGCAAACCTTATTGGAGTAGGTGAAGTCAGGTATGTTTGCTGCTCAACAGATAGAAATATTTTATGTGCAGATGAAATAGAATGACTCCTAATGGTTGTTGACATAAGTCTGTTCTTCCCGCACCTCAGAATATCATATGAATTTCCCTAATTGCCCCACCAGGTTGTTCATGGGCCAGCATTACAAAAGTGGGATCACAAGACGCTTACCACCGTGCTTTGCTTTGCGGAAACGTAACAGTCCTGAGCCGAGATTTGAAGTGAGATTGGAGTGCTGGTTTTGATTTTTCTGTGTCTTAACCTCTATTTTTTTTTTTTTTTTAAGTTTTATCTTGTCCTGCAAATACACACCTGCATACCGGAGACAAGAATGGCAGAGGGGCAGCTGCTGATAAATTTACGGCTGTGTTTAAATAAGGTCCAGTCCTAATGATTACTGAGCTGTGTCCAAGGTGCCAGGTCTAAAATGTCTTTCCGGGGCGCCTGGGTGGCTCAGTCGGTTGAGCGTCTGACTCATGATTTCAGCTGAGGTCATGATCCTGGGGTCCTGGGATCACGCCCCGCGTCGGGCTCCATGTGGGGCCTGCTTGGATTTCTCTTTTCCTTGCCCTCTGCCCCTCCTCCACTCATGGTCTCTCCTTCTCTCTCTCTCAAAAATAAAATAAGATAAGATGAAATAAAATAAAATGTCTTTCCATGTCTTTCCCCACCCCAACCACAATACTCAACATGTGTTCAGGTAAGATTACTACCTCTACTGTGTCACTGGAGATTATTTTGAAGTTTTAATGAGTTTGTTCTTATAGAGTACTTAGGACAGTGTCTGTCATAATGAACACCAAATAGTGCTTGCTTTTTTACTGTTGTTACTACTTATTTTTAACAAAGTTGTATTTAAATTTTACCTTTAGTGGTATGTTTCTCTAAATATAAACTAACCGTGTGATTTTCACAGTTTGAATTTAAAGTTCAGGATCCCTCCCTTCATGACTTTTGTCTTTTTGATTGGAATTTTCTTTTGAGATTCTTGGTCTACTTTTGTAGGGTTAAGCTGCTGCTATTTATTTTTATCAGTAAACTATACTGATAACTTTTTTTTTTTTAACGTTTATTTATGTTTGAGAGACAGAGAGAGATGGAGCACGAGCAGGGGAGGGGCAGAGAGAGGGAGACACAGAATCAGAAGCAGGCTCCAGGCTCCGAGTTGTCAGCACAGAGCCTGACGCGGGGCTCTAACCCAAGGACCGTGAGATCATGACTTGAGCCAAAGTTGAATGCTTAACCGACTGAGCCACCAGGTGCCCCGATAAGCCTTTAAATTATAAATTTCAACAACTTCTTACTTCACTTTTCTGTCTTGTTAAAAAAACTTGGAGGGAAATCTGGTTATATCCTATGCAAATAATTGGTACAAGAAGGATGGGACTGTTCCATTCATATTTTCCACAGAGATATTTTCTGTGATATTGTCATTTCAAACTCTGTTTCATTAGGGAACTATTTTACATAACATAATAACTCTGACTTTGTTTTTGATAATTCCTTCTCATTCCTTCACAGATGCTGCATTTCCTCCAAAAGTTAAATTACACTGCCTAGCATTTTAACTTAGCTTTTAAATTATAAAAATGTTTAATATTACAGATATTTTTCAGGGTCTGTGATGTACTGGGCAATATTTGCATATATTTTTTGTGTTTAACTCTTACCACTCTTTGAGCTGTGTTTCATGAAAATGAGGCATATTTTTGCCCCTGGGAGAACAGACTTAAAAATCATATCACTTGCTGGGCTACTAAGGGATTGAACTTAGATCTCTCTCTCTCTAAAGCCCAGACTCTTAACTACGACAATAAAAAATTGGGGGGGCACCTGGGTGGCTTAGTTAGTGAAGCGTCCAACTCTTGATTTTGGCTCAGGTCATGATCTCAAGGTTGTGGGATCGAGCCCCATGTCAGGCTGTGCACTGACAGCAAGGAACCTGCTTTGAATTCCGAGTCTCCCTCTCTCTCTGCCCCTACCCTGCTCAAACTTGCTCATTCTCTCTTTCAAAATAGATAAATGAAAAGTAAACAATTTTTTTTTCAAAATAATCACTCCTGGAATCGATTGAGTGTATGGCACAAAAGATGGATGTAAGTCAATTTTTGTCTGTATCGCACATGGTGATCCCAATTCATTTCCTTAGCAATTATTTTTGGCTCTTACCGTGTTCCAAGTACAGTGTTGGGTAACAATTCAACAGGTGTAAGATAGGCATAGGGTCACTCCTTAAAAACACGATAGCTGCTCGTTCATAGAATTCTTATGGTTTCATTGATTAAGGTTTTGTGTTTAACCTGCTCTCATATGGCTTCTGAGACTGTAATATTGTTATAGTCACACTGTAATATTACTAAAATATTAATAGATGAATTTGGCATTTTTGCCCAGTCCTGCCAGAATGAATTTCACTATTTGCTGTATTTTTCTTTGACCTTTGGTGCTGACTTCAAACTGCACAGCGTAGCAGTCAGAATACATTTTTATCTTCATTTACTTTTCTCAAATTTACTATTGAGTATGGCGAATCCTTTATGGTGAGTGTTTTAATAGTAATGAATAATCACCAACTTCCAGATTTTTTTTTTTTTTTTAATCTTTCCTCTAGTGCCCACAACCGCCCTCTGGAACGAGTCTGCGTTTTCCTCATATTATTGATGTAGAGACCCGAGGCAGCACATGCCCTATGGACGCAGGTCCAGAGCAGTCCTCTGCTGGCTTCAGGCTTCTTTCAGTCTGTCTTACGAAGACCACAGATGGGCTGTAACAACTTATCCCCGTATCCCCTTCTGGGATAGCTAAGGTTCATATGTTCCTTGAAATCCCGGGAGACTTGATTACTGAACATTTCTTTCTATCTGCCCCTCTGGTGTTCTGATGCCTTAGGACACTGTTCTCCTCAAGACAGATTTCAGCACCTTATTCAGTAATCCAGTTGTCTGGTAGCCACTTATATTGGGAACCAAAACAGAGTTGTTATTCAAGGAGTTCAGAAGAAGTTATTGGTGACTTTCTTGTGTGGCTAAAAGGGTGGCACTGATTATAAGAGGCCTCTTGCGTGAGGGGTCCTGGGTGGCTTGGTTGGTTGAGCATCCTACTCTTGACTTCGGTTCGGGTCATGATCCCAGGGTCATGGGATCAAGCCCCGTGTTGGGCTCCATGCTGAATGTGGAGCCTGCTTCGGATTCATTGTCTCTCTCTCTCTCCTTCTTCCCCTCTCCCCCATTCACATACGCTCTCTAAAATTAAAAATAAAATGAAAAAAAAAAGCCTCTAGTGTAGAGAATGTTCAGGAAAGGTGAACCCATGTTCTTTGAGAAGTTGGGGGGAGGGGTTTAGACAGAATCTGAAGTGACTTGGGATGGTGTAGAGGAGGTTGAAGATTTGGCAAGGAAGGGGACGGGGTAGGTCCATGGCCCTTTCTAATTAGGGATCTGGGACCTGAGTCCATCTTTTGCCCCAAGCTGCTGAGATCATTTTTCAGGTATCTTTCCTGAGGGCAACATGACCACATGTGGATGTGTTGTTACTTATTTGGGAGAATGTTCTGCAGAGAATTTTTATCCCTGGGCACATGCTCACTGATGTTTTAGAATTAAGTGTAAAGTCCAAATGCCATGAATGCCTAGGATGGGAAAGTATCACACACCAGTTGCTGGCAGAAAGGCAGGTAGAGCTGCTGGCCCCGTCCCTCCTCAAGTGCCTGGCGCAGATGCGTCGCCGGGAGCAGGAGTTCCTGTAGGAAACGTGGTGGCGTTTGAAGTGGAGTTTCCTGTCACGTGAAGAATGTTTCTGTGTTCAGAGACATCAAACAAAACTGAGTATTATTTTCTTTTTAGGAATGGTCTCAGAGGCATTTTTAGAACATTTGTACTGAAGTTGGAAATGTTATAGCAACGTTACAGAGGGCTCGGTGGATCAGCCGTTTCCAAAACTGCATTTCCTTGGACTTTGGCAGACTTTCTGAGTTCACATAAATGGTTAATTTTGCTGTATAAAGTAAAGTATCGGCTTTGAAGTTTTCTGCCGAAGGCAGAGATAAATGTCTTCAGTTTAAACTCTGGGCTACATTTCATTGTGTGCAAATGGGTGAAGAACAAAAGTCATGCAAAATTTTAAAAAATAAAAAAAGGTGATACAGCAACAAGCCTTTTTTCCACCCCATGAACTAGTCTCGGGTTCCCCTCTTAGAGTTGAACTGTTCGTAAGTTTTAACGTGGCCTCCAGAGGTATTTTGTATACATACAGACACACATATCCCTGCCCTCCGTTTCCCACCCAGGGGGCGCACTGCACCAGTCCTGCTGTGTATATGGTCTCCTCCTGGGAACCTTTCACTTCAGTGCACCGAGGACCTCTTGATTCATTTTTCCTTATTTGGGCACACCATCATTTACCCTGTCCTCTGTGATGAACTTTTTTGGTTGTTTCCAGATTTCGCAATTACAAAGAATTCTTCACACGTGTTCGAGTCTTAGAATTTTCTAGAATTGGAATTGCCGAGTCAAAGGTTGGTGCATTTGTAATTTTAATAGAGATTGCCACATGGCTTGCCATGGGAGTTGTACCACCAGCAATGTTTAGGAGTGCCTTGTGGGCTATTGACTTTGAAGTCTCGGGGGTAGGAATTTGAGAATTTGAAAATAGGCGTATTTAAATATCTATGTCATATTTAAATGTGTTTCAATATGTATGTCACTATTGTGTCATTGTATTTGAGTCTGTTTTTAAAAGGTGGCAGTTTTAGTGGCAATTTTCAAATATCCAGAGTTATCGGGTTGAGAACAGATGAATAATAAGATAATTTGAGGAACCTCTGGATTCATGGCCTCTCTTTCTTTCTTATGCCACTCTAAATTCTTTAAGATCCACTCAGTGTTGCCTTTTTCTGTGGAACTTTCTGTAATCATTCTAGCTTTTACTGATGTGGGACCACATTTAGCTCCCATTCTCAATGATATGTTTTATTCTAATTAATATCTACCACTTTTTTATTGTGTCGGGAGAATCAAAATGCTAAAATGGAAAGAGCATGGAGGGATTTAACTCTTGGCTTTGCCCTATGATTTTTGTCTAGTTCTTGGGACACAAACAATAACATTCAATACTATTTTCTCAAGTTTTTTTTAAGCCCCCTCAAGTACTTCATTATAGCATTTTAAGCATAACTCTTAATATTTTTCTGAGTATAAAAGTAACAATGATTGATCATTATAGAAAATGTGAGAAATGGGGAAAATTTTATAAAGCAGCAAATAAAAATCACCTAGAATCCTACCACACACAGGTCATTACTCCATCAGTTCTTTTGTCCATGTGTGTATGTGTGTGCCTGCGCGTGTGTGTGAAATTAAATTGGATGTAACATGCTGAGGCAGTTTTTACATTTTCCCCCTTCACCCTCCCAACAGCTAACATTTGGGGTACCCCTCCCAGAACTTGTCTTATGCACATACGTACATAATATGAAATGTAAAGAAAAATTTTAAAAACAAAATAGAAGCACAAGTATACCATGCATAATGCTGAACTTGTTTTTGCAGCTTAGAGATACATGGTCAGCCCCGCTGTTTTGTGAGTATGTACCCATCCTGGTTCTTCTAAACATTTGCACCATGTTCAATAGCTGTATCCAGTTTTTCCTATTATAAAGAATGCTGAGATGAACATTAAAAAAATTTTTTTTGATGCTTATTTATTTTTGAGAGAGAGAGCGAGAGGGACAGGGTGTGAGTGGGGGAGGGACAGAGAGAGAGAGAGAGGGAGACAGAACGTGAAGCAGGCTCCAGGCTCTGAGCTGTCAGCACAGTGCCTGACAACTGTGAAATCATGACCTGGGCCGAAGTCGGACCCTTAACTGACTGAGCCACGCAGGAGCTACTGAACATTTTTTTTTTTTTAAATAGTTGCATGTAAAATCTTGTGGGACAGATTCGTAGAAGTGGAAATGCTGGGTAAAAGGTCACACATACTTAAGTTTTTACAGGTTATGCCAGATTTCCCCTTGAAAATTCTTACCTGTGTATATTCGAATAAGTAACACTTCTGTAGCCTCATAAGCATGGAAAGTGATCAGTCTTTTTAATGTTTTTGCAACTGGAGAGATTTTTTTTAAATGACCTCTTGCTGCATGTTAATTGACATTTTCCTGATAGTGAGGATGAATGTCTTCATGAGCTTTTTAGCCCTGTTTCTTTCAGCTATTAATGGCCCGTTTTTCTGGTTTCTTATTGGTTATTAGGATTTCTTTGACGCTGACTTTTGTATGTTACATATGTTGTAAGATTTTTCTCCCAGGTGGCTGTCTTGTCACCTGCATTATGCTGTCTTCAGCCATACGGGACTTTTTTTATTTTATTTTATTTTTTTAATTTACATCCAAGTTAGTTAGCGTATAGTGCAACAATGATTTCAGGAGTAGATTCCTTAATGCCCCTTACCCATTTAGCCCATCCCCCCTCCTACAACCCCTCCGGTAGCCCTCTGTTTGTTCTCTATATTTAAGAGTCTCTTATGTTTTGTCCCCTCTATGTTTTTATATTATTTTTGCTTCCCTTCCCTTATGTTCATCTGATTTGTCTCTTAAAGTCCTCGTATGAGTGAAGTCATATGATTTTTGTCTTTCTCTGACTAATTTCGCTTAGCATAATACCCTCCAGTTCCATCCACGTAGTTGCAAATGGCAAGATTTTATTCTTTTTGATTGCTGGGTAGTACTCCCTTGTATATATATACCACATCTTCTTTATCCATTCATCCATTGATGGACATTTGGGCTCTTTCCATACTTTGGCTATTGTTGATAGTGTGGCTATAAACATGGGGGTGCATGTGTAGTCATACGGGACTTTGAAATTATGTGACAAAACCTGATATGGTTTCAGAGTTTGGGATGTTAGTTAGGAGACACTTCTACACTTCCACATTATAATAGATTTTCTTCTGGCATTTTCATAATTTTGTTTTCTTACATTTAGACTGAGCTAGTTTGATTGATTGAATTCTTTTCCTTTCCCTCTGTCGTTTAATCATGGAAATTGGCCTATTTTTGTATAGGACTTTTACGACTTAGAGCAGCTCCGTGTAATAATAGATCAAGTTAAAACTGAATGGTGGAAATTTACATGTTCCAGATAAACTTTTTCTTCAGGATTTTCAAATCTTTCTCTAGCTCTCATTTATTTAGTTTGTCTTTTTAAAAAATGTTCCCTGGTCACTTTAGGACTGGGGCAGGGTGGGGGGGCGGGGTTGGGGGTGTGTGTCACAGAGGATATGCGGGTGTCAGAAAGTCACTTCTGTCTACGGCCATACCACCCTGAACGTGCCTGATCTCGACTGATCTTGGAAGCTAAGCAGGGCTGGGCCTGGTTAGTACTTGGATGGGAGAAAGTCACTTCTGCTTTTGTCTATAATGTTTTATTTGCAAATGAAGGTGTTGCTTTAAAAAAAACCAACAACAAAACAGGGGCATTTGGGTGGCTCAGTTGATTTAGCGTCCGACTTCGGCTCAGGTCAAGATCTCGTGGTTCACAGGTTCAAGCCCCACATCGGGCTCTGTGCTGACAGCTCAGAGCCTGGAGCCTTCTTCGGACTGTCTCCCTCTCTCTCTGCCCCTCCCCCACTTGCGCTCTGTCTCTGTCTCTCAAAAATAAATAAATGTTAAAAAATGAAACAGAGAACCAATGATTTGCTAATCTATTTGAAGTGTTGGGAGCTGGGCAGGTAATAGTAACTCATTCTCCCCCAAGGGGTTCCAGTGTGTTTGTGTTGGTCACGCGTGCGGTCAGTGTGCACCAGAGCAAAAATTCCTTGCCTTGAGGGGCTGGGCTGAGCCTCGCTGTTTCCAGCCCTATCCTGTTACAGTTATAAAATACGTTCCATCGTTTGACCTTCTGCTCTAGAACACTTTGCACGCTATTATTCCACATTTCCTCTTGGATACCTTTCTCATCTGTACACCGGGATCTAGTTATGTAGAAGCAGTAAATACTTCAGAGCATAAACATTTTCGTTAAGAATGGAAGTACTTTTCTAAATCTGTGAGCACAAAAGGAAAATGGAAAGTTACTGAGTACACGATAAGCTCAGGACCAAGAATGCCGGGAGAGTTTTATTTTTATGTTTAGAAAAGAAACATGAAGTGTTGCTTATCTGTGGGTGTGAAAAATCTATTAAGATAGCATATGGTGACCATTTCTTTTTATTTTATTTTATTTTATTAAAAAAATTTTTTTTTACGTTTATTTATTTTTGAGACAGAGAGAGACAGAGCATGAACAGGGGAGGGGCAGAGAGAGAGGGAGACACAGAATCGAAAGCAGGCTCCAGGCTCCGAGCCATCAGCCCAGAGCCCGACGTGGGGCTCGAACCCATGGACCGCGAGATCGTGACCTGGGCTGAAGTCGGACGCTCAACCGACTGAGCCACCCATGCGCCCCTATGGTGACCATTTCAAAACACTTTTTCCCCCTGCCCCAACAGAATCTGACAACTTCAGTCTTGTCCAAATGCATTTTTTTCCCCCTGGAGTGGACCAATGGCACATTATTTCTTATTTGGATTCCCTTGGGGATACTGCAGCTATTTGGACCATTTAATTCTTATTCCTCACCTTAACGTTAGTTCTTAGTATCTACCTTTCAAATCTTTTTATTTTTTGTGTGTTAATTTTTTATCCCCCTTTCCTCTAATTGTAATGGTTCTAATAATAAATAATTAATTAGGTATTTTGCTGTGGCCAGATACTCTGACAGCTGCTTTACATGCCTTACTTCATGTAATCCTCCCAGTACCCTGTGATGTGTAGTTACTGTCACAGTTGACCCTGGAGCAGTGCACTTAACCACCTCCCCCACACACAGTTGAAAATCCTTTGTAACTTATGACTGCCCCCAAACTTAACTATTAATAGCCTACTGTTGACTGGAAGCCTTTGTGTTAATATAAGCAGCCAATTAACACATAGTTTGTATGTCATATATATTATACACTGTATGCTTTTTTTTTTAATGTTTTTTTATTTTTGAGAGAGAGCGAGAGAGCGAGCATGGAGGAGGGTCAGAGAGAGAGGGAGACACAGAATCCGAAGCAGGCTTCAGGCTCTGAGCTATCAGCACAGAGCCCAACGCGGGGCTTGAACTCACGAACCTTGAGATCATGACCTGAGCCGAAGTCGGACACTTAACCGACTGAGCCACCCAGGCGCCCCTATACGCTGTATTCTTACAATAAAATAAACTAGGGAAAAGAAAATGTTAAATCATACGGGAGAGAAAATACATTTACAGTACCATCTTGTAAAAACTCCACGTGTAAGTGGACCCGTATAGTTCTAACCCATATTGTTCAAGGACTTTTCTTATTTTCATCTTACAGATGAAGAAACTGAGGCTCAGGAAGGTTAAATAGTTTGCCCAAGATTTTACAGTTAGTTAAAACTGAAGCCTGGCTTCCAAATTCAGGAGTCTCTTACTTCAAAGCCCAAGCTCTTAACTATTATAAGGTCTTTCGATTTTTTTTTTTTTCCGTCTTTATGAGTAACTGGATGTGTCCCCATCCTTTCCAGGATGAGGCTGAGAAGAGAGTATACATCTCACCACAACGGCTGGTTCCAGTTCTCAGTCAGTTGCTACTTGATCCAGAGGGGATGGTTAAGTCATCTCCAAGACTCATTTAGTGTCATGAGTCGGACAAGAGGAATTCTTGCAGGCCTCTCTTGTGGTGAAGAGACATACGGTCAGCGTTGCTAATTATACCTCACCCCTTCTTTTCCTTGAATCTTGTCAAGGAGCAGAACTCACCTCCCTCATTCCCACTCTTCCGTCCGGTAACACAGTGGTGACTCTTGGCTTTAGAAGTGTCCTGAGAGGCCATGCGTCCTTTAGACTCCCAAGTATTTGGTTAGCTTTGGTTCTCTCTCTGCCTTGCTCACGCAAGAGCTTCCACTCTCTGGGCAGTTTCCTAGAACCTCTTCTTTCCACTTTCAGAAAAAAAGAGCAGCTCTAACTTCTTAATGTTAGATCACAGTGACTCACAACGCAGCCTGTAGTTTAGATGGTTAACTGTGGGGAAACAGGGCTTGCTCTCATTTTGACCAGAAAGCATTAAACTACATATCTGTGGTGGGAATCTCCAACCTCTGTAATGTTGGGGCATGCTGGCCCTTCAGTAGGGCTGACAGGGCCACTGACGACGTAAGGTGAGAAAGAAGTGAGGGGAAATGGGAGGGAAAGGGCCCGTGGGGTGTCCCCACAATTTGCCTCGTTGTCTCCGTGTAGACTGGGCACCAGTCAAGTTGAGAAGCTGTTGTTGTTTTCTCCTATAGATGCCAACAAGACTGTGTTCTGTGAAAGGTCCTCCTAGTATAATCGTCCTGCCCCTGTTTCAGATCTGAGTGGCCCTTGGTCATGTATAGGTGACCCTCCGTGTCTATCAAGTGGGTCTGGTGTTGGCCAGCACACGAGTTGGTATCGTCTTCTCTGATACCACTGTGCCTCTGCAGAGATTAAAATTGTGTAGAAAAGGTAAAGTTCTTGTTTAATGTTCTGAGTTTTTGGACTAGGTTCTAGTGTAGCAAATGGGCCTTTTTTGGAGGGAGAGACCGAAAACAAAACTGACACACGGAAGGAAAAAGGTAGAAGTTTGCTCTGGTACATCGCACCCAGGAACTAAAACCCTGGGGGAAATCCTCATGTCTCCACCTCAGTCGATAGTCGCTTTCCAAGCCCAACCTGGTAAGTTCCAAAGTTTTCATCACAAGCCTGGAGGGAGGTGCAGTTGTGCTCTATCAAGACCGGTGAATGGAAGTTGGAATACGCCAGCAGCCCCCGCAGAGCTCTTACACTGCAGTTTTCTCTACAACCTAGATAAAAGCATCAGAAAAGCATGTCAGGTGAGGCTTGATTTTAGAGTTCTTCTGGGCCATCCCTAGTCCTATATAATTATTATAATGAAATGTGTAGATTTTAAAAAAAATGTTTATTATTTTGAGAGAGTGTGAGCGAGGGAGGGGCAGAGAGAGAAGGAGAGAGAGAGAATCCCAAGCAGGCTCAGTGCTGTCAGCACAGAACCGGATGTGGGGCTCGATCTCATGAAACATGAGCTATACAAAACGGGAAACACTTCTGTTGTGTCATTTACAGCCAAGGATGTTTTGATGAATATGGCACACAATGACTAAGATTTTAAACTATGACCTAGTGGTGCACGTGTTACAATTACTTATGGTGCTCTGTCAAAGGTGATTGTTACAGAAGCAACTGCTATATTCTGAGCTCGCTTCATGAGTTACCACGGAAATGCTTGTCGTGGGAGAAAAGGTTGAATTCAAGGTTATGTGTGAGACATTTTTCCTCTGCAAAGCTTTCTGTAATTTTTTTTAAAAAAAAGCTTATTTGTTTATGTTGAGAGACACAAAGAAGAGGGCAAGTGGGAGAGGGGCAGAGAGAGAGAGGGAGACAGGAGAATCCCAAGCCAACTCCGTGCGCTGTCAGCACGGAGCCTGATGCGGGGCTCAGTCTCACAAACCGTGAGATCATGACCTGAGCTGAAATCAAGAGGCAGATGCTCAACCGAGTGGGCCATCCAGGCACCTTGCCCTCAAAGCTTTTTGGAAAAACCTAAGTTACCTTTAAATGTTTAGGTCTGGAAGGGACCTGGGTTGGTTGTAGAAACGAGCCTTCCTATCCCCCAGCCACATTATGGAGAGGAGTGACTTTGTGTTTGCTCAGAGCCTTGAGATTGGAGGGAAGAGAAAAGCCGGTATTGAGGGCAAAGTCCTTTATTACTAGTGGGTTGGTTTTTGACTTGTACTTTACTGTTAATAGCTAACATTTATTGAGCACATACTGTGTCCCACTTATTGAGCTAGGCTGCTAGATTGAAACCCTTAGAACAGCCTTTTGAGCTAGATGCTACGTGACAACCTTCATTTTTATTTTTTTAAAGTTCACATAGTATTATTAGGAGATTTCTTTTTTTTAACGTTTGTTTATTTTTGAGAGAGACAGACAGAGCATGAGTGGGGGAGAGGCAGAGAGGGAGGGAGACACAGAATCTGAAGCAGGCTCCAGGCTCTGAGCTCTCAGCACAGAGCCTGACATGGGGCTGGAGCCCACGAACTACAGGATCGTGTCCTGGGCCAAAGTCAGACACTTAACTGCTGTGCCACCCAGGGCGCTCCGACGACCTTCATTTTTATAGATGAGGCTTAGGAAGGTAAGTGAATTGTCAAGTTGGTAAGAAATGGAGTTAGGACTTGAACTCAGGTATTTCTGGTTTCAGAGACCATCCTGGAATAAGCCCTTAGCCTCAGTTCTCTGTCCTCATTCATTTGTTCAGTCAGCAAACCCGCACAGTTGATCTGATGCCTGCTGTGCCTAAGTGCTCTCACTGGGCTGTGGAGCTGCACTGTTGACTGTGAGACGTCCGTGGCCTTGAGCAGCTCACGACTGAATGGCAGAGTGGGATAGTGCTGGGGGGGGGGGGGCAGGGGGCGCCCAAGGCAGAGCCAATTCAGACAGGCGGCATCAGACCTTAGAGTGGGGCATCTAGAAACGTCTCCTGGAAAGGTGACTCCACATGAGTTCTGAAAGGGGAGTAGGAGTCAACTGGGTGCAGATCGGAGAGTGGGGTGTGGAGGATAGAAATGGCTCCAATGCAGGTGTGGTGCACGTGAGGAAAGAAAGGGTGGCTGGGCTGAGACCATAGTGCAGTGGGTAAGCCTTTGGGCTTCGCTCTGCCAATTCCTGGCTTTTTGTTCTTGAGCCAGATCTCACCCTCTTCAATCCTCTGTTTCCTCTGATAAGTCTGGGGATAAATAATATACCTATCTCCTAGGGCTGTCGTAAGTTTAATGACGTATGGCCTGAAACTGCTTATCATCACAGTGCTTGCCACATAGTAGATGCTTCGTACCTTGAAGCTACAGTTACTAATGGCCATCGTCCTTATCACCATCCTCCTCTTCCTCCTCATTATTTAGGTAGACAAGGAGCAGATCTTGAAGGACCGTCCTCACGCGGCTGTATGGGCAGCCTTAGCCCCTCTGTAGACCAGGGAGAATTCTGATGTCTTCGAATGCCGTCACGGGAGGGTAGAGTGAATTTCTTATTTTGAGGAGCAGCAGCAAGCTTATTTTGATGACACGCATTTCAACGGAGCAGAGAGGTCAAGAGCCTGTCTTGACGTCCGTGCTTGCTATGGGGACATGTGTAAGGAGAACAAGGCAATACTATTACTTTGTGTCGGTTTTGGCGAAAAACCGTTTAAACACAGCTGTCAAACCTCTTTGCAGAGAATGCCATTTGCCCTCTGATTCTTAAGAATTCATCCTCAACAGATTATGAGCTTCCGAAGACAGGAACCATATTGTACTCTTTGTTGTCTATAGTGTCTGGCAACTGGTAATTGCTCAGAAGAATTGCTCAGAGAGGGGTGAGTGCACGTTGGTGGCGTTCCTTCATGTCCTGGCACTTGCTATTTAAAGGAGGGCAGATGGGGTTAAGGACAAAGGTGAGAGTTGTGCCAGTGCACTCAGTGATTTTTATATGCTCGTGATAATATTGCCCTGCTTACATTTGGTTTCTCTCGTGCACCTGTGCAGACCGTTGTTCCAGACTCAGTTAAGGTGTGTAATAGGTGAGCTCTGTGAGGACGGCACAGCTGTTGGTCTCACATGGTTTTATCCCTACCGTCTAGCACAGTGCCTGGCATGGAGTAGGTCCTTGACAAATATTTGCAATAATGGGGGCGCCTGGGTGGCTCAGTCAGTGAAGCGTCCGACTTCAGCTCAGGTCACGATCTCATAGTTCTTGAGTTTGAGCCCCACGTCAGGCTCTGTGCCGACCGCACAGAATCTGCTGGGGATTCTCTGTCTCCTTCTCTCTCTGCCCCTCCCCCGCTTGCACTCTGTGTCCGTCTCTCTCTCTCTCGAAAAGAAACAGTAAAAAAAAATTTTTTTTTAATATGTACAATAATGAATTTCTTTTGAAAAAAATTTTTTTATTTACTTAATGTTCGAGAGAGAAAAAGTGTGCACGCGAGCCGGGGAGGGTCAGAAAGAGAGGGAGCGAGAGGAAATCCCGGTAGTATGGAGCCTGACGTGGGCTCGAACTCACCAACCGTGAGATCGTGACCTGAGCTGAAATCAAGAGTCCAACACTTAGCTGACTGAGCCACCCAGGAGCCACCCTTGAATTTGTTTTAATACTGGAATTGGCTTACAGGGAGTGCGTGTGGTGGGGTTTCTGCTCATATCTGCACTCAACCCATGAAAAGAGAAAAGTGTATAGTTTTTTTCCCCCCTCTGGTATTTATTCTTTTGATTTTTTAAAAACTTCAGCTTTATTGGAGTATAACCACAGATAAAATTGTAAGATGTTTAAAGAGAGTGTTGCGATTTGAAATACATATATATCGTGAAAAGGTTCCCTGCCCCCCCTCCCCCATCTAGTGAATGAACCCATTCATCCCCTCACATGTTTATCTGATATTTATTAATCTGTTGGCAGAATGAAAGGATACTGTGGAGAATTTGACCAAAGTGCAGAAATTAATATGAACAGGTAGGAGGTTGGTGCCTCTGGGTGACAGTAGGTCAGCTCTTCGAGATTTCCTGAGAAACGCCGAAGTTAAAGCTTGGGATATGCCAGTTGGTCATGTAAATATCAGACCTTCCCCACGTTTTTGGGTGATTTTTCAGCACCACAGCATCAAGATTGGCCTCCGTTCACTTTCAGGAGGGATGGGAGGATCCAAGGGGGTTGTTTCTGTTGTTGCAACAGAGGAGGAACATATGGCAAACGCCAGGCGTGTGTCTAGAGCAAACACCAGGCACACGTTGGGTGAAGACTGGGGCTTCTCCCTTTCCACTCCCACTAATGTCAATTCTTTCTTTTTCTTCCGACCTTGGGGTCGTCTAGCAACTTTGTTCCCCTTGTCCTAGGTGCTATTTTTCTCACGCGGTTAACTAGTTATATACAACACGGTCAGTGGGTCATGAGCTCCACGTTAGATTTCCATTGGTAGAGATTGACTTCCTTGTATCCCTCCAGACTCTAGAAAAGTCACAGTAAAGGCTCCTTTAAGATATTATGGAAGATGGGAGACTACACAGCCTAAGTGAGACTGTGAATTCCATCGCTAGCTAGTATGTTGTCTTAGAGGAGTCAAACTCTGTAGGCTTCAGTTTACTCGTCTGTAAAATGGGTATAATGCTTATGCACAGTTGATGATGTGGGTACTAGAAATAACCTGTGCAGGGTTTCGTATGGAAGAAATGCTCCAGAAATGTGAACTATAATTTCTGACAAAATTCGGGTATGGCTTTCCCATGAACATTTAGTGACCATAATATTGACCCTCTGAGTCATGTTGCTCGGAATGGTGCCAGCGTCTATGGATAGGGCCTATAAAAGGCTGGATGTCTTCAGCCCCTGCCCGTCACGGGTTCAGGCTCAGCACAAGATCCATGTGTGCTTGTGTTGGGATTAACCTTCTGTATTATTTGCGTGGTGGGGGTGGGGAGCTGGAGGTCTAGGTCAGTTGTATTTTGCATTCCTCTTCAGGTGCACTTCTCCTAGCTCAGTGTCCATTGGCCCTTCTTTATTCTTCTATTCTTATCTAATAAGGACTTGCTCCTGGCAGTTGTCATGGACTTCCTGAAATCGGGCAGGACGCTCCTTCTCTCCTTGCTGAAACAATTCCAAAGGCTGACTGCAGGGCATTCAAAGGAGGCTTTCCTTGCTAGAGAAACCCCTCTTTGCTCCGTCTGGGAGCCTTCATGATGCTTTTTGTTCTGTGGCAGACTCCTGGGAGAGACACAAGGCCCACTTAAAGGGCTTAGCATGAAAAACATGAAACCTGGTAAGTGCTCAGTAATGTTAGGTAGGACAATGGTGGTGACAGTGGCAGTGGCAGGTAAGGACTGAGGCTCACTGATACCCCATCACCCTTACCGCCATCATTCCAGAAGAGCAGCGCAAATGCTCTGGTTAGACTTAGTTCAGTGCCTTTTCCATTCAGTATAACGATGCAGATAATGTGTACAGCTTAGCCAAGTGTGGTATGTGGATCGGGGTTTCTTTCTTGAACACATTGTTTTCTCTTGAGTTTGTAAATGTTTCACCTTTTCACTTGCTTGGTTTTCTTTAAACATCTCTGCATACCTCCAGCTGCTTTAAAGAACCCTTGTGCGCAACTTTGCACGTGAGACAGTCGTGTCACGATATCTCACCCCTGCCCCCTTCTCTCTTTCCATCCGGACACCTCCCTCCTGGAGCCCTCTCACTTCCTGTGCCATCTGGACTGGGAGGAGGAACATGTCCTTATCAAGTCGTTCCAACAGTTCCCCGGCTTTCACATCCTTCCCTACTCACAACCTACACGCTTGGCAAAAATGAGACACCTCACAAAACGAAACCCACACCTGGCCCCGTGTGCCTCTCAAAGTTAAGCTTCCAGAGGGCCTGCCTGGCTTACTCTCCCAGATTTTTCCCTTCTGTATTTGTATTTTTTTGGTGTGGGGTTTCTGACATCCCCTTGTTCATCAGACACGGAGCTTGTAATGTGTGTATCGTGTTCCTCTCCAGGATTTGAAGTGATTTTTCAGTTGGGAAAACATCTTTGTTTCACCGCTGAAACCCCATTATCTTTCAACTTCTAACTCTCTTTTTTTTCAATGTTTACTTACTTATTTTGAGAGAGAGCGAGCCAGCAAGTGGGGGCGAGGCAGAGAGAGGGGGAGAGAGAATCAGGCTCCACACTCAGCACAGAGCCCCACTTAGGGCTCGATGCCACGACCACAAGATCAGAGATCATGACCTGAGCCGAAATGAAGAGTGGGATGCTTAAAGAACCAAGCCACCCAGGCATCCCCTCCAGCTCTAGCTTTCTAACTATTGACTGGATTCAAGTAACCAGACAGAGCAAAGAATTAAACCTAAGTGTTCTAGACCCTCTTCAGACGTTCTTTGTCCTTTGTCATAGTCTTCATTATCTGACATAGACGAGAGCACAGTTAGCTTTTCTTGTGGTGTCTTCTCCAGTGAGAGATCTTTTTGTTTAAGGAAGGATTTCATGGGCAAATCCAACATGCGTGCTCTGTGTTTTCTGCTGAACATGAAGCCCATCTCCGTGAGTTAGGTTGTAAATGCAACTTGTCTCCGTTTTGTTCTGCAACAAAAAGAAAACAAGAAGGATTTAGAGTGAATAGGGAACCACAGAGATAGATGATTGCAGGGCAATGAACTAGTCCCTAAAAAGAGAAGGCAAGAAAGGTAGGAATATTTATGTTGGGGAATCTGAGGCAGTGAGTGTCATAATAAGAGTGTTAAATATATGAAGGTGTGATGCGGGGATGATGGTTCCCAGTTGCCCTTTTCAGGATGAAAGACTTCAAGGAGGAAATAGATACAATTATGAATAGAGATTTAAGTATATTTTACAAAGAAGAAATTTCAACATGGTAAAGATTGTTACTGGAATAAGCTATTAAGGTATGACCATCTTGAGTATTTTTATTCAATGTGTTCACCCACAATCTAAAAGTTCTAAATTAGGGGTGCCTGGGTGGGTCAGTCAGTTAAGCATCCAACTCTTAATTTCAGCTCAGGTCACGATCTCATGGTTCTCGAGATCGAGCCGCCTGTTGGGCTCTGTGCTGCTGGTGTGGAGCCTGCTTGGGATTCTCTCTCTCTCTGTCTACCCCTCCCCTGCTCACACTCTGTCTCTCTCAAAATAAAGGAGTAAACCTAAGAAAAAAAATAAAGTTCTAACTTAGTGTATAAATGACTCACTGCCATTACTGCCATTACATTTTTTTTTTCCAAATTAGTTCACTCTTCCTTGAGAGGGTCCAGGCACAGGTACTGGAATGAAATCTTCTTTTTTTTACTACTTGTCTACTTTAGTTCCTATATCAGAATCCTCATTTACCAATCTGACTTACAGGAAGCCGTGCTCTCGAAGACTAAGGACTATGGCTCCAGTGTTTGCGTAAATGCAACAGTTAAAAAAAATCATATGTAATAGTAAGATAAAGAGAATATTTTGGGGGCACCTGGGTGGCTCAGTTGGTTAAGCATCCAACTTCGGCTCGGGTCATGATCTTACGGTTCATGAGTTTGAGCCCCACGTCGGGCTCTGTGCTGACAGCTCAGAGCTTGAAATCTGCTTCAGATTCTCTGTCTCCCTCTTTCTCTCAAAAATAAATAAACATTAATTAAAAAAAAATCACAATGTCTTAATTTTTATTCTTTCCTTGTGCTGAATTTGCATTGCTTTTGCTTCAAATATTGCATTTATATAGAATAAAATGAGCGCGGACATAAATCTCAAGTGAAAATCTCTCCACACTGGAAGCTCTTCTTTTTAATTTTTGAGGAAGAGGAGAGGGGAGGGAGAGACGGAGAGGGAGAGAGACAATCCCAAGCAGGCTCTGCACTGTCAGCACAGATCCCGATGAGGGGCTCGGGGCTGTATCCCATGACCATGAGATCATGACCTGAGCCAAAGTCAGGAGTCAAATGCCCAACTGACCAAACCACCCAGGCAACTTCTCTTCTTTTTTTCTACTTAAGCTGTGGACCTTTGCTACCTCCCCTTCTACCTTCTGCAGATTATCCGGAACCCAAGAACGGTCTCCAGATGGTCGGTGTGCATTTGCATCCACTCCTTGTCTCTTCTCGTCCTTGCCTCTGTCTGGACGAATCTCTTCCCAGCTGCCCAGTGTATGTGCTGCTCTGTTTTTATCCTTGCCGAGCATGTCCTACCATTTGGTAGGCAGAGAGGGTGTCTTTACTTGTTCTTTGGGATTTCCCACAATCAGTAGTCTGGGCTGAGCGAATAGTAGTTTTTGAGGAAATGGTATATAAATATAAGGAAGTACAGTCATTTGATGTTCGGGCCAAGTAATTTCCATAGTTGCTGCCTGACGGAGGACAGTGTGTGGTATTTCTCAAAAGCTATCCTCAGAACTGCTGCTCCCGAAGTTGTGGCATGGTGACATAGCACTGGAGCTAATGAGAGAAAGGATCCTGTTCATTGCAGACTGGATTTGGGGGGCCATTCTGCCACGCAGACCTGCTCTCGCATTAGGACTTCAATATATCCTTTTTGGGTTGAAATTTTCCTTTCCTAAAGCGCTTCTGCCTTGCTGAGGAACCATGCTTAAGGTGACCCAATAAGAAAAAAGAAAGCTGTAACCTGATCTTGGTCCTTTTGACTCCAAGTTTGATTCCTTTCTGTTCTACGTTATGCAGCTTTTCAGCGGAGTACTTAAGAAAACACATCATTTTGAGCATTTTGCAGGTAAAGAAATGGAAATCATAGTGACTTACCATAGCTTCTGCATTTGACAGTCCTTTGGGAATCAGTTTAGCTGTACGTAGTAAGAGATTTTTAAAACTTACAGGTTTTGACTTGGGAGCATTCCTCCTTAAGAATCTATGTAAAGAGAGGGGTGGCTGGTGGCTCAATTGATTAGGTGTCCGACTCTTGATTTAGGCTCAGGTCGTGATCGATCTCACGGTTAGTGATTTTGAGCCCTGTGTTGGGCTCTGTGCAGATAGTACGGAGCCTGCTTGGGATTCTCTCTTTCCCTCCCTCTCTCTGCCCCTCTCCCACTTGTGCTCTTGTGTGCTCTCTTTCTCTCTCTCTCAAAATAAATAAATAAACTTAAAAAATATTTAAAAAGGGGGCACCTGGGTGGTTCAGTCGGTGAAACGTCCGACTTCAGCTCAGGTCATGATCTCACGGTTCGTGAGTTCGAGCCCCACGTTGGGCTCTGCGCTGACAGCTCGGAGCCTGGAATCTGCTTCAGATTCTGTGTCTCCCCCTCTCTCTGCCCCTCCCCTGCTCGTGCTCTGTCTCTCTCTGTCTCTCAAAAATAAATAAACATTAACAATTTTTTTTAATATTAAAAAAAGAATCTATCTTAAAGAGAGAATTAGAGGTATAGGCAAATCTTTTTGAACAATAGCAAAAATCAGAACCAAACTAACATGTCAGCAACGGGGAACAGTTAGATAAATGTCGGTCTATGCTGTAGAATACTATGCAATAGTTTAAACTTGTTTTTGGATAAGTTTCAGTAATATGGGAAAGTAATAAGTAGTAATTAGAAAGAATGAAAGATGTCAAACGCCGTAGTACAATCCCAGCTATGTCAACAAATTTAAAATATACTTAAAAGAATGGGATAAAATATGCAAAAGTTTTAAATTGGTCATGTCTAGGTGGTGACATTTGGGGTGATTTTTGTTTTTTCCTCATTGTTTCCTATAATTTTCAATTCAGTAAAGACGATTAAAATTTTTAGTTAAAGTAGAAAAGGAGGGGCACCTGGGTGGCTCAGTCGGTTGAGTGTCTGACTGTTGATTTCAGCTCAGGTCATGATTTTGTGGGTTCAGTGGATTGAACCACAAGTTGGGCTCTGCTTTAACAGTGTGGAGCTTGCTTGGGGATTCTCTCTCACCCTCTCTCTCTGCCTCTCTGCTATTTGTTCTCTCTCTCTTTCTCTCAAATAAATAAACTCTAAAAAAAAGAAAAAAGAAGAATGGCCTCTCTAGGCTTAATAATTCAAAAGAATGGAAACTCAGGGAAGTCCCAGGGTTTAAGTGGCTTTTTTTGGTTTTTTTATCAATGTTTGTTTATTTTTGAGAGAGAGAGAGAGAGAGAGACAGAGCATGAGCGGGGGAGGGGGCTGAGAGAGGGAGAGACACAGAATTTGAAGCAGACTCCAGGCCCTGAGCTGTCAGCACAGGGCCCAGTTCGGGGCTTGAACTCAAAAACCATGAGATCTTGACCTGAGCTGGAGTCTGACGCTTCACCAGCTGAGCCACCCAGGCGCTCCAGGGTTTAAGTAGTTTTAATTCCAATTTGGAAAAGGAATGCTTGATCTCAAGTGATTTTTTTTTTTATTTTTGCTTTTTCTCTTAGTCAAGGTATGATTTATGTGGTGCTAAAAACAATATGGCTAATGAGATTTGTGTTCTAAGCATTGTTATTTATGAAGGGAGCATATATGATCAATGTGTATTTTACTATGTGTATCATCTAATTGTAAAAACTGGGCTTTGGAGCCCATCTCTGCCAGCTGCTTGCTTTGGAACTTTGGCCAGGTTATGTAGTCTGTTTCCTTATCCGTAAGCTGGGATTGTGAGGGTTAGATGATACAGTGCGTGCAATAGTCTAGCATAATTCTGACACATAGCAACCACTCAGATGATCTTGGAGCTGAAATGGTCAGTGATGACTGATATAATACTGAAGGAAGGCTTCTCCTCAATGTTTTTATATCTAGTATTTAGGAGAAGCAGTATTTAAAATAATAGTTCTTGGGGCACCTGGGTGGCTCAGTCGGTTAAGTGTCCAACTTCAGCTCAGGTCATGATCTCACGGTCCGTGGGTTCGAGCCCCGCATCGGGCTCTGTGCTGACAGCTCAGAGCCTGGAGCCTGCTTCAGATTCTGTGTCTTCCTTTCTCTCTGCCCCTCCCCTGTTCATGCTCTGTCTCTTTCTCTCTCTGTCTCTCTCTCTCAAAAATAAATAAATCTTAAAAAAAAATTTTAAATAATAGGTTTTTGTTTAACACAGTGTTAATACTCCAAAGATTGCATATTGACAAAGTAGATGTTGTGCTCTACCTTTTATCCCTCTGAGGATGGACCTGTTCCATCCTTTTTCCAAGCTCGTGTAGGCACAAACACATGCAAGATGACTGGCTTCGCTTTGGGTCTGCATGCCTTACTCTGCAGCTTTTCCAACAAGCTGGTAGTTACAGAATTTTTGACGGTTGTTGCTCTGAGTTCATAGCTAAAGATTGAGCTGATTTTTAATAACAGCATAATGCCCTAAATCATGTGGCTGTGCCAGAGTGCATTCAAACGTAATTCCGTCATAGATATGCAGCTCGTTTTTAGGCCCCCACCCTCTACTACAGATGATGTTTACTGCCCCATCCTTATACGCGATCCTTAAGATCCATTGCTTTTAAAGTGGCATTGCTGAGTTAGAGTGTGCGTTAATTATAGTGCAGAGGGATTTGGGGTGATAAAAGCTGTAAAAGCGTTGTTGGTTCCTGGCTTCTCACCATCTAGTTGAAGGATAGATACGCATTTTCTTTTCCCAGCGATATTTTTGCTTATGTACCAAGATTTCGGCAGACAGGGTTTGTTTGCAGGGAGATTTGAAATCCTTAATATTCTGAAACATAGGTGTAATCAAGAGAGCAAAGGGAGCCTCTTGAATTACGTTTACCCTGCGTAGCACTCGCCGTATTTATTAGATATGGCTTTGTGAGATATTGTACAAATTTAAGTTTCTCAGCTTTTAAGAACGAAGAGTCCGACCCGGGAACCGAAGCACTTGACGTTTTCGCTCCTGTTCCGTCCTCTGCCCACCCCCTACCGGGCTGCAGTCATCCCCTGCCCAGGGGGAGAGCCCTCCCCACGGGCAGCAGTGTCTCCAGAGGCCCCGGCTTGCTCAGCGCTGATGCACGCCACTGAGCACATCTTCAGGTCTGAGGTCACTAACGGTAGCGGGAATGTTAGCATGCTAACAGTGTTTTTATGACAGCCAAGTGACCGTGCTGGCAACAGGTGCTTTTCTCTGTCATGTCACTGAGGGCTACTTAATGTACAGCACGAGTTTTTTCCAAGAACCCACTTGGGTTGTGTGTGGGGGTCTCATAGGCAGGGGACCGAGGGAAGAAAGGACAATTACGATGGACGTCCTGCGCGTGTCTGTGCACGTGTGCTTGTCTGTTTATCGCGTGGGTGCCAGCCGGTAGCATGGGCATCGCTGTTTAGAAGCTTCGTTTTCTCCCATCAGTGATTGACAGTTGCTTACAGCAGTGGGGAGCATGCAACTCGGTAGAAGCTGACGCTGGCTCCTACCTGTTGCCATTCTTTCCCCCCTCTGATTCAGCTACTTGGCTCCGGGGAAGTGATTGCATCATTAACGCTTCAGAACCCGCTGGGTTGTATTCCTGACTCACTGACTTGGTCCCAGTCTCTGGAGCCCACTGTGCATCCTGTCTGTGGTTCCCAGTCAGTGAGACCTAGGGGTCTTGTATTCATGCTTCGCCTCCTTATGATAAATAGCCTTAGCTTTTGAAATTCTACAAACGTTGGCTTGTTGGAAAGCGATTCATACACTTGCTAACGTTGGCAGTCTGTGTTTCCTTGGGCTTCCTGCAGTATTCAGTGAAACAGCAACAATAACAAGGACAGTGACTGCAAACATACAAATAGTGCTCACCATGTGCCAGACTCCGTGCCAGCCCTTGATATGTTACCAACGGGTGTAGTCTCGCAGCTGCACCTGGTGGGTATTGTTACCACCCCCATAGTATAAATGCAGAAAGGGAGGCAGCCTCTGAGCTATGGTTATACAGCCTGTAAGTGGCTGATGCAGGGAAATCGCTCCACATCAGGGTGAGGCTCACTGATGGGGCCAGAGAGACCAAGGAACATGGCGACGTACCCAGGGAAGCTGGGCACTGGCTGCATAGACCCCCTTGAAGAGAGTTGGCAGAGATTGCGTGGCTGCTGCTTCTGTTTGGATAGGAAGTGACACGGGTGAGCCCTCCCATCCGAAAGTTCTGGACATGCAAGGGGAGTTGAGGGAATTCAGGCATGGACAGGAAGGAAACGGGAGAGGGAGGTGTGGAAAACTTTGCTAAGGGAGGTCACTTGTAACAGCCTTTCACAAAGAACCCCTCTCTTGGTCAGCTCTGTCCCCGTTAGGGTGCACATCCCAGAGGAGGGTGAATGAAGCAGGTTGGAGGTATGTTTACCTTCAGCGAATTTCTTTCGTTTTGAGGAGTGAGTCATATGAACAGGCTGGAAAACCTCTTCGGTTGCTCTTGTAACTGTGTTTTTCAAATTGGTTTTTGAAGAGCTTGTATTGATGTGCTGGGATTATCCCTCTCTGCTGCACACACTGGAACCGTAGAAGGAAAGTTGTCTAGGTAAGAGGCACTGGGTCGGGGGGAGGAGGTATAGGGTGCTGTGGCAGGGATAAGACCCTGATTCTGCTGCCATGCCGTCTGGATAGAACATCCTGGGACTGAAATTGAGTCACCGGCCTCAGGATCCATGTCTGCCGTATCTGGATCGAGTCCACTCGGGCTGAGCAAAGATAGACGGCAGATGGCATATTGAAGCCTTCCTTATAGAATGTGGTTGTTTGCTGTTGTCATTGTTATTTTCATATCACCAGGTCGTTTCCTACCCCCTTTCTGGGTATTTTAACATGGTTCATTGAGTAAGAACGTGGGGGTCAGGTGGTATCCTTAGTAACTGTGTGATCTTGGGCAAGGTCTTAGCCTCTCCAGAGTTGGTGCTGTCGTCTGTAAAAATGGGGGCATTAGGAATCACCGTCTCATAAGACCATTGGAGATAATGCTCAGGAAAATGCCTCTGTCATCGTATCTGCTTTAAAAATGGAGGTGCTTGCTATTGCCTTCTTGGTGTTCCAACACTCACAGGACTCTCCCATTCTTCTTCCCGGCTATGATTAGCTGTGACATTCCAGGACGCACATCACTGTGGGTGTAGACACTGACACCAGAAAGAACTGGATTTGGAGAGTTGCAGATTCTACTGTCTCTCAAAGAAGGGTGGAGTCTCGTAGGACAAAGCATTCCTGGCGTGAATAGACAGAGAAAGCTCATCAGAGAAGTAAGCCGGAGTCAGGTGCTCTGATACAGTCGATTAAGCAGGTTGGGCAGGAGGAATCCCTTCCCCTCTGCCCATTGGTTGTTCTTTGTACTTTTATCCAGCCTGTCAACTTTCCCTGCAAAAAGAATTTTTATTGCCCTCTTTTAACAATGAAATGAGAAATGCTCACTCTCAATTTGATCTAGTTAAAAGTAAGTTTTCTTTTGGAGGGGCAGGAGGGGTTACATGGAGGAAGAATTCTGACCCCCTTTCTCTGTAACATAGCTCCACAGAGTGGAGGATTTTTGCCAGGTTGCTTTACGAAGTGCCATTTAAGAAAGACTTCTTTATTAGAAAAAAAAAAAAAAGAAAGAAAGAAAGAAAAACAACTTTTTAATGTGGGAAATTTCAAGCGCATACAAAACCATAAGGAAAGGTATGAGCCTTGTCTGCCACCAACCGCAGCTGGCAACTACGTGGCCAATATTGCTTTATCCGGACCCCTGCAGTGTCCCCTTCCCATTATTATTTTTTTAAGTTTATTTATTTATTTTGAGAGAGACAGTGCAAGCGGGGGGTGGGTTCAGAAAGGGAGAAGGGGACCGATGATCCAAAGTGGGCTCTGTGCTGACAGCAGCGAGCCCGATGCGGGGCTTGAACTCACGAACCATGAGGTTATGACCTGAGCCGAAGTCAGATGCTTAACCCACTGAGCCGCTCAGACGCCCCCCCACACCCACCCAGTCCTGTTATTTTTGAGTAAATTCCAGACAACATATTATTTTATCTATAAAATATTCAAGATGTGCTTTGAATGCCTTAAGAGTCTCAGTGAGGTCAATAATGAAAGCTTTCATGTTTTGAGATCCTTCCTGTGGGAAGATCACGTCTCTCTAGAGACCTCAGGGCGGTGATCCTCAAAGTGGGGGATGGGGTAATGATTTTTTTTTCAGCGATTACCTGTGGGGGGCTTTTTCAAACTGCTGGTCCTCACAGACTGTTGCCCTCCCCCCCCAACAGTCAAAAATGCAGCCTTTGATTCTTCACCAAACTGCTTTGCTATGAGTGTTAGAGCAGGAATAAACAACAGAGAACCACTGCTTGGGGTGGGGGAGTTGGGATTCCAGGTAATAGAGGCTTTACCACTCAAGAACCACTTTTTTTTTTTTTTTTTTTTTTTTGGTTATTTTTAACCACTATGGATGGGAGTTTACAAGTTTACAAGTTACACTGTGTTTACAAGTATATTTCTTTACTGCCATCTTAAGCAAAATATGCTGGGTGTTATTCCGTCATCCATATTTACCACAGGGTACTTTCGATACTATCTTCCATGCTGTGGAATGCTTAATTTTATAGTCTGCCTCCCTCATTGCCTCTCTGTTCCCTGCCAGCATACTTTTCTTTATCTCCTTTCAGTCTGCTAAGGGCTAAGGAGCAAGGTATGTAAGGTATATAAAGTCAGAGTAAATGCACTGTGAGGGTGGTTTGTGTTTGTTTGTTTGTTTCCTGAGCAGACCATTAATAAGGATTTCGTGATATATGATTGCTCAGAGGATGTTTGCCTCCATTTCCTGGTTTTCGGAGACATTCTGCACACATGTAGTTGCTATGTAGCCATTTTTCGTGGAGGTGAGGTACCACTGTGATGGGGTCCTGTAGCAGGAATCTTTGTTCTGACTTGCAGTGCAGCTCCAGATTTGGACAAATTTCTCTCCATCCCACCACTGAATGTTTGAAGTTGAGTTAGCGGGAGGAAAAGGAAGAAATTCAAAAACGTGGACATTCTGCATTTGTTTTTGTAGTTATTTAGCAGCTAAAAGTTAGGGGCTTGTGTTGTAAACCTCGCACAAAATTTTGCTTGGCTTCGAATAATGCAATGTATGGATGTAATCTGGGTATTCTATAGCACTAACATTTATAGAAGGAACTAACTCTAATTTTCACCAAAACGAACTACCTTCCTGTCTGCCGGTCTTTAAGGGGGAATCGGAGAAAGCATTTCCCATTTTCCCATACTCTTTTTTCCCCATGCCCTTCTAACCCTTTTTAAAACTCTCCTCAGAAAAATGACATAGTACTTTTTAAAACTGAGCTGTGCCTCATGCGTGTTTATACACAGGATGGACTCATTGCATCATTTTTTCCTTTCTCACACCCAGACCAGGGTTACATAGTTCTGTGAGGTGTGCTTGGGAGTTGTAGTAATATGGAATGCTGGAAAAATGCCAGAGACTGTTAGTAAATATAGAATGCAGTGGAACAGCAGTTAGCTTATGTTCGTGATTTCAGAACTTATGTTCAGATTTCAGAAGTAAGCGTACATAATATAACGTGGGAAATAAAAAGATGACCGCGTTTAAGATTTGGATTTTAATTCCTGTCTTTTCCCTAAAGAAATTTAGTACAGGTAATTTAGTAAAGGGGATTAAGCTATCTTTGGTTGATATTATGAAAGGTCTCTCCACTTCTTACTCATCATATTTAAAATTTATTAGATCAGCCGACTGACTTTTCTATGAGAAAGCTGGCTTTGCTCTGTGTTTTACATTTGGCAGGTGTTTTGTTGATATGTTTAGGGGGAAAAAAGAAAGTACAAGGTGCTGGAAATCCACAGCTGATTGTTAGAAGATGCAAGCTTACATATTAGATCTTCTTAGGAAGGTGATCGGTCAGGAATGAGTTTTAGAAGTGACTTTGAAGCTTTTCTGTATGTCCTGTTCTCTTCTGCTGTAACTTATTCTATGAAAGGCCCTTAAAGTGTGTTTACAGAGCAAATATCCCTACAAATTGCTTTCGGCAATCGTGGGCACACTGGGATTCTTTATCACATCAAGAATTCCCTTGTTGTTTTGGCAAAGAACTTCCATGGGATGTAGCATCTCTCTGGTCTTTGAGACCACGCCCAGTCTAAGACACATCAAGGGCTGGAAAAGACAGGCTTGGGTGGGAATGTTCTTATAGAAGTGTGGGTTCAATTTTTTACCCCCAAAGAGCACCAGTGAGCTGAATAACTTCTCATCCCTCTTCTCTGCACTTTTTAGCCTCTCTCACACCCTCACAAGTCAGATCTGTCTAAGGCTCCAAATTCCTTAGGTGCCACTGAGGTCACCTGGAGGCCCCTGCCCTACCTTGGCCTCAAAAACTCAACCCTTTCAGAACTCATTCTTTCTTTCATCATAATGACAAATATTTATTTAGCGCCCTGCCACATCCAAAGGCGACTACAAATCTAAACCTGACATAGCTCTCTCCCTTCAAAATTCTTGTGGTGGGGACGCCTGGGTGGCTCAGTCGGTTAAACGTCCTACTTCGGCTCAGGTCATGATCTCACGGTTCGTGGGTTCGAGCCCCGCATCAGACCCTGTGCTGACAGCTCAGAGCCTGGAGCCGCTTCAGATTTTGTGTCTCCCTCTCTCTTTGCCCCTCCCCGACTCGTGCTGTCTCTCTCTCTCAACAATTAATAGATGTTAAAAAAAAAAAAAGAAAAAAAGATTCTTGTTGGGGAGCTAAGACACACACGGGAATTTCTCTGAGGTGAGGGAGACTGTGCTATGCCATCAGCTGTAGAGATACAGCCATTTGGATTCTAAGACCCACAGCAATTGGGAATCAATTTCCACTGAAAAAAAGAACAGCTGCTTCACACCAGACACTGTAAGCATGTTACTGACTAAGATAAGGAAAAGGCCGCAACCTTCTTACCCACTTAGGATGGGCTCTGGATGGGAGCGTTTCTTCTAATGATTGGCTCCTTTCTGCTCTAGGTGACAGTACACTGGGGATGACAAGGTGGAGTGCTGGGACAATGCACGGTTCTGCCCTTGGACTTGTCATCGCTTTGCATTCAACTCTGTGTTCTCTGCTTTGCCTGTTTTTTTGTTTTTAAGACTTTAGGTGGTCACGCACTCTGGTCCTTTCCACGGCTGCTTTGCTATCCTTTGAGCAAACTGGGCTTACTGTATGAGGGGGAAGAGGAAGGGGACCTTTACAGCCACTGAGTGCTCCACAGAAGCATTTTCTCTTTGTTTCTCGCAGATGGGCAGGGTGGGTATTATCTTCACAGATGAGTAAACTGAGGCAGGGAAAGGTTAAGTTGCTGGGTGTGCACTTAGGCCAGTTCCTGCAGGAAGATGTGCACATGTTCCCTTCCCTGAGCTAACTTTGGTTCTTAGAGAGGACCTTCTGTGCCCCTGACTTCACTCCTTCTGTCACATGGGTGTCCTTCCTTTCGGGGGAGCCTTTAACATGCACTTCCAATCCCTTCACACAAAGACCCACCGAGCTGGAGAGGTCAGAGTTGTTGGTACTTTCCTTGTCCTTTTTTTTTTTTTTTCACATTTGCTTTTTCTTCTTTTTTTTTTTTAATGTTTATTTGAGAGAGAGTAAGTAGGAGAGGGACAGAGAGAGGGAGAGAGAGAGAGAATCCCAAGCAGGCTCTGCACTGTCGGCGCAGAGCCCGATGTGGGGCTCAGTCCCATGAACCATGAGATCCTGACCTGAGCTGAAATCAAGAGTCAGATGCCCAACCGACTGAGCCACCCAGGCCACCCTTCACATTTGCTTCTTACTCCCGGTGACTCTCGTCACTAAAGGGCTGGGGTCTAACTCTTTTATCCGATGCTACTTTTCTCACTAAGCTACATCTGTGAAAAAGAGGATCAGCAGATGATGTTTGGAAATTAGAATAAGATGCTGTTTGTCTTGAAAAAAAAAAAAAAAAAACATCGTGAGTCAGCACTATCGGCTTTACTATCTGTACTAACCAAGAAAAGAGTCTGTTTCCTTAAACTTCCATGAATGGAAGCAACATTTGCAGCTTGCTCTTATTTACTTGATATGTTCTTGAAGAGGGGACAAATAAAACTCATCCTTTAAGTGACTTCAGTTTTTAAAAGAGTTTTCCATTAAACAAAACCAAATCTTATGGCAAATAGAATTGACGACCCCCTAGTTTGAGCTCTTTTGGAAATCCAGTATCATCAGGAAAATCTACAGTTTCATAAGCATGTGACCTTTTTATGAGAATTTGGCATTTTGTTCTAGGTTTTACAGTGTTCATGTGATGAAGTGAATATGATGTGGCCCCTGAGAGCCACACAGGGAAAGTCGTCGGAGTCCCAGAGAGGACTTGTTTGTGATAGACTTCACATCCAGTTTCCCGTCTGGTAACATATCTTTTTTTTTTTTTAATGTTTATTTATTTTTGAGAGAGAGACATGGTGTGAGTGGGGGAGGGGCAGAGAGAGGGGGAGACACAGAATCCGAAGCAGCCTCCAGGCTCTGAGCTGTCAGCACAGAGCCCGACTCGGGGCTCGAACTCACAAACCTCGAGATCATTAAGCTGAAGTCTGGCACTTAATCCACTGAGCCACCCAGGTGCTCCTGTCTGGTGGCATATCTTAATCCTCCCTCTCTCTGTCTATCAAGGGCAAAGCAGAGGAAGGAGGCTTAAAACCCAGATGGTGCTGGGTCACGTGTATTGTAGAACTGTGTGCCTTTGTAAATAGTTAGGAGATGGACTCATGATAACAAGTGCTATGGATTCTTTGAGAGCTTAAACATGGCGGTTAGGGGGGGCCTGGGTGGCTCAGTGAAGGGTCAGACTCTTGATTTCCACTCAGGTCATGATCTCTTGGTTCAAGGGATAGAGCCCAGAGTGGAGCCTGCTTGGACTCTCTCTCTCTCTCTCTCTCTCTCTCTCTCTCTCTCTCTGCCTCTCCCCTGCACATGTGCATGTGTGTTCTCTCTCAAAATAAATAAACATTTTTAAAAACACGGCAGATAATTCATAGACTATCAAAATGTTAAAACTGAAAGGGACTAAGAGATCATCTCCTCTAACCCTATTCTTACAGATTAGTGTCACACAGATGGTTTACCTGGAATCATTTAGGTGTGACCCATCCTACAGGTAAGGGGTGTCTTAAATGAGCGCCTGGCAATTCTTTCCAGAAGCACAACCCTCCAACCACACGAGTTCTGGGCAGAAATGCCATGAACTTTTAATTTAGGTGAAAGATGTGGGTGTTAAAGACGGAGAAAACATGTCTCTAGTTCTGGAAGAGTTTAGAGTCAGCCTTGCTAATACTATTAACACAAGTTTGATTGCTATGTTACAATAGGCAGAAATGATGTGGGAGTTCAGACAAAGAAAGGGAGGGATTAGAGAAGTCCATAGAAAGAGCCAGCTGCATTTTCACCCGAGCTGTAAGGACTATGTTTAATACCGGTATTGAGGGTTGCCTTTTGTTTTGTTTTTTTTTGTTGTTGTTCCTTTGATTACGAACATTTTTAGGTATACAGAAAAGCTGAAAGAACAGTGCAGTGAATATCTGTACGCCCACCATCCAGATTTAACAACTATTAATGTTTTGTCATATTTGTTCGACTCTGAATCTGTATATGTATGCATTGGGTTTTTAGCCATTTGTAAGTAAATTATAGATATTATGACATTTTTACCCCTAGATATACCCACTGCCATCTCCTAAAGCATTCCATTTACACAAGCACAATTCTACTACCAATAACAGAAGAGGGGCACCTGGGCGGCTCCATTGATTGAGCATCCGACTCTTGATTTCATCTCAGGTCATGATCTCAAGGTGGTGGGATCAAGCCCTGTGTTGGGCTCTGCACTGAGAACATAGAGCCTGCTTGAGGTTCTCTCTCTCTCTCTCTCTCTCTCTCTCTCTGCTCTTCTCCACTACTTGTGCACTCCCTGTCTCTAAAACAAACAAACAAAAAAAACCCAAGAAATTTATTAGTAATCCATTAATATCATCTCATTTCTGTTCCCTATTTCAAATTTCCCTAATTGCCTCATGTCTTTTATAGGTATCTTTTTAACCCTGGATTTGATTGAAGTTCACATATTGCATTTTGTTTTTATAAGTCCTACATCTCTTTTACTACAGAGCACCACACCCCCCTCCGGCACCCCCCCCCCCATTCAATATTTTATGTCATGACATTGACTTTTCAGACCAATTTTCTTACAACTTTTTTGTGGATACCTTACCTAGCAAGTTTCTTGCAAATTGAAGACTTAAATAGCTTAAAAAATCAGTATTTTCTAGGAGATACACTGCCAGATTGGCAGATGTTGCTTCTGACATACCATTTTTAGTAGCTAATCCATTTTAAGCTAATCTTTATTTGCAAAAGTAATCTAAGGTGACTGTAAAACGTTACAACACTTTAGAAATGCATAAAATACAGAGTGAGAGTTCTGTGTAATGTCACCTCTATGTGGCCCTAATGGTTAATTGTTTTAGGGAATTTACGTTCTTTCCCAGTACTTCATGTGTTTTTGTTTATTATAAAAACTACATTATCTGTGCATTTGGTGTGCAGTGTACTTTTTATTTCACTAACTGTGTGTTCTGGATGGCGTCCTATGGAATATATAGCAGGGATTGTTTTTAATAGTGGCTGGGATAAAGGTGTACCCGGCCGGCCACATTCTTTCATAGGTGTTTAAGGTGAGGCACACCCAGATGTAAAGCGCCTAGCCCAGGATTAGAAGTGTGGCTTATGGCCATGGAGCAAATATTTCTTCTGTTTCAGGCTCCCTGGTTAATATACGAGTTGAATCTTGGTGTCTTCTGCCTTGTTCTTCAACAAGGTGAGGGAATGTATAGTAGTCAACTCTTCAGCGTTCTGTATTTGAATCCTGACTTCTTTTTTTGCTTTTTGGGGTGGGTCCCTGTGTAGTCTTTTCTGCAGATATCAGGAGATCATCAGGTTGGTCTACCTTAGAGGTAAACATGACAGTCTGCCAACACAAAGTGATTTAGAAATGTTAATAGGTTTTACCAAGCCACAGTCTCTAGCATGTGTATTTTAAGCCATCATAAAACATACCTGTCATGCTAAGGAATGTGCCAGAGGGCAGGCATCAAAGACCGGCCGAGGGAGTCTGGGGAGTATGTTTTGCTCTGTTGTAGGGTTGTGCCCTGACAACCTCTGTGAGGCCTGGGGTACTGACAGGGAGTGGTTTCTAAATACTAAAGCCATTTTATTTATTAATTCAGGAATGCCTGTAAACAGTTACTCATATTTGCCCCTCTAAGTGTCAGGGGGCTCCGAGGTAGTTCTTTGGATGAAAGGTGTGAAGTCAGGCTGGACCTGCTTGACTTAGGGAATGGAGTTAACACGACAATCACATGAGCAAGAGATAGTCTTTTGGGCTTAATGGAGAAGAGAAAGGTGAACAGAGAGGTTGTCTGAACATTTCTGGCTTCTTTGGAAGATAACGATGAAGAAACTCCCAGTGAGAGTGGAACGGTAAAGCCACTTTTGCTGTTGTTTTCTTCTTGTGTTCTCCATGGTAGTGTCATCCCTTGAATTTGGTGGGACGTCAGGGTGTAAGTACATCTCACTATTAGTTAAGTAAATTATCTTTAATTTGGTGGCAAGGCTTTTGCGTCAAGCATTTTGTAAAAGAACAAGATGACGGTAGGGCAGTTCCCCACATCTAACTGCCTGTTTGGTGAAGAAGAGCACAGAGTTGTGATAATAAATGCATTAGATTCACATATTTAAAACTTCTTCAAATGTAGAAAGTTGCTGACTTCCATTAAATGTGCATTCTCGGGGTGCCTGGGTGGCTCAGTCGGTTAAGCGTCCGACTTCAGCTCAGGTCACGATCTCATGGTCCGTGAGTTCGAGCCCCTCGTCGGGCTCTGGGCTGATGGCTCAGAGCCTGGAGCCTGCTTCCGATTCTGTGTCTCCCTCTCTCTCTGCCCCTCCCCTGTTCATGCTCTGTCTCTCTGTTCCAAAAATAAATAAACGTTTAAAAAAAAATTAAAAAAAATATATTTAATAAATGTGCATTCTCTTCATTTTCTATCATCCGTTCTAAGTGTATAAAGTAAATAACAAAATAAATATTAAGATAAAAATAAAGGTAAATAGTGTTAAGGTAAAGAAGGAGGCAGTGTTGCAAAGAGGGAGAAGGAACAAGATAAGATTCTAAGTTCAGGATCAGCCAGTCACGTAAATCATCGAGCCTCACTTCTTTCCCCTGTAAAAGGGGGGGATCAGAAAGCCTACGCCATCAGGCTGTTAATGAGGTTGAAATGAGAGGATCTATTTAGAAGTTACACAGTGTTCCAATTCCACCGCTACTGCTTTCTTGAGTGGACAGGCTGGTCCAGTGAAAAAAGCATGGGAATTCAAGGCCCACAGACGTTGGTTTGAATTCTGACGTTGCCATTCACCTTGTGCGTCTTTAGGTTAGGTCTTCTCATCTCTCTGATCCTCCGCGTCCTCCGCTGTCGAACGGATTTCATCAGCTCCCTCTTGTAAGATCAGGTAGAGCTCATGGGCTCCACCAAGAGGCTTGAGGGCTGCAGAGCTTGCTGGTTCTCGAACGTGGACGTCCATCCGGCCGGGGGCGTGTGCTCGCGTGTGCGGATCGTACGCCGCGGCATCCGCAGCCTCCCTTGCAGCCAATGACCTTGCTGCTTCTCTGTTCGCAGCGATCCTCCGCAGCGCCGCACCGGGAATGGACACCTTTCTCGGCGTCTGGAGGAGCACGTGCGGTAGTGTCATCACCCAGACACGAAGCTGCTAAGGCCATCTCAGGGGCGTGGGCGCCGGGATAGGAAGGCGGCGTCCGAGGGCCACGCAGCCATGCCTTTCGGCCTGAAGCTCCGTCGGACACGGCGCTACAACGTCCTGAGCAAGAACTGCTTTGTCACACGGATCCGCCTGCTGGACAGCAATGTGATCGAGTGCACGCTGTCGGTGGAGAGCACCGGGCAGGAGTGCCTGGAGGCCGTGGCCCAGAGGCTAGAGTTGCGAGAGGTAACAGCGGGTGTGGGCCGGCATCTGAGCCAGAACTCACTCAAGGGACTGGCCACCTGTCTCTTGGCACCGCTGTGCTTTGCAGTCCCAGCCTCCTGTTTAAGAGGATCCTGTTGTCCTTGGCATAGGCTTGATCTCACAGCGTCAGTGGATCAGGAGGCCTGCTCCAATGCCGTGACAAGCAGGACCCCGCCTGGGGTGGCGGCTTCCCTTTTGTTACCTTCTATGAGGAGGTTGGGCGGGGGGTGGGGGTGGGGGGCCGTGTCACGTCCAAAGTCATTGTCTCTCTTTACAGCCGTGGAGCAGGTTGGCATTCCAGCTGAACATCTAGGAGAAAACGCCCACAGAGGGGATGGATGCAGCTGCTTTTAGTTTTTGTTTGTTTGTTTCTATATTTTCCTCTTCAAAGAGGGGAAAAAATTGAAAAAGTATTTAAAGTGAGCATGACTAGCGAGGCTTTTTGTGGGCACATATAAAATGGGCATTTTGTTTCAGGATTCCTCATGACCCTCGTTTTCTTTCTGCTGTCTGTGAGCGTTTTAAGTCTTTTTATTTATTAAAAATTTTTTTCTTTTAATGTTTATTTATTTTTGAGAGAGAGAGAGACAGAACGCAAGCAGGGGAGGGTAGAGGAAGAGGGAGACACAGAATCCCACCCAATATGGGGCTTGAACTCCCAAACGGTGAGATCATGACCTGAACCGAAGTTGGACGCCCAATCGACAGAGCCACCCAGGCATTCCTAGACTTCTTTGGGCTTAAACAAAGCCAGGGTTGACCATGAAGGCAGTCATGTTATCACTCTTTAAAAGGAACTCTCCTAGGGCAGTATGTCCTTTATAAGAAGCAAGCCCTTAGTCTTCCAGTCTTAATTCTTTGGTGAGAACCCTGCACACGCATATGCGTCCTGAGAGCCCCGGGGCAGAGTGGCCAGTGGTATAATTCAGTGGTTGCCAGTGCAGAAGGGACTGCAAGCCCCTGAGATTTGAGGAGCAGAAAAAGCTCTGTGGTTGTCCTGGGCCCTGTGACCACATTGCCCATTACCTCAGGGTGCTGGTTTGGGAGGTGGTGCCTTCTGGAGGTGATGGTGTTTGATGTCTTCCACACCCCTCATGACCCACCTTCTTCCGTAGGCACAAAGGAATTGGGGTCGGGGAAGTTCTTCTCCCCTTGGCATCCTCCACAGGCCAACTGTTGTATTCTTGGGGACAGTTTCACCTGAGTCCTTCTGTCTCCTGCCGGTCTTCGTGTTTATACTTCGGTTTCTGTGATCAGAGCTTCCTTTGAAGTTTCTTTTCCTGTATAGGGAGACTTTCCTGTCGCACAGCTACATGTGGCTTGGTAGCTGACCCAGCAAAATAAACATGGAAAAGTTTCTGCCTTTGCCCGTTGAGAGCTGGTTCCTTTTGGCTTATGAGTAGCACATTGGGGTATACATATTTAAAAATATGCGTGTGCATGGGCATAAAGGAAAAACCTTAATACTGGAGGTTGGTTGGTTAGAAGACTGGTGTAAATTTCTTGTGAAAATGTTCGTTCTAGATTGTTTACAAAAGATACGCACTGGTTCCACTTTTGAGTATTCTCTGTAACTCACGGTGGAGTAACTAATCTTTGCATATACTGGGAGACAGCAGAGCACGTGCTGAAAGAGTTATAGGCTCGGTCTTTGGCCTCCTGGACTTGGGTTCAAATTATAGTTGTGTCATTTGTTAGGTGTCCTTGGAAAAGTTACCGTGCTTCTCTGGGCATCGGTTTTCTCACCAATAAAGTGGAAATAATGATAACCTTACTTATCTTATGGGACTGTTGTAAATATTAAAAGAGATACAGTATGGAAAATGCATAGTGCTGCATCTAATATTGACAACTGTCCCAATTTGAGAGTCTTAAAAATTTTTCATTGAAGAGAATCTTGAGCAACTGCAATGTGCCAGGCACTGTGTTAGGACTTGATGAGGGAAAATAAATAAGGTGTAATTTTGTTTTCAAGATATGCACGGGTGAGTAGGGGAATCCAGCATTTACATAAGCAGTTAAGGCTGAATGCGATCTAGGGGCGCCTGGGTGGCTCAGTCGGTTAAGCACCCGACTCTCGGTCTTGGCTCAGGTCATGATCCCACGGTTCATGAGTTTGAACCCCTCCTCAGGCTCTGCGCTGATGGTGTGGAGCCTGCTCGGGATTCTCTTTCTCTCTCTGCCCCTCCCCACTCTCTCTCTTTCTCTCTCTCAATAAATGAATAAACTTAAAAAAAAAACAACACAAGATTAAATGCAATCCATGCTAAAATGCAATGCAGGTGCAGGCCGGAAAGGCAGTAGCTCTTCTTAGACTTGTGCAGCACACAGTCTGTGCTGCTGACCACTGCGGCCCCGGGAGGGGAGAGGAAGTTTCAGTGAAGGATGAACAGAGCCGTCACTCTCTGAACAGGGACTTGAAGGATGCACAGGACTTCAGCAGGTGGAAAAGAAAGCAAGGCCATCCAGGGCCAGGGGAACTGGAGTCTTGAAGATCCAAGTATGCAAAAGCAGGTGCCATTCTTGGGGGCCAAGAAGGCATCTCTGTGAATCCCCAGGCAGAGTCTAAGGTGCATGCGGAGGCGGGTCTGGAGATGTGGACGGTAATAATTACTCTCAGCAGAGTATTGCTTCTCTCAGTGAGAGGGCAAAGGTCAGACCCAGATCAGCCCACAACTGTGTTGTCACAAAAGACAAAGCAGTGAAGTCTAGGTTCTGCTGTCACGTGTCTGTTGCAGTGTGATTGATCTTCTAATGCGAAGGTGGGGTTGACATTTAATGCTGGCTTTATTTTGACATGCTCTAAATGGGTGCATTCACATTAGAGCAAATCACTTTCTTTTTTTTTTGATTGTATGCTTTTGTTCTGTGACAGATGACATGGAAGGTATGGCCTTTTGTGAAACAATGCTATAGCTGCTTTCAAACGAGAGGATGCGATCACGCAACCTCCTACTTTGTTCTTCATTTGCACACACACACCTGGAGGAGGAGTGCATTCTTTCCCCAGAAGCAGGAGGAGGAGGGGATGGACACAGGGTCTGCTCTACTCGCTTGACTTTCTTTTTGTATTTGGGTCATTTTCCAAGTAGAGTTGATGGAGCTTGAGAGGAGGAAGTGGAAATCTATCTAAAATACAACAGAATGTTGAGTCTTTATTAAGGCTTGGAACTCAGATCTGGTGGGTATTTGGCTTTGCTGTTAGAAGGATTCTGTAGTTGGGGTGCCTGGGTGGCTCAGTCAGTTAAGTGTCCAACCTTGGTTCAGGTCATGATCTCACAGTCTGTGGGTTCGAGCCCCACATCAGACTCTGTGCTGACAGCTCAGACCCTGGAGCTTCTTCAGATTCTGTGTCTCCCTCTCTCTCTGCCCCTCTCCTGCTTGTGCTTTGTCTTTCTCTATCTCTCAAGAATAAACATTGGGAGGCCTGGGTGACTCAGTCAGTTAAGCGTCTGACTTGTGCTCAGATCATGATCTTATGGTTCGTGGGTTCAAGCCCCACGTTGGGCTCCTGTGCTGACAGCTTAGAGCCTGGAGCCTGCTTTGAATTCTGTGTCTCCCTGTGTCTCTCACCCTCCCCTGCTTGCACTTGTCTCTCTCTCAAAAATAAATAAACATTAAAAAAAATGTTTAAAAGAATAATTAAACATTAAAAACAAAAATTTAGAAGTGTTCTGTAGATGTATCCTAGACATTTTAAGAGCTTTATCTTAGGGAAAGGAAATTAACTTTGATTTAATTCTTGATCTACATTAATTATAATTTGTGTTTTGCCACTTCATTTAGTCATTTTAAAAATGGATTTTATTTTTTAAAGCTGTTTTAGCTCCATGGCAAAACCGAGTGGAACGCAGTGGAACATACCTCCTGCACCCCCCCCCCCACTCCTATCCCCTCCCCCACGCCAGAGTGGAACATGTGTTCCAGGCGATGAGCCCACATTAACACATCATCATCACCCCGATCCATCGTTTACATTAGGGTTCACTCTTGGTGGTGTTCACTGTGTGGGTTTTGACAAATGTATAATGACATGTATCCATATGGTAGACTTTATGAGGCTCACATCTGGTTTTGAATGTATCGATGTGCTGCCATTTCAAATGGCATTTAGAGGACCCAGACCTGGTTCGTAGGGTCAGCAAATACAATCAAGCCCCAAGGGAAGCTGAACATGAGAGGGTCCCCGATCCCAGAAACCCTAGAGCTTAGAGAATAGGACAAACAAGAAACAAAGCAAAGGGAACAGTCCGTGCTGAGGTACAGAAACAGGAAAGCACGTGGAATTTTCAGGGAAGGGCAGAGTTCATTTTGCACTGATCTGTTTGTGTGTGTGTGTGTGTGTGTGTGTGTGTGTGTGTGTGTGGAGGGGTGGGTGGAGAGGTCATGGCAGGGAGGGTAGGAGTGTAGAAAGGCAGGCAAGAGACTGCTTTTGAAGGGTTTGATGTATCTAGCCAGGGAGTTTTAACTGGATCCTGTAGGACATTGTGTCTAAAATGTGTCACAAGAATAATTAAAATAAATCTCCAACTTTTAATGTCACATACTGTGCTGAGTGCCCTCCCCATATCAGTTCATCTGATTCTCATTTCAACTCTGTGTGGTGGCTTCTCTGGCCGTCTCCATGTTACAGACGGGGCCATCACAGCACAGGATGACCTTTTGGCCGTGACTGGGCTTGTCCTCAACCCCAGGCAGGCTGCCTCCACTGTTCGAATTCCTGGGCATGTGTAGTGGCAGAAAAGGAGTGTAGTAAAATGCTTTGGGAAACACCTCCATAAATGCTATTTTTTTTAAAGGTGTCGAACTCAGTGTTTCACAATTATTTTAGCCTTCTGTAAAATCCTCTTTGAATTGTTTGGAGAATAAAATGCTGCCGTGAGATGGGGAGACATCTAAGGACTTCAAGGCGGAGTGTGACTGACATGAACACCTTGCATTTTCGGAAAAGAACCAAATAGCAGAAAGAGAATGAGGATTGGGGTGACAGGAAGGACAGAGATGCTAGCTGGGTGAACTTAATAACCTGGCTACGGGAAATAAAATGAACTCCTTAGGAAAATTTTTTTTTTTAATTATTTTAAGTTCAGAAAAAAAATTGGGTATGAATTTCTGGCAAGGAACTTTTATTAAGGGAAAGACATAAGATGACAAGGCTCAGAAAATTGGAATTCTGATAATATAGTTAAAACACGTTTGGATTAATGGATGTCACCCATTTCTCCAAATGAGATGTTAGGTGGAACTTAAGTGGAAAAAATAGAGCTGTTATGTTTGCAGAGGGGATGGTTATCTGGAACCCCGGCTCCTTGTGCCCTTCCTACCTTCCAATACAGTTTGAGAATCACTGACCTGGGATAAGATAGGAATAGTTAACATAATGTGTCTTATGACTAATTCTCACATTTTAAAAATAATTGCACAGAGAAGCAGCAGGTCTCATGGCTGTGAGAACTGCCTGACTTTGAGTCCTGCCTCTGCCGCTTATCACCAGTGTAATCCTGGATAGTTATGGAACTGCTCTGTGCCTCAGTTTCCTCATCTGTAAATGGAGATGGTAAAGTAGCAACCTCCATGAGTTGTTGGAAGGGTTAAAAGAGTTAGTTTTGTCAGTTGTTAGTATTACAGAGCCTGGCACTTGGAGCCACTCAATACGGCAGTCTTCTCACCACATGGGCTGTCTGGACTCTGACACAACCCTTCCAAAGATGGGACTCTGACCCTTTTATAAATCTGTTGGTTTCATTTTTAGATGGCTTGAATTACTAGAAGCCGTGATCATACATTGAGCCAAAACTCTTTCAATTCCTTGCATAGTTATTAAGATTGTATAGTCCACTAGGATAGCCACTGGCCACATATGTCCATCGAATACTTGAAGTGTGGCTAGTTTGAACTGAGATGTGCGGTAAGTATGAAAATACACATCGGATTTTGAAGATCTAGTATGAAAAAAAAGTTAAACTATCTCATCATTTTTATATTAGTTACATGTTGGAAGCCTACTGTTTTGAATACACTATTTTAAATGAAATTTAAAATTAATTTCATTTCTCTGTACTTTTTAAATGTAGCTGTTAGAAAATTTAAAGTTGAAGATGTGGCTTACATTATATTTCTACTAAACAGTGCTAAGAGTGGCAAGGAGGCCATGTTAATAGTAATAATGACTATCAAGAATTTTATTGGAATATAAAGGATTCTAATAAAATGTAGAAATCTGCTAGAATTATTTTCTTGAGGGATACTCCTGACTCTGCTTTTAATTAGAGAATCATAAGTGGAGGAAGAATAAGTAATTTCACAAAGGTACCTTCATAGTTAAACTCTATTCAAGACAGAGAATCTATTCTTGAGAATGCTGAATTTGATAACTCTTGGACCTCCCTTAAGACTAGACTGACAGCTCTGGTTTTTAAAGGAGCCTAAAAAAGAATCCCTGATCATTTCATAGGGTGGGTGATTGTCCTCAGATTTATCCCCTTGTTCTTTTGCAAATTTATATTTGCGTTTGAACTCAAAGGTGATTTATGCCAAGCTGTGGGCCACAGTAGGAATGTCCCACATTTTGCTATTCTCATAACAGCTAGAGTTTATAAAGATACTGAATCTTGACTAGCTTAAGTGAACTTACATTAAGGATATATGTATGGTCTGATTTTATGCTAATCTTTTGGGCATTGGTAACAACATAATGTGCAATTATAAGAGTATTCGGTTAAATGGAATACTTCATTTCCTGGCCCTGTTGATAATAGTGGAAGTTGCTGTGTTTTGGAGCCTGCTTCCCCTTATCCATATACGTTTGTATTTGCAGTGGACTAAAATAACATTGATTAAGAATCAGCTGAAGAAGACTGCGGGAGAGATGTCTGGTCTCTGAATTTTGTGTTGCTTTTTGTCTGTATAAAGATTATAACGTGAAATCTTACTAGCTTAACGTCCGTTCTCTGAGGCAACCTGGCACCCGTGTCTGGTTTCTAGATACAAGAGACTGTAGGTGAAGTAATTTCCCCTGTCTTAACTCGTAAGTCTTCATCTTTTTGTATATTTTGAGTGAGCTGTACAGCCTCAGAAGAGTGATTTTTTTTTCTTGGTTAGGAGGTTTGCTTCTTGGGTCGATGTGACTCTGCAGTGTCTTTTCCTCTACTTTTGTGAAAGATTGGCTAGGAAAATGAAGGGGGTGCAGTTGTTAATTATAGACGTGTCAGTTCCAGAAATCCCAGACCTACCCAGAGTAGAGGTTGATTGCACACAAGTTGTTTTTTTACAGTCATCCGACTGATGTATAGTGGTTTATTTTCCAAAGCCATTGGAATGTAATAGCGTGAAGTGCCGTTTCAGAGCCTGCTTATAGTCATCTTTTGAAGTATTTTCCATGCCTCAGTGAAAGTTTTAATGCCTGTATGTAATTCCTGTATATTTTATGTGGAGGTACACCAACTCTCTGTTTCTTAATTTACAACTGAAGCACTGGGTATGACAGGCAACCAATTACAGCGTAATGCAAGATATTTTAAATGTTTGCTTCTGGATGATTAACTCTTCAAAACGCTTGAGATAAGATTATGGATTTAATCCCTGGTCATTGCCAAGACTGCATCTGTAACCCTTGCAGATAGCATGAAAGATGCGTCTTTGGTCACAAAACTGGAAAAGCAAAATCCTCAAAAAGAATCTTCCCCTAGTCACAGCTAACGTGGGGGATTCCACTATCTCTGCAAATAAATGAACAAACAAATCAGAACACCCCCAGACTATTTTTAAAGGCCTTTATTCACTAGAATCTTTTTCCTGGTGCTTGGATCTTACTTTGGCACTAAAATATTCACACACAAATCTGCCGCTTAAGAAACTAGCATATTTTTGAGTGCGCACATACATTTATGCTTCCTGTGTTAAAATGAGAAACTCCAAAGCAAATAGACCAGGAAACTACTCTTATGAAAATGTCATGTTAGTGTGTCTTTCCTTACACTGTTTCTCAGTAGTGCATTTTTAGTCATTGATTCACAGATGGGGTTCCTCTCCCTGGGCACCGGTTCGTCTGTCTTCTTTTTCCTTCACTGCAGTGAGCTCACTGCAGAATTCAAGGTAACCAGACCCATTTTCTAAAGAAAACTAGAGAAATAAAATGGGATTAATAGCTCACCCAGAGGTATCGTGAGGGTTCGCCAGACCTGGCTGATGTTTGGAGCTTCAGAGATTAAACAAAACTGTTTGGGGGTATGTACTCGGGCAATATGATGGGATCTTTCTGGCCACGGAGGAGGTGGTTTCTGTTTGGAATCATCTACCACATTCTGCTAAATCATGGGGCAGTGGTTAGCAGGGAAGCTCAGCTTTCAGAATTCAGCTGGAGTTGATGGCAAGTCAATTATGAACCAGCCTGGTGTGGTCTCAGCTGGGCCTGAGGGGATTAATGGTCCCTTGGCTAATACACAGGAAGTTGATTGATGCACTTGTTGGTTTAAGTGAGAGGTTAGTTTCTGATGCTATTTCCTGAGAGGCACTGCGTAAGATACGGCAGAATAAACTCATGCTGCATCGTGAACTTAAATAGAGCAGGCTAAGAACTTGGAGACAGTCTCTCTCCTCTGTTGAATACTCCAGGGCAGGGATATAGCTAGAGGAAGAATGGGGTGGGGGTGGCAGGGTGGGAATAGAGAAGGTGACTTTGGGCATAGCTTCACAAAATGGTGTGGGGTTAGGGATCTCATAAATGGACTTTCCTTCCCACCAGATAACTGAATTCAGCACTTAAAAAAAAAATGTTTATTTATTTATTTTGAGAGAGAGAGCGCCCTGGAGAGCATGCACGCGAGCAGGGGAGGGGCAGAGAGAGGGAGAGAGAGAATCCCAAGCAGGCTTCGCAATGTCAGCATAGAGCCCGATGTGGGGCTCGCTCTCACAAACCGTGAGATCATGACCTGAGCTGAAATCGAGAGTCAGAGGCTTAACCGACTGAGCCACCCAGGCGTCCCTGAGTTCAGTGCTTCTAAAACTGGTTATTCTGGCCTCTTAGGTAGGAACTGTATCTTCCAGGTTACCCACCTCTCTCAGCTCTGCCTTATGCTGGACACCCCATTTCTTGAGTAGTAATATTGTAGTAATATAGTTACTCCAGTGGATAAATGCATGGTAGCTCACTCAGGTAGTCTGTGTCCTCTGGGGGGGGGGGGGGGGGAACCAAAACTCTTTTTTTTGGCAAAATTGATTATAGGATGTTTATGCATTTAATGTGGACCATTTCTAATTTGAATGTTACTAATTTGAGTGACTGTTGTAATTTGAATGAAGTATGATCATGAAATTATACCCTCTAATGTCAGGACTGCTTTTAGTGAAAGTTAATAAATCATGGCTGGCCTGTTAAGCAACTGCAAAGCTTGTCCCTCCCTTTCTCCACCCAGGCTTATAAAAGGGCTTCTTTTCCAAAGAAAATAACTATTACGTAGCATGTCACTGTTTATATATATTACCTCATTTATTATATGCAGACTCATTCCTAGCCACCCAAAATGCAGTGACATACCCTCACACAACACTGTGTCCGTTCGGAATTCAGTATAATGCAGAACTGCCTTGGGCCCTTTTCAGACGGTCTGTTCAGTACCCAGATTACCTCATCTTAAGATTAGCTTAAGCCTACATCATAGATCCCCTAGGACAGCATCAGAGCGATGTTCCAGTGTCCCATAAACACCTGTAAGACTAAAGCACATCTGAGCAGAGGGACTATTTTGTGATGATTTTTCTTCTTACATCTTTTAGGTTTTTATGTTACTTACGGGCCTTCCAGCTTCTACTCTTGCCTGCTTTTTTTCATTTATCTCCAGGTAACCTCTATCCTCTAATTCTGTGGTTCATAGGCATGCCAGGAGTGCTGATGAAAAAGATTTCTTGAGGCTTGCCTGCTTTCATTTACCGATGGTGACGATGATTGATAATGATAGTAGCAGCCACAGAGAGCACCATTCCCGAAGCAGTTAATTTACACGTGCCATGCGCACAGTGGACAGACACGATATCCCTGATACCCCTCACAGCCTGTGCATGATAGCAGTACGACCCCGTCTTATAGATGGGAGCTCTGACCCTCTGGAGCCTCAGGAATTTGTATAGGGTTATTAGGACAGTGAGTGCAAGTGCCCGGAGGTGGATAGACTTCACAGCTCGTCTTCTTTCTACTCAGCCACATTTCATTTCCTCTACGTCATCAGTCACAGTAGAACAACCACCAGACTCACCGAAGCTGGGAAGTGAACAAAATAGGGTCAGAATTCAGGCAGCTTGTCCAAGTTGATGGAGCTATAACCTTGGTTCTGTGTGTTGGCATTCTGTTGCTCAAGGGATGCATAGATTCCTTATGTGAGCTTGCCCTTTAAAACGTCATGGAGTAGGGGCGCCTGGGTGGCTCAGTCAGTTAAGCATCTGACTTCAGCTCAGGTCATGATCTCATGGTTTGTGGGTTCAAGCCCCATATTGGGTTCTGTGCTGACAGCTCAGAGCCTGGAGCCTGCTTCGGATTCTGTGTCTCCCTCTCTCTCTGTCCCTGCCCTGGTCGTGCTCTCTCTCTCTCAAAAATAAATAACGTTTTTAAAACATCATGGAGCAAAGCTGGGGAAATCATTGCTCCCATCTGAAAGTACATGCATTTGAAAATATCCTTGAGAGTGTTTTGGTCTGTAGCCTTAAGTAGGCAAGGACATGCCTGGTTTTCTAGGGAAGTCAGAATCAAGACTTCTGGTACAGATTTTGGTAGGGTTGTGGCAGGGATTGATCTGTGATACCGCTGATGGGACAGCCAGCTGGAGTGGGAACATCAGCACAAGAATGCCTTTGGAAATTAAACATCGAAATGAAAACGTTCTTTTGAAGGCAAATTTCCAGGTGTGCTGTAAACTGTGCTAAGCTATAATTGAAATATAAAAGAAAATTTCAAAAGCGGTGATCTATTTTTTGGTGATTGTTGTGCTAATCCTGAAATCCTAGTGTGAATTAATGTAAAGACAAGATTGGATGCATAAAAGTACCTGTTTTAATCATTTAGCACGTTGTTCAAAACTAAACTGGTTGAGGCTTCAAGTGTAAGGGTGAAAATCTTACTTTCATCTATCAAATCCCACCGTAATCTGCCAAGAACAGCCACCAGGGGCTCCCCTGGCAGCTGCGAAGACATCCTTCCATTCTCAAAGCTTGATATGGGGGAGAGATTTGCTGCAGTTCATGTATAATGAAGTGGTCGAGGCTGATGTTTTTGAAAGTACTTCATTAAAACTCAAAAGGAGTGAATCAATTTTCCGTTGAAATCTGGTACTGTATGGAAATATCCTGCAATGTGGAAGCTTTCATTTGGCAGAAGGTTTTGTCTTAGGAGTTGAGTACCAAGTTACTTTGCAGCAGGTGCAAGAACTGTGTTTGCCTTTGCCAGCATGTTCCACGTGACATCACGAGGCATTCAGAAGCCACAGGAAAGTCGGCCTTGAGAGCGTAGGAAAAAAGCCAACCCTGTCCCCACCCCTGCACCCCACCCCCTTCCCAAACACCGGTGCATCAGTACCCACATGTACCAACAACAGCGATGGCTATGGATACTATATCGGATAGCCCCTGTGGATTGTGTGCATGTGGTTTCTTTTGGCCTGTCCTAAAGTCAGAAAGTAAATGCTGGATCCTCGTGTCCGAACTGGGAAAGCAAACGTGGCGTAGGGCGTCAGAGTCTTGCTCTCCTGTGCAGTCTTGGGGGTACCCCTGATAAACATAGACTGATGCTATTTTACTCTTTCGTCTAGACACACTACTTTGGCCTTTGGTTTCTCAGCAAGAGCCAGCAAGCACGATGGGTGGAGCTGGAGAAACCTCTGAAGAAACATCTGGACAAATTTGCTAACGAGCCTCTGCTTTTCTTCGGAGTCATGTTCTATGTGCCAAATGTGTCATGGCTTCAGCAGGAGGCCACAAGGTAGGTGCATTTTTTTCTGGGTTGTGCATAAGGGCGTGGATCAACTGTGAGGCTTCAGATGAAGTAGATGAGCTGGCTGATTTGGGGGGGGGTGTAGGTGTAGGTGGGTGTAGTGGGGGGGAGGGTGGAGTAGTTGGGGATTGTTTACCAGTTGCTTCGCAGCTTTAGAATCGTTGTTTGAATCCATGGTGCCGACCCCGGTGGTTCCCTATGATGCTAGTCAGGTAGCAGTGATCCTGAGCCAGTAGAGCATTGTGCCTGGCAGCATAGAAGTATTAGTTGAAGTCTATGGGTAGAGTAGATGGGCTAGAATTTAATAAAGAATTAACCATCTACGGGGCGCCTGGGTGGCTCAGTTGGTTGAGCATCCAACTCTTGGTTTCGGCTCAGGTCGTGATCTCACGGTTTGTGGGTTTGAGCCCTGCATCGGGCTCTGTGCTGATGGCATGGAGCCTGCTTGGGGTTCTCTCTCTCTCCCTCTCTCTCTTCACCTCCCCTGCTCGCTCACTCAATCTCTCTCAAAATAAAAAAAATAAGCATAAAAAAAAAAAGAATTAACCACCTAATACTTCTTTGTTCTACTCTTGCCCTTAATATGCTCCCAAGCAAAATGTAGCATCAGACTTTGGATTTGAGGATTAAAAACATAACTAATGATGGGAGCAGAGTTGAGGAGAACGTTGAGAAGGGTGAGAGTTTTGCTTGTCCTGGGTCACAATAGGAGGAGACAGGGAGCCGTCGGTAGAGAGGAGACCTGGGATTGGTCCCACCCTCCTGCTCATTGGCTGTCTTGCCTGGAAGAAACCACCTGCCATCTGTGAAGTGGTTTTTCCCTTATCTGTAAAGTGAGGGGTTTGCATGTTTCTAAAGTCTCATAGTGATTCCATGAATGAAGCAGTTGGTGTTGGTTGGTGTTAGTACGGTTCGCTTATTGATAAGAGTTTTCCATTAAAATATGCGGAGGGGTTGTCTTCTCATCAAATGGTTCTTTCTGGTAATAAGGAGAATTACATCAAGCTTCTACTTTCCACGTTTTTCTTGGCTCATGGCATTCAGAGTACTAGGAAGCAGTACCAATAACACTGCAAAGTAGGAATATTGTATTTGATTATTGCATGTGTGGTTTCTTAGATTTAAAATTTTTATTTTATTTATTAAAAAATTTTTTTAAGTTTGTTGATTTGAGAGAATGAGAGAGAGAGAGAGAGAGGGAGAGAGAGAGAGAGAGAGTGAGTGTGTGTGTGTGTGTGTGTGTGTGTGTGTGTGGAAGGGGGAGTGGCAGAGAGAGGGAAAGAGGGAATCCCAAGCAGACTGCACGCTGACAGCAAGGACCCCAACTTGGGGCTTGATCCCACGAACCCTGAGATCATGACCTGAGCCAAGACTGAGAATCGGATGCTTAACTGACTGAGCCACCCAGGTGCCCCAAGATTTTAAAATAGGAAGCACTTAAAATTTTTATGTCCATTTTAAGGTGATAGTTTCCATCTTCTTTTTTTTTTTTTCTTTTTAAAATAAAAACTATCGTTAAATAGGTGGTATTTCTGTCAGCAGAGGCCATGAAATAGCTCACAGCCTGACCAGAAAACCTGTGTTCCATCTTTCAGGTATCATTCATTTGAAGCACTTGGTTGGAAACTGTTGTGCACTGTTTTCCGGTTTTTTTCACTTATGTAGTTTCTTTTCTGTGCACGAAGTTATTAACTCCTCCAAATGGGACAGTTTCCACTGGCTTCTGAATCTTCCTTGACTACTTTACACAGTGTCGGGAACACAGCATTAGGTTAATAAGTACTTGCTGATTCATGGCTCTTGGACTGTGAAATGCAAGGCAGTGGGTAACAAGGAGGAAACGCAGACTATAAATTAAAACATATTGGGCAAAGTTCAGTCTGTAGGAAAAAAACGAAGTGTTGTTACTCTAGACAGACTTATTCTGTAAAGTCAGTTGTTAAGGAGAAGAAATTGAAATAAAAGGTAAGGGACTCAGAAATTGTCCTTTATGAAGTTAAAGAAAGTTGTTTAAGCTTAGAAAAATGAAGGCTTAGGGCCCCTGAGTGGCTCAGTCAGTTAAGTGTCCAAGTCCTGGTTTCGGCTCAGGTCACCATCCCATGGTCTGTGAGATTGAGCCCCACGTCGGGCTCTGCACTGACAGTGTGGAACCTGCTTGGGATTCTCTGTCTCCCTCTCTCTTGCTCTCTCTCTCTTGTGGGGGGGAATTCTGTGTTAACTCTGGAGCGCAAAATTTGGGCCAATAATAAGTGAAGTGCAAGGAGTTGAAAGACTTTGGTTATTTGGCTCAACATAAGAACACAGTTTCTAATAAGTAAAGCCATAAAAAGGTGGCACAAGCACACCTATAACAGGGTGAGTGCCCTAGTTTATGGAAGTGCTGTGGCACTGAGTGGGTAGATGGGGTGGTGTCTTGGAGAGGAGACCGCCATATTGGGTAGGATGTTGGACTAGATCAATGGTTCTCAAACAGACCAGGGCTTGCTATATTGTAATTACCTGGAGCATTTATTATAAATGTGATTCTAGGGCTGTAACAGAAGTCTAAATTGAAATGTCTAGGGCTGAGCATCAGGAGTATATATTGTTTAAAATAAATGATATTCTTCGGGTGGTTCTGATTTTCATCCCGACTTGGTAATTAACAAATTAGTTAACCTCTAAAGCTCTTTGCGGTTTTAGATTTTCCAGGTAAGTAAACTTAATGCCAGATTATTTGACTGTCAATATTTGTATTCACAAGCTGAAACAAAAAGTGTTTTAAATCTCAAAAATTTGAGTTATAAAGTAGGAATTTTGATGGTAGGGGTTATTGAGACTGGAGATTCGGTAGGACTTCTTTCCTTTTCCTTTAGAATTTCTTTTTTGCTCAGTTAGCTTGGTTCATTTAAGATGAACTTTGATAAGGAGAGAATGAAATCTTTTCCAACCGAGGTTTTTAAAGCAAACTCTGTTATTGTCATTTGATCAGAAAAACTAACAAAGAAAACAAAATGTTGAAGGACATTTTTTAGGCTTAAACATGGAACTAAACTGTATATATGTTAGGTATGACCTTCTCTTTATGGCAAAGAACGTTTAAAGTTAGGAGCTAGGTTAGCATGAGGAGTTGGGGGTTTTTGGTTTTGTGGGTTTTTTTTCCAGCATTACAGAAATTTTTGTTGCTCCAAGGAACCCTAAAACTGGAATGTGCCAAGGGACATCAGAGCAAGTGAAAGACTTTAGTTGGGGAGATGAGAAAATAAGCGAGAGAAGTGGTGTAAGTAAAGAAAGGAGAATTGATGGAGAAGGAGGAGAAAGAATGACATATACTTGGGAAGTGACCCAGGTGTGATTCGTGAGCTGTACCATGGGTTGTAGGCATATAGACTGGAGTGCAAAGGAGCCCTGGTTTGGACAGAATGACATTTTAAAATGAGCAAGGTTCCTGGGTTTTTGTTGGACACAAATAAATGAGCTGAACTCAAGGTGAAGAATGCTACCAGGGCTCCTTAGGAGCCTGTGGGGATCTGAGCCTTCTTGGGAGGTTTTAGAAGCATCAGGGTCCAAACTGAATACTGAAACTGTCTTCCAGGCAGAGCAGCCAAGGAGAAGCAGCGGTGATAGGGCAGGATTCCAGAGGAATGTTTCACAGAAGGCCCCAACAACATTCATTAGGAGCGGGTTAGTGACTAACTCTTAAGCCATTTGCTGTTACCCGTGTTACCAGGCGTCTGAGGTGGAGATGTGCTGCACCTGGGATCTGCAGTGTCTGACACAAAACAGTTAGTCTTTGTGATGCCCCGCAGAGTAAGATATTTGCATAGATTAGAAATAGGAATCCGTCTTTCACTGTGGGCAAGCCCTCGGAGGAGGCAACCATTCAGCCATCTGCGCTTAAAAAGTAAGCCTTTGTCTGGAGCCAACCAAACTCGTTTTCACCCAACACATGTTGGCAAAGGTTTGGCTACTTCTATTTGAGAAGAAAACAGGTTCTATAGCATTAGTAGGGCCCGGCCATGTCTTCTTTCTGAATAAGGAAAAAGAATTTAGAATTAGCACTCAGGTTGTTTGGGGGGATGGGGTGTTTGTGAACGCACATATCTCAAGATACATAGCAGTGGAAGGAGGATGTATTTAAAAGTTTGTGCTTCATTTCTTGTCCCCAGACAGTTCCACCCTTGAAAACTTGCAGGTTAATAGAGTCCTGGGAACAGTACAACAAAAATTTGAGAATGATGTTGATTGCACACTGTTCAAGAAGGTGATTTACTTTCTTCAAATGATCAAGTCCATATTTTTTTAAGTAGAAAATTGAGAAGCTCTTTTTTTTTTTTTTTGACATTAATTTTGACATACTGTGTCTCGTCTCATCTGGATATGATTTTCGGAGAACAAATGTCTTCATAAGAGAAGGAAACCTGCCGAGGTACTATGATTGAGTTGGAGAAGAAATGGACAATTCAAGCCCTACATTTAGGTGATAACTGAACAAGAAGGCAAAAGATGTCAAAAGGAGAATTCACATAGGCATACACACGGAAGGAAAAAAATCTCGGTATTCTTACAGAAGTGCAAAAAAGCTGATACAAAGGACACTAGTAGACAGATGGAAGATGAGTCATGAAACCATAGGAATTAAAGAGATTAAGACCAGGGTTTGTTAGCCCCACTCCAAAGTCTAAGATACATTACCTTGGGGCTTGAAAAATGTTAGTTTTCCCACTTTGGTTAAAATGACTCAAGGGATGGGACCACCGTAATTTTTTCCACTTTGCTCCCCCTATTCCTTTCCACCAGCTCTGCTGTTCAGTGAAGGGACTCTTGTTCGCGATTCCTCTCTCCCCATTATGTTCTCCTCCTGACTCAAAGGAAAGATTTTTGTAATGTGTTTTAATGATTTGCATAGCAACAGGCTCAGTATAAACAGAGGGTTTTCAGATTTTTCTGGCCACAGAAAGAAGAGAGATGGTTTGTGAGAAGTGGAGAAATTCGTCGTCAAACAGAAGGATACTTAATAATAGCAAGGGGAAGCCAGAAGAGTGCTGGCCAAGGTTACGCTTTTAGTTTCGCTCTGGGGTTTTTCCAAGTCTTCTCTCCAGCGAGGAAGCTCCTGTTTAGTTTTTTTCAATACGAAAGAGTTGAAAAGAGTAATTTTTTTTCAAGGTGAATTTAGGCTGCAAAGTGTAAGTTGCTGACCCTGTGGTTTCTAAAATTTTTAATTCTCAGACACCTTTCTTTCACCAAAACATGTTTGTCTTTGCACTGCTCACTGTTGAATGGTACATTTGCATGGTGCAAAGAATCTTCTGATTGTCCTGATGAAATCAGATGACCTTTCCTTCTTTTCCAGGACAGGTTTGTAGCCTGCCTGTTGGGGGCAGGGGCGTGGGGTGGCTGCCCACCCTCCTGGCTGTGTAGAAGCAAAACCAGGAAGCCAGTGCTCTAGCCAGCACAGCTGCTCCCCTCGCCAAGGACAGGCTTAGCACATCTGGTACATCTAGTGGATATTCCAGGGCTGTGGGACCTGTTCCAAGCTCCCTCTGTTGAGTGGGTGCTTCCTCTGTGTTTTCTGAGCTTCTCAGCCTCACTAGGGCTCCCTACTTCTAAGCTCATGGTTCTTCTGTGCAGCTTCTCAAGTACTGGTCCATGAGGCTGAATGCTAGCCCGCTAGGTTTGGCTTCCCGTTATTATCAAAAGGACTTAAGAAGTACTCGATCTCTGCTTGGGCCCATATAGGGCATTCTTCAAGGTTAAATGAAGTTCCTGCCTGGGAAGAACTTGCTGGACGAGATGTCATTCCATTAACTGGGAATAAATGCCCACGTTGAAAATTTCACTGTTTAGGTACTGTAAAGAGGGGGGGTGCGTTTCTTCGTGACGGTGAGTGACAAGGGAGTTAGGTTAGTAAGTTTTTAGACTATCATGGGGGCTCTTTCCCTCCAGTTACATATTTGGGCATATGGCATTGATGGCAAAACCAAATTAGTTGAAACCTTACAATTCCCATCAAGGCCAAAATGGTATTTTGAGTTTTTTCTTTAACTAAGTTTCAGGAAGTCGTTCCAGTGACCTTACAAAAGCTTTCTTCACCTTTCCTTTCTTGTAAATACCAGTGCTGTCCCCGCTTAGGTTCTTGCAATGCGCCTTGAGTGCTATTGTAAACAAGTCAGCGTTCACCCAATGTTTAAAGTGTCTCTTTTAAAAGCTCTAATTATGGTAATGTTTCCATTTCCTTTTACAACACCATTTATTTTGTTCCTCCGGTTCTTTGAGTTCTTTTATTATTTTGAAATGTCATTTTAATGGCTATTTAAAGTTTGCCCTTGGGCTGGGAAATAGGGACTCCCTTCAAGTCAGACTTAAGATTCAGCATGAGTCCGCCTTAGATAATATAATTTGCTGAGAATGGCAAATCCTCTTCTGGCCAGCTCCAGCTGGTGAATGGGAACTTGTTCTCTCTCTCTCTCTCTCTCTTTCTTTCTCTCTCTCTCTCTCTCTCTCTTTCTCTGTTGATAGTTGAGAACAGAGTTGTTTCTGCCAGATATTTTAGATATTTTAAGATGCCATTGATACTAGGATTTAACCTTAAACATTCTTCTGGGTGGGTAATGTATCGTTTAATGGGATCAAGAGAGGAAAATGGCTGTTTGTAATAAGCAGAGAAGCCTTGAAGGGAAGAACTGCTACCCAAAAGATTAGTTGATGAAAATGTTGGTTGTCATTTGCACTATTTTGCATTTCAACTATTATGAAACACCTTTCCCTGTTAGGCACTTTGCCAGTCAGAACGTGAAATGTACACATCTCCACAGTCCCCCTCTTTTGCAAAGAGCTGTATCTCCAAGCAGCTTTTAATTTCATTTCCATGTATTTGATTTATTGCAGTTTGAGTTTGACCTTACAGCGAACGTTGCTGACCCTACATACCTCCTGGAGAAGGCTTTCTCACTGTTTTGGTGAAAGCCAGAGGGCCTGGCAAGGGTCTTTCAAAACCAGGGCCAGGTTCATGGGCCTGTGACCTGTGCAGTGAGTTACATAGCCCTGTGCTCAGAAAGACCGTTGCCCCTGGCTTAATGCTCTGCTGGGGCCCTCTTGGAGTTGCTAACAATTTTTGAACCACGGAACCAGCATTTTTATTTTTCACTAGACCCTGTGAGTTATGTGGCCAGTCCCGCCCAGGACAGCGTCCTCCTTGCATCTCTATTCATTCTCTTCTTCTTGGTTTGTTGTTACCTTGTTAGTTGTTACTCTTGTTTTGTAGTTACTCTTAGTTAACGGTGGATCTGGGTCTACAGTTACAGGTGTGATCAAAGAGAAAAAGTAAATTAAAAAAAACCCCAAAACCCTGCCTTGGAACAAAAATAAAATTTTCGCTATCTATGCAAATAAGAAAATAGAAACGTGACCCTGGTAACCATTTCTGCTCCTGGACGTGACTCACTGGAAAATCCTACAGTCTGTTATAAAATAAATTTAATCTCCTATAGGGAAGCTGATTGATGAGTGCCTCTCATTCCTCAACTAGGATTTCTTCATGGTTTATTGTGAAAAAAGGACTCTGCAAAGTTTATGTGTCCCTTAATTAAATCAAGAGTACGCCTTAGCCACTGCTTCATTGTTCAAGTCTTCCAAATACATGGAGCTTCTTGTCCAACTCTCTAACCCCCATGCTCCAGGAAAAAGAGTTTGCAAGATATGCAGGGATGTTGTTAGCTATTTAGGCAACCTGCTGCCACTAGAAAAACAAAGTGTAGACAAATAAAATGAAGTTAACACATAAACATAATCTGTGGTTTTGGGTTTTTTGTTTTTTGTTTTTTTACTATTCTTTCCCTTTAGGGGAGAGAAAATAAATAGTAATAAAAAGTCAGAATATTTTAATAATATCACTTAACATTATTATTCATTGTAGGTGTCCTATAATGAATGGAAAAATCCAAATTTCAGAAGGAAATAGATCAGAAGTGTCATTCATATTTCAAAAGAAGCCTTCATGGAATTCATGGAATGCTAGGGTTCTTGAATGCACCTGACATTTGATTTTCACCCTTTATAAAGCAAGATGTACTTACGTATGTTTTAATCATTCGTAAAGCAAAGTTTCCCCCCAAATAGGTGAAGTAGAATACCCAAAAAACCTTTGCTTTTAAAGTGTTAAAATTACCTCATTTGCAATCATAGGTTAGTGTGTATTTGATGATGTATCCTGAACTTTTCAAAAGCAAACAAAAATCATGCTCCCGTTAAGCCATTTTGAAAATAACTCAATTTCTTTTTTTTTTTTAATTTTTTTTTAACGTTTATTTATTTTTGAGACAGAGACAGAGCATGAACAGGGGAGGCGCAGAGAGAGAGGGAGACACAGAATCTGAAACAGGCTCCAGGCTCTGAGTGGTCAGCACAGAGCCCGACGCGGGGCTCGAACTCACGGACCGTGAGATCATGACCTGAGCCGAAGTCGGAAGCTTAACCGACTGAGCCACCCGGGCACCCCGAAAATAACTCAATTTCTTAAGCGAGGGTCCTAATTGCATTCTTTGTGGGTTTCTTTATTTCCAAAGATAAATTTGTTCATTCACTTAGTCATTGATTCCAAAAAAAATTTTTTTTTTAATGTTTATTTTTAAGAGACAGAGTGTGAGTGGGGAAGGGTCAGAGAGAGAGAGAGGGAGATACAGAATCTGAAACAGGCTCCAGGCTCTGAGCTGTCAGCACAGAGCTCGATGCGGGGCTTGAACTCACGAACCATGAGATCATAACCTGAGCCAAAGTCAGACGCTCAACCCACCGAGTCACCCAGGTGTCCCCCAAAATAGCTCTTTATCAGAGTTACATTGCCGAAGACTGAGAAAGATTATACATTCAATCCATGAAATAACAAAGATTTGTAATCGAGCGTAGATTAAAATTTTAGGATATTCTTTTTTGGGGTTTTTTTTTTTTTTTTTTTTTTTTTTTGCCTTTTTTTCCAAAACTGAGTAGAACATGATGATCACAGGCACCAGTGTTTACCTTCAGCTGAGGGGTGGAGAGAGGGGAAAACAAACAGAAGCTATGGGAAGAGGTGTTTTGTCATGTCAAAGCATGCCAGCTATGCTCTCTGGATTTTTAAAAGACATCCACTTCCTTATAAAGGATTCTTAGGATTTGTAGGGGTATCATTACAATGGGTGGGATTGTGAACGGTGTGTTCGTTTCAAAATAGGTTTTTGAAAATCTTGGGAGGGGCGGGGAACCCAGGGAGTCAGTGCTTCAGAATCCTTTGCTCTCCCTTTTTCCTGGAGTCTCAGCACCGGGACCTTGGGTCGGGGTTGAGTGGGTGGGGAAGGGAGAGGGAAGGGACAGATGTGGTGTTTTCGTACATCACAGAGGCCCCCAGTGTTTGAGCAGCAGCACGGTCTGGAAAGCACAGGATCCTTCATCTTGCTTTATGGTGAGGCGGTTGTCTGACCCCACCCCAGACTTGGAAACCTCCTCTGTGGGGTTCTGTGGGAGAATGTAGTTTGCCTTCTGTCACCTGATATCATTTCATAATAATAATGATAGCAGCTAGCATATGTGTGAGGGGCTGCACTAAATATCTTAAGTGATTATCTTTTTCAGTCCTCACCGGAACCTATGAAGCGGGCACTGTTATTATCCTCTGAAGAAGGATTGTGTTTCTAACAGAAGTTTCATTACTAATGAGTAGAGATTTTGTCCATCAAATAAAGGGAATCTTTTACATTACTTTGCCAGAAAAATACATCTGTCCATATGTGCCCCTACTCCCCAGCATTTTCCAGAGCAACAGGGGGTTTAGTCTCCACCGAAATGTCAGCAAAAAAACCCAGAGGGCTAAAGTTCCCGTAAGGTCAGAGATGGTAAACGGGTACAATGAGGGTTGATTTGGGTCTACCAGTAAGTAGGTTTTGTTTCACCTGGCCATTTTTTTTCCCCAATTGGATTTGGAGGGTCACCTGGGTGTCTCAATAGGTTAAACATCCAACTTTGGCTCAAGTCGTAATCTCGCGGTTCGTGAGTTCGAGCCCCGCATCGGGCTCTCTGCTGTCAGCACAGAGCCCTCTTCGTCAAGTCTGTCTCCCTCCCCCCCTTACCCCTCCCCTGCTCGTGCTCTCTCTTACACAAATAAATAAACATTAAAAAATTGTTTTTAATTGGATTTGGATGCCTTGTGGTAATATAGGCATATGCTATATGGTTCACCCCACTTCCTGCACTGCCCATGGTGTTACAGTTGACGACATTTGCTCTCTTCCTGTGACCTGACTGGTCCTGTGGGCATTTAGACTGTGGCCACTGATACTTGGTCTGTCTGTATAACTTGAAGTACTTGGGTCAACTCATACCTTCTCATTGGCCCAGCTGGTTTCATGCCACTCAGCATCTAGCTGTCTTACCACTTTGGCCACCTGCCAGAGACTGTAGCTGGATATGGGAGGATCATTTCCCTTAAGCACTCATTTGAAAACTTTGTTTCTGTGTAAAATCACTCTGGGGTGCTAGATTACATTGCCCTGTACTTTCTGTCCTGGAGATGTAGCTCAAGTTTTTCGGATTTCCTCTCCTTATTGCTTTCAATATCTGCCTTGTTCTGATTACCCATAAATGATTCCATCCATCAGAAAGGTACCAAATGTTTGTAGGCCAAAAAAAAAGTCACTGAAATCTTAAGCAAACATGATCTATTGAAGAAAGTGTCGTTTGCCTCCTATCAAGACAGAGCAAGCTTTACTACAATATAGTTTTATATCTAAACACCAAACACCACGCATTACAGAGGCGAGGGGTTTCATTTTAGAGAGGAAGAAACAGAACCAAGGAGATAAAGGGACTTTGCCCATGGTCACACAGCTTAGTGACAGAAGCCTGGCTCTTAATTTGATACCGGAACGGTTTGAGGTGAACCAACCAGACATACATGGCAGAGTCCATGGATAGGATTCACTCAAACTTCCAGAAAGCCTCTGCCCATCTTCCCCTCCCTTGCCCTGCAACAGCAACGACACACTGGGACTGGAAGAGATGAGTTTTGTCAAAAGGAAGGAAGTAGTTCAGACAGAAGAAAACAAAGGGTAGAGGAGAACAGGCACTTCTTTGAATGGAGTCGTTTAAATGGTGAGCATTATGTAGAGATTGGAACTAAGATGGGTCTTATTTAATGTTGTTATCAGTCATCTGCAGCCCTGGGCACAGAGGGAAAGTGCCAAGCTTCCAGATGACGCTAAGCCCTTTAGAAGAGTGGAAAATTGAGACATTGGAAATAAACAGTAGAAAGGTGTCACAGCAAGTGTCAAGTTACCAGGTGCGACTATGAAAGAATGATACTGCTTTCTGGTGCAGTTTGGGAAAGCAGGAAAGCAAGGGAGCAGGAGTAATCATAGGGGGCACATGTTGCAACACGTTTCATTTTACCCCAGCCGAACTCTCTTTCAAGGTCAGCCCGTCAATCTTAGCCTGCAGCTGGGGAGAGAGAGTAGACCTTTCGCCAGCATAAAAATGTTTCCTGCCAGCATAAAAATGTGTTACTGTTATGCAGAACAAAGCCCAGCAAATTTTACTTAAATTGAACTAAAAGCAAGTCAGACACATGATACTTTAATAGGAACTCATGGAGATAAAACAATGTTAGAAACACATGTTTTTGACTGTGACAGATGTTTTGAAGGAGGTAGTCAAGACATTTATGATGATAACTAAAGAAAGGAACCCGTAGTTCTAGGGAAGACTGGAAAAGTTCAGTAATTTGGATCCTTGAAATAAAGGACCGACTGTGGATCCTGATGGAAAAATTTGAAGGCAGGTTATGTATCTGCCAGACTGTGTTGTATATTTAGAATGATTGATGGAAGCAGCAAAGAACTGATATGTGGTTTAATCTTAAAAAAAAAAAAAAAAGCTGGGGATAAAATGTAGTTCATTAACAAGCTACTATAGTAGGGAAATATTTGTTTCTTGGTCAGGCTCGGTAAACTCAAAATTTACCTACTGTGTTTAAGGTCAATCAGGAAATGATATCAGCACAGCTTCAGAAAGCCCCTATCAGTGTGTTCAGTGCATTAAAGCACCTATCCAGAGAGTGTTTAAATAAAAAAAGATCTGTTAGAGGGTAGTGACAGATTGCTGCGAGCCTCAGAAAGTTGTGCAGGTAGGTTATCAATCACCTGAAAGAAACAGTCCTTGCCCACGCTACCTGGAAACATACAGGGAGATGCCTTCTGGGAAATGTAGTTCAGCCTAGTCGCGTTGAGCCATTACAGTACCACCAAGGGGCTTAGTACGTAATCGATGATGAACAGAATCCATTATCACGGTTTTAGTAGAAACACTATTGAATCCCCAGTTGGTACTGACTCCTGAGTTCCAGAAATCAAAATTAGCCTCAAAAGGTAATGATGTTTTGATGTAGTTGAAGATAACTTCAGATTTGTCCCTTATTCTCTGGGACACCTCCCAAAGGTGAAGCTGCAAAAAGTCATTTAAACAAAAGCTGTATTGTTATCATAAATGTATGTCCCCAGGAAGGTTCTCCACCCTCACCCCAGTCCCATACAAGGGAGCAGATCTAATCCATAGAGGGCCCAGGCTGGTCCTGCTCACTGTGCTGAGGTTATCAGATGAGTGTGAGCAAAGAGGATAAGGCAGGCCTGGCCTTTGCAGCCTCACAGATGGTCAGAGCAGCTGTTCAGGGTCTTGAAGCCAGGCTGGCTGCAGCAGGAGGGACCAGGCCGACCTGATGCTAATCTTGCAGTACTTGTAACTTGAAGAGGGTGTAGTCTGGAAAAGATAAACAGATTCCAATTAAAGATTACTTAAGGAGATGATGGACTCTTGGTGAGTGATAATTATTTTGAAAAAAAAAAAACAAACAAAGCAAAACTAAGAAACGGGGAGCCCATTGATTTCTTTAAAGGCGGTCCTTAGCAGAATGGCCCATGGCATTCTTTAAAAATGCAGATTCTTGTACACCACGCCTGACTTCCTGAATCAAAATCTGGTTTTATCTTGTGCCACAGGTGATTCTTACACTTAATGGAATGCAACTATACCTCGATGTTCTTTCAGCAATATATGGTGTTTTGGGTTAGTAAATTCAGGTTAGAAATGCTCAGGGTGGATTTCAAGGAACTGGGGAAGAATGAAAGAGGTGCAAAGTCTGGAACATCTGGTTTAGGCTGAGAAGCTTAGAGGATGGATGGCGTGGTCTTCTTTCTAGAGTACCTGGGCATCTTCATGGGGTCTTGAAATAAGCAAAATGAGGATCCAAGATTTTGCAGGAATTTTGGTCAGTTTGTATTTCCTCTGCTTCAGAATGTAGCATTTTAGCCTTTTAATTAGTTAAGCTTTGGTAATGCATAGTAGATTATACGTAATATAATGTATGGTTTACATACATATATAAAAGTTTAGGGATATATTGTGCACGAATTTAGCATTACCTGCATCTCTAATGAAAGCAGTAATAACAGCTGGCCTGAATTATACTACACTATGGACCCTAGAACCTTAAAAGGGACCCTCTTCTACAATTTCCCCAGGCTTTGACATTGAAGACTTAAATTTTTTTTGATGTTTCTTTATTTACTTTTGAGAGAGAAAGAGCGGTCGCGCACACCTACTCACACACAAGTGGGGAAGGGGCAGAGAGCAAGGGAGACAGACAGAGAATCCCAAGCAGGCTCTGCACTGTTGGAGCAGATGTGGGGCTCAAACCCCCAAACCATGAGATCATGACCTGAGCCGAGATCAAGAGTCAGACACGCAACCGACTCAGCCACCCAGGTGCCCCTGTAGACTTCATTTTAATTAAAAAAAAATAAGAATTGTTTAAAACTGAGAATTCTGTACGTGGGTTTCAGTAATTCTCTTGCCATTCTCTGGTTTGTCGATTTCTACTGCATGTAGTTAAATTAAAGATGAAATAGGTAAGTTGAGAAACAGTTACAAGGTATTTTCAACCAAATAAGTCTAAACTTGTGAAAACATTGAAGTTTCCTTTCATGATCAGTTTTTAAAATAGATATATCATTTTCTAGACTGGTTCATTGAATCCTTTGATTCCACCTACCAACAAGAAGCACAATATATTTAAGTACAAAAAAATTTTTAATGCAAATTTCTGTGACTGCCTCCTTACCATACATCAAGAGATTTTGTGTTGCTTACGCGTGCACACACAACGCCCCCCTGCCCCATGATTTTGTGATGTCCTCCTTGTTAGGAGTGAATGCATTATCCTGAGAGCTAATATTCTGACAGTCTTTCACCCACAAAAAATTCCATGGTTATTTTTTTTTTGAAAAGGCTTGGAAATCGTTTATCCACAGGAAGTGGGAAAATACCAAAGATAGGAGAACAGTATTTTTTATGTCTGGTTCATTTTCAAAAGGGGTGTCACAAATTGTTTAACCATGACACTCTAAAGTAGGCATTTTTCCTTTCCTACTAAATGTGATTATTTGCTAAATTGTAGCATTGTATAATTACAACTGCAATACCATTAGAAATGCATTTAGAGCTTTGAACGTCTGTAGAAGAATGCTGAGTTGACCTACAGAGATTCTTATCCATGGCTCTCCAATATTTGCATTTTACCCAAAAGCACATAGACAAAATAAGTCTAAAACATTTTACCCCTCCTTACCCTTGACTCAGTATATAAGTAATTGCATTAGAAAGCATTCAAATGAAAGAGGGAATCAATCTAGCTTTTTGACCATGGGGAATGAAATATATATATATATTTAATTGTCTAGAGTGGTATTTGCTGATATGGTGAAGGAGGCTCATTTGGGCATTGTACAGATTCTCTTCTTACGATTTGCATGTAAGAAATACAGGATTTTGTCATGATAAAGGACATTACAAATCATCAAATCTGACTCTTTATGAAACCAGCCCGATCAGAGCTGGAGCCAAGCAGCCCAGGCATCTCCTTCCAGAGCGGTGCCCCATGCTCCCATAGCCTCTGCTGGACACAGTCCAGCCCCTGCTGCACTCTCCCACCCCCAGCCACATCCAAGGACGGGGTGTCTGCTGTTTGCAAGAAGGCCAGTCCTTCTACCTTTCTTCTGGATTCTCAAAGCTTTACCCAGGCTTACTCCAGTTTCCCATAATTTTCAAGTATCTTTAATATCTGCTTCTCACAGATTCCTTGCCTTCTGTTTTCAACCATGTCCTTTTTTCTATCTTAAAAATTAACCACAGGGGCGCCTGGGTGGCTCAGACGGTTAGGCGTCCGGCTTCGGCTCAGGTCACGATCTCACGGTTCATGGTTTGAGCCCCGTGTTGGGCTGTGTGCTGATAGCTCAGAGCCTGGAGCCTGCTTCGGATTCTGTGTCTCCCTCTCTCTCTGTCCCTCCCTGGATTGTGCTCTCTCTATTTCTCTCAAATACACATTTAAGGAAATTAACTGCAAAATACTTATACTTCTATATGTTTATACCTTTATGCCTCCTAATTACTATTGTATGTCTCTCTTACCTTTAGATGTCTGGGTTTTTTGCTTGTTTTCTTGAAAATTATGTTCATCATCGATTTTGCTCACATTGTTCTCTTGAAGGTCACCAAAGGACACCCCCACCTCTGAACCAGTGGCCTTTTCTTACTCCTGTTCTCTTCACTCACGTACAGCTCTAGACATGGAGAGCCCACTCCCTGAAATTCCCTTTCTCCTTGTTTTTTGGTGCCTTACCCCTCATGCAGTCTCAGGCCTACTGCTTTTCCTCTTCTAATCCCCAGTTTGCCAGAACTCCGCCCTTCTAAATAATTTTCTCTTTATATATGGTCTGCAGTAGACCTCAGTCATCTTCAACCTTTAAAAGTAGTTTCTGACATGTGTGTCTTCATTTCGTATTACCCACATTTTACTCTTGATTTCCTGCCGACAGGACATTCATTCATTCATACATTGAATGTCTACCCTGTACAGGGCACCAGAAGTCTACACAAAATACAACCCTTTTCTCCAGGAGCCTGCATTCACATGAGCCCCTCTGCCTTGTGTTGTATTCTTGCTTCAAGCTCTTTGGGTGATGATGACAACTACCGTTTGTTGATCATCTGTCTCTACACAGGACACTCTGTTCACTCTATTACAACCAATCCAGAAAGGACAGAGCCACAGAGATAGACACGGATGAACTGTTTCCAACCCCCCCACCCCGTTACTTTCTCTTGACCTTAAATTGTTCTCTAAATACCCCATTTTTCTCTGAATGACTCCTATACTTTTACTGTCACAAACTGACGATTAGAGTCACCTGGGTGCTCCTTCCTCATCTCATTTTTTACACTGGGCCTGACCATTCCTCCAAGCGCTGGTAAGCCTTTCTCTCGGAGTCACATCGTGACCTTCTACACCAAGAGTCATTTTGTTGACCAAGGGTCTCTTTGTTTAACATACAGTCCTGTGCAGAAATCAAAGTGTGCAGCTCAGTGAATCTTTGCAAAATGAATACACCTCCATAACCAGTTCCTAGATCAAGAACTGGAACATCACCAGCACCTAGGAATCCTTCATGTTCCCTCTCAACTTCTGTCCCCCAAAAGTCATTAGTATCCTGACTTCTAACGACATGAATTGGTTTTGCTTTGAATAAAGCAATAAAGTTGGAATATCACATGTGTTCTTTGGTGTCTTACTTCTTTGATCAACATTTTTTGAGACTCATCTGCATTGTTGTATGTAGTTAAGAGATTGGCCATTTTCAATGCTGCATAATGTTCCAGCACAGGAATATACTGTGTTAAAAAAAAAAAAAAAAGAAGAAGTCTTAGTGATAAACGGTATTCTTTTGGTTTCAGGCATACATCGTAGTGATTTCAGTATTTTTATACATCATGAAATATTCCCTATGAGAGGTCTAATTACCATCTGTCACCATACAAAGTTATTGCAGTGTTATTGTGTTTCCTCTGCTGTATGTTACATCCCCGTGACTTATTTATTTTACAACTAGAAGTTTCTGTATTACATTTTGCTCATCTTACTGTTGAAGGACACTGGATTGTTTCCGGTTTGGAGCCATTAAGCACTGTGATGATATTTACGTTTCTAGTACATGTATCCAGGGCATCCTTGTACACGTCCGCGTTCTTGCATATGGCTTCAGACATGTACTCATTTCTGCTGAACATGTATATGCAACTTTTACCCAACAGTTCTCCAAAATTTGTATTACCACCAGCAAAATAAAAAGCACATTTTAAGGCTGAAAAATTTTAGACAGTTGACCTTGGTTTCCTTTTCCTCCTTGTATTGAATTCATCATTCATTAAATATTTATTGAGTACCTATTATGTTTGAAGCCCTTAGGCCACATCAGTAAACATAAAAGCAAGCACTCTGGCACTTAGTTGCAGATCAATAGGATTATTGATCTTTCTTAATAGTAACAATAATGATCACTAACATGTATTGAGTGCTTACTTTGTGGCAGGGCACAGTTCTAAATTCTTTATATATATTAAGTCATTCAGTTCTTGCCACAACTATAGCGTTAGCACTGTTAGTATTCTGATTTTACAGAATATGAAACTAAGGCACAGAGAGGTTGTGTAACCTGCCCAAGCTCACGATATGAGTAAGTGACAGAGCTGAGATTTGAACCTACGCAGCATGGCTCCAGAGTCCACATGTTTCCCACTATGCTGTATCATATCTCATTTAAATCCATTCCAGCCACCTCTGCCCCTACTTCTGGCTTCAAATATGGTGACGTGGGAAAGAGCATAGGCTTTTGAATCGAATAGGCTTGGATTTGAATCCTGACTCTGTCACTTACTCTCTGTGTGCCTTCGGGTGAGTTATTGGTCCTTCCCAAGACTAGGTTTCTTCATGAACAGAGGGATCCTATGAGGATTAAACTGGTTAGTAAGTGGAAAAGCACACTTTATAGTGCCTGACGCTATTCCCATTATTTTTTGGCCTCTTGTGTCTCTACCACCCATCTGCGTTATACGGTGTGTATACTGGTTCTAAAGCATCCTTCTTAAAGGCTGTTTTCATCATTTTCCTTCTTTTGTCAAAAATGTTTCATGACTTACCATTGCCTGGCAGGTAGAGACAAACATACTGGGGCATTTGGAGCATTGCAAGACTACATCTTCCTTATTGCCTTCTACTTCCTTCCTTCCATAAACCTTTCTGACTTGTCTGACTGGTCCATTCAGTATTTGACACCCTGGGCTTCTCAGTCCTTCTGGTCTTTGCCAGTAATTGAGGTATTTCCCTTTTCCTTTTTCCTTTTGCCTTGGAAGCCTCCTCTGCCTTCTGGACTCATCTCTGAGTATTCATTCAACTCATTTATTATTTTCTAAGTATAAGGAGCTCTGTAAAATACAAAGTGGCACGTGATGTCACTCCTATCCCGAATGGGTTTTCCAATCCATTAGGGAAGATTTAGATGGTCACATAAAAATACCCGAACGACAGGGTAGTGTATGATAGGTACCTACCAGGGGCATCCTTCATGGGTGAAGTGGTAAGGGGAAGCTTTGGCAAGGTATCTTAGGGTTTTCCAGAGAAACAGATCTAACAAGGTAACTGTATCTATATCTAATCTCTGTATTTACAGAGATTGACTTCTTTTAAGGAATTGACTCACATGATTATGGAAGCTAGCAAGTCCAAAATCTTCAAGATAGTTCTGCAGCCTGGAGACCCAGAGAGGAGTTTTAGCTGGAGTCCAAAGGTGGTCTGCTGGCAGAATTCCCTATTCTTTGGGGGAGGTCAGTCTTTTTTTAATGTTGTCAAATGATTGAATGGGACCCACCCACGTTATGGAGGGTCATTTGCATTACTCAAGGTCTACTGATTTAAATGTTTATCTTATCTAAAAATTACCTTCACAGAAACGTCTAGAATAATCTTTGACCAAACATCTGGGTAGTATGGTCCGGTTAAGTTGACACATAAAATTTACCATCACAGGATGTGTCTGTTGAATTGAGCTTTGAAGAAGACATTGGATTTTGATAAATGAATCAACACTATTGACAGAGAAGACAAGCCAGGCCAGGGTCCTAAGCCTGTCCCCCACCTCACCCCCCAATAATACACAAAGAGTAAGTAATTCCCACGAGCAGCAGGGGCTTACTGATGGATAAAGGTGGGAGGTGTGAAGGAAGAACATCCTGAGGAAAGGAAAATTGCAGTGTAAACACCTCATGGGTGTTATAAAATGTGATGGAAAGGGCGAAGTGTAGCAGACAGAGCCCTGGATTTATATTTTAGCTCCATCCTTCACTCCTTGCATCACTCTGTAGAAGCTGACTACCTTCTATGACCCCGTTTCCATGTATATAAAATAGAGATGATGAAGTTTATTCCTCCCTTCTGCCAACACAGGCATATATAATTGTCCAATTATATTGAATCAGCGTGGTTTCAGCCAGAAATAGAGAAGACTGGGGGCCAGCAAATTTGCATTGCTCTTGGTACCCCTGTTAATTTGCTGTGTGACCTCAGGGAAACCAGTTAGCTTCACTGTTATCTCTTTAATCTGTTAAATAACATCTCCTTTACCACAGCAGAATTTTCATATTTATGTCTTAAAGAAATAATTAAATCATTTTGCATACAGTTTTGATTTCTTGGAAGAAATAATTTTTTGAAGGACAAGATTTTCTTGTTACTATTGGGTCACAGGTTCCTGGTATGAAGTCTCGTTCTGTGTCCTGGAACTAAATTATGTAATTTCTTCTTTAGAGTTTTAAGTTGGTGATTATTAAGGAAACATGCTACCTTCCAAAGCTAGAGTACCCAATATTTTCATTATAAAGGGATCAGCTTTACTTTTTCTTCTCATTGTAAGACCCTATGTTTTAAAAAAAATTCTCTACCATTAGTACTTTCTATAAATATTTTTTCTATAAATATTTGAATGTAAATATTTCTATAAATATTATTAAATACATACCCTGAACTAAATAATTAGCATAATTTTTGCATCATTAATATTTTAGTGTACTTGAACAGCCCTTTGGGACAAGGTGCAAATCACTGTGGCATTTTCATTCACTCATTCATTTATTCATCCATTCACCTATGCATGTATACATTCACTAAGTATTTACCAAGCATCTGTTGTGTGCTAGGAGTCTTTCAGTTACTGGAGATATGGCAGTAAACAAAACAGACAAAATCCCGGCTCTCATGAAGGTCACGTTTTTGAAATAGTCACAGTACCTTGCAAATGGCTCCTTCCATTTTTATAAAATTCCAGTTGGGAATTTTAAGAACATACAGTACCCTGATTATCTAAATGATTAAAATTAGATACTGAATTATATTCTTTAAAAAGGTTGTTGGGGCACCTGACTGGCTCAGTCAGTAGAGCATGCGACTCTTGACCTCAGGGTTGTGAGTTTGAGCCCCACGTTGGTTGTGGAGCCTATTGAAATTTTTTAAAAATTATAAAAAAATAAAAAGATAGTGAAACAGTGTTTTCCAATTCCCAGATAATGGTTTATTTTCATGTGCTAATTATTACAGATCCCCTCCATAGAGAAGATGATAAACATATAGAAGAGTTTATATAAAGACATATAAATGATAAACTATAGAAGTCCACCATATGTTTTTCTGTGTCTATACTTTTGATCAAATTCCTCTTTAGACTTACCTTAAATCTATGATCACGACTTTTATGAGAAAAGCAGCCTGTCTATGAGCACAGTCATTCCTGTCTGTCAGAACTGCTGGAAGTTACCCAGGATGTACTAACTTGAGAAAGTGGAGAAATACTTGGGATTTCATTCTATGCACAGAACCTAGTTGCCAGTAGTATAAAGGCGTATAAAGGTGAGAGTGACTCTAGATGAGTTTTCATAAAAATAATAAAATTTTGAATAACAGAAAATGTGTGGACTTGTAAATATTAATTACACAAACTTGTTTTTCTTCTCTGGTTTTTTAGGGCGTGTTTTTTGGTCAAGTTGTACTGCAAAGACTATTTTTAATTAACCTTTAATTTGAAGATGATACTGCTTTTTTTTTTTTTTAAGTATGTCACTTTTATAACGGGGATCAAGTGGGAAGTAGCCATGATTTGGGCTCCCCAGAGATTTTGCCAAAGACAGAAGTAGTATTTCATTTCCCATTTCCTACCACTTACCCTTTGCTCATTTCACTCTTGCTACACTCTTAACTAACCATTGTTGGTCTGCACTGAAAATTCAGATCTTAGAAAACAGGTAGAAATATTATGAGCTTCATTCTTTGAAGTTATTTCCTATACGGAAATATGAAGCAGAGGATTTAGGGGATGGGGAAGAGGAAGAAGAACGATGAAAAAAAGGAGGATACCCATTATTATGTCAAAAAGAGTCCCCTCCCCCCTCAACGTAAAAACGATGAGATCGAATGTTTGACTGAAGTGGTTTGATGAATGTACAAGCTTTAGTGAATGATAATGTGGTTATAATTTTTTTAAACCAATAGTTAAGTCTGTTTTCTCCAAATTTAAGGAGCAGTCTGTCATTTCTCCCAAAAGGAGGAGTCTTTATCTGAAATTTTTATTTCTGCTGCTCAGACTGAAACTCTTACAGATATCCATGAATTTGTCCTCATCTACCCCATATCCAACCTTCAAAATATGTCCAGAGTCTGACTGCTTTGTCCCATATCCACTGCTCCTGCTCTACCTTAGTCCATCATCATATCTCCTGCCTGCTGTCCCTATGTCCACCCTTGCCCCTTATGGTCCAGTGTCTGTACAGCAACCAGTGCCTTTCTTTTTCAGTGTGTGTCACGTTATGTGGCTCCTTTGCTCAGCGCCTTCCACTGGTTTGCCATCTTACTCAGTATAGTCCAAATCCTTCAATTACGTTTCACCTCTGTGACCTTTCCCCCATTGTTCCCTACCATTTGTCCTCGTGCTTGCTCCTTGCTACATGGGCTCCCTTCCCATTGTTGAACATACCACTATGCGTGTTCCTACAAGCCCTTGGATCGGCTGAACCAGAACATCCTTCCCCCAAATATTAATAAGGCCAGCTCCTCATTTTTTTCAGATCTCCGTTCAGAGCTCGCCTTATCAGAGAGACCTTTCTTGACCTTTGAACTGGTACCCTTTCTTGGTTTAATGCCCCAGTGAGTTCTGAGTTCCTAAAGAGGCATTTGATGTGTTCCTATACTAATGAGATAGTTTAAAATTTTTCAATTTATTATTTTTTTTAATTTTTTAATGTTTATTTATTTTTGAAGGAGAGAGACAGAGCATGAGTAGGGAAGGGACAAAGAGAAAGGGAGACACAGAATCCGAAGCAGGCTCCAGGCTCTGAGCTGTCAGCAGAGAGCCTGACACAGGGCTTGAGCTCATAAGCCATGAGATCATGACCTGAGCTGAAGTCGGACACCTAACCGACTGAGCCACCCAGGCTCCCCCAAAATTTTCAACTTCTAATGAAAAGGAGGAATGTGTTTAGAGCAGCCTTCTCCGTGAAATGAAAGAAATGAAAAACTTTCTCTGAGGTGGCAATTATAGTTCTCTGCTTGACAGTCCCCCTTCTTTGTCCCCATACCTAAACAAAGGGCTTCTTTCCACCTGTGTGTAGCCTTTTGTCTCTTTAGATCATCATTTCCTTTTCTAGGAAATTGCATTTTCTACCTTTAAGTTTATTGTATGTTGGGGGATGTAAAAAGATTGCTTTTAGAGACTGGGGCAGTTAGAAAACCACACTCTAAAAGAAGAAAGGGCATCCAAAATTATTTTCAAATTGCATCCAACAAAAGGAGTATCTAGTCCTTTAATCCTAGAGCCCTAGACAGGGGTTGAAAGGAAGAATTGTAGACAGACATTTCCATGCCTGAAAATGTCAAGCACAATTTTGGCAGAAATCACAGCATGGGAAGATGCTAGATTCTTGGGCAGTGAGATGTTTGCTGGTTTGGTATTTTATCTTTGGCAGTTGTTGCCACACTTGATATCCTCAGCAGCTTTTGAAGATTCTGCAGAAGAAAAGTATTCATTTCCAAGAGTTAAAATTCAGTAAATGGTCCCCGGATTCATGTTGTAATGTGTTTATAACTTTCTGTAGTTGTTTTGTTTTGTTTTTTGGTCCTTCCAGTTTTTCCCTTTCAGATTCATGCTCCAGACCTATAGAAATGACAGACTGTGCCATTTGACCACACAGGCACAATGTTATAATGAAAAAGCACTTGACTGTAAAATCAGAAGCCTTGGCAAGTCACGTTGCCTCTCTGGGTTTGCATTTCCTCGTGGGTAGATGCGAAATGTCATGACCATCTTAGAGAGTCCTTGAGAATGTGAGATGGCATGAAATATTACACATGAAAACACTTGGAAAACAACGCTGTGGATGGAAGGCCCTGTTAACAATTCAGGATTATTCGAGTCTTCTGATTTCTTAACATCTAGAAAAATTGATTAAAATTTTAGTTGTGGTGGGGTGCCTGGGTGCCTCGGTCGGTCGAGCTTCTGCCTCCGGCCTCAGGTCATGATCTCGCGGTTCGTGGGTTCGAGCCCCGCGTCGGGCTCTGTGCTGACAGCTCAGAGCCTGGAGCCTGCTTCAGATTCTGTGTCTCCCTCTCTCTCTGCTCCTCTCCTGCTCATGCTGTGTCTCTCTCTGTCTCTCAAAAATGAATAAACATTAAAAAAAAATTTTTTTAATTTCAGGTGTGGTGAGTTCAAGTCTCCAAAGCTTTTTGATAGACATATGGTGTATTATTATTATTTCGTTCAGAGCCTAAGCTAGGAACGATGTAGGAAGCTAGGAACAGTCTGTACTTAACTGGCTTTTAAGGAAGGCCACATCATATATGGATGTCATGGTGTCTTGCTCTAATATGAATGTGCAGTGAAGACCTCAGTATGCTAGATGTTGAGGGAGAACACAGAGATGAACAAACCAAGTTTTTAAAATAGCCAAGGAAACAAAGTTGGATCTACATAATTAAGCAAATTGCCCCATCACTACCATGTTAGAGTTACAAAATGCAGTGGGAACAAAGAGGATGGAATGAAATATTCTGACTCAGTGGCTGAGAAAAAGCTTTATATTACGCAATACCTGGGTTTAGGTGATTTGGGGATTTTATTTTGCTGCTGAGTCCAATATTGTTTTATGCCAACTATTTGAGTGGCTGGCTTCCAAAGAAGCATTCTTTTTACTCACTGGGTTTCTCTGAGTCAGTAAATGATCATAATGCTTTTTGCATGGTTACCAAGTCGAGGATCATCTACTGGATCTGTGAATTATTGAACAAAGAGGGGTGGTTTGTGCCCTCAAGGTAGTTATGGGCTCAGTGGAGATGGGTGAGCCTATCATCATTAGAAATATATAAAAGCTGTGATATTGAGGTGCTGTGATTGGGGAGAGGTTGAACATGGACCTTATTGGCAGGTTCAAAGTGGGGTGGGCCCGGCACTTGCCTTACTATGGAAATAAAGGTCATCCAATTGGATCTCAAGGGATCTCCTGTAGTTGTGACTTCTAGGCAGAAATATCAGCTCTTTTGCTATTTCTGATGAATTTTCCATATAGCCTGTATATGTGTGTGTGTGTGTGTGTGTGTACGCATGCGTGTGCGCTCTGTCCGTGTTTTTAAATATACTTTTAACATGGGTCACTCTTTTAGTTTTCATATGTTTTTTAAGCTCTAAATATGAGAACGTGTGCATTAAGTGGCTAGACAACCCCCGGGGGAGTGGGCACCCTCAGAGTTTAAGCACTAAACCTAAAAACCCAGTGATTAGAAATATTTAAAATTTAGATTGGTCAATAAGTAAAAACAGCAGCCAGAGTGTAAAATCAGACTTGGCCAGTTCTCGGGGCAAAACCTGGGTGGGGTCATGGTTTTGATGACAGAGATGCTGGAGGGAAGGATGTAGAAAGTGATGTTCATTCGGAGTACTGAGACGCCAGAGTCTAGTCTTGATCCCGCTGTAGACAAAAATAAAGGCAGTCAGGATTCTCAGTCCATCACCGTGAACAGAAACAAATCACAATCAATGACAGATCTTTCCCTTCCAACACTTATCTTAGACTGGAGGGTCCCCACAGTTGGGAGGTGTTCCCTGGCTTGTCACTTGCCTTTGACCAATATAGAATCTTAAGTTGTTTCTTGAGTCTACCAGGTATGTGAGAGTTGTATAGGCTGGCACACATTCTATGTGTGAGAGCAGAAGAAGGCCTACTCTTTGCACTGTCCTTCTTTGATGGTAGGAAACTGGGTTGAAGAAGACAGAATGCTAGTATCCAGTCTTCTCCCCATTCATCTCCATCCATACTGAACTTCCTGGTCGTGGGTAATGACCAGATACCCTTTGTGTCTAGTCATGTGGCTTAATATAGGCTGGGAACCTCTGTTTCTATCATAGTCTCTAGGGATATATAATTAATTATTTTGATTCCATCATTCATTCATCAAGCATTTATTAAGCCCGTAGTATTTCCTACTCATTTCTGGGACGTTACTTCATTGACAGAAGAATTCGCTTCTTTCAGCAGTTCGCTTGTGAGAATGTAGGAACTACCGTTAATTAGAGACTCTAAGAAAGCATTCATGGCCATCCACAGAGATGATCCTCTCGCCTCAGAGTCATTGATTTTCATTTCTTTTTTTCCTTCAGACCAGGCATAGAGCGAACAACAGCCCTACTCTTCCATCTGCTAGCTCACCAAATTTTTAAGGATTTATGCAAACTTCTTAGCCACAAACCTGGCTCTTTACCAGGAAGACAGATTTTTGGGGAGTTGACTCACCCAGCTTACCGATGTAATAACTTAAGCTCCTTTTTCCCACAGCGGAGTCCTAGGTAATATTATGAATATATGATTTTGGGGGCAGGCAGGTGTGTAGTTTGAGCTGATGAGTCAAGACATATTTATTCCTAGTATCAGAGAGTCAAGGCTCCATATTTTACAACCTCAGTGTAGAGGAGTGGTTTGAGTCATGCTAATCTGCATGGACCCCTATTCCTCCTTGATCTGTACTTCTAATGCCCACCATGAGGGTTTATTTCACGCAGTCTGTAGTCCTTGACTGTGATTCAGCCCTGGCTTCCTTCTTTGCTGCTCAGTCGCTCAGAAAATAGTTTAAATCATCAACTGGTAAACAAATGGTCCATACTGAAGGAATACTTTTTTCTTTTTTCTTTTTTGTAAGCTTCTATTTTTTTAGAGCAGGTTTAGATTTACAACAAAATCAGGGGAAAGATAGAGAGATTTCCTACATACCCCTTGCCCTCATAACGTGCAGTATTATCACTCATCAGAATTCTTACCAAGAATGACTTATATTGACACATCATCCTTACCCAGAGTCCATAGTTTACCTGAGGGTTCTCTCTTACTGCTGTACATTCTGTGGATGTGGACAAATGTATAATGACATGTATCCATTCTTACAGTATCATACACAGTATTTTAACTGCCCCAAGGGCCCATGTCCTCTGCCTGTTCATCCTCCCTTCTGCAACCACTGATCTCTTTACTGTCTCCATGGGTTTGCCTTTTCCTATAGTTGGAATCATACAATGCATAGCCTTTTCAGATTGGCTTCTTCCACTTGGTAACATGCATTTAAGTTTCCACATCTTTTCATGTCTTGACAGCTCATTTCCCTTTGGTGCCGAATAATATTCTGTTGTCTGGATGTACACGGTTTATTTGTCCAGTCACCTACTGAAAGACGTATTGATTGTTTCCATGTCTGGGAAATTATGAATAAAGCTGCTGTAAACATCTGTGCGTGGGTTTGTGTATGGATATAAGTTTTCAACTCCCTTGAGTAAATACCAAGGAGCATGATTGCTAGATCATATGGTAAGAGTGTTTAGTTTAAGAAACCACCATTTTGCATTCTCGACAGGATCTCAGTGAGTGAGAAATCCTGTTGCTCCATATCCTTGCCAACATTTCGTTGTCAGTGTTCTGGACTTTGGCCATTCTAAGAGGTATGTAGTAGTTAGTATCTCATTGTTGTTTTCATTTGAATTTCCCTGATGTCATGAGGCAGAACATCTTGCCATGTATTTCTTTGCTATCTATACATTTCCATAGTGAAGTGTCTGTTAAGATCCTTGTCTATTTTGGGGGTGCCCGGGTAGCTCAGTTGGTTAAGCATCCAACTCTTGATTTTGGCTCAGGCCATGATCTCACAGTTCATGAGTTTGAGCCCCACGTTGGGCTCTGTGCTGACAGCACGGCACAGAGCCTGCTTGGGATTCTCTCTCTCCCTCTCTTTGCCCCTCTTCCACTCACAGGTACACACGTGCATGCTCTCTCAAAATAAATAAACTTAAAAAAAAAAGATCTCTGACCCACTTTTAAATTGGGTCCTTTTTGTTGAGTTTTAAGAGTTCTTTGTATGTTTTGGATGAATCCTTTATCAGATGTGGCTTTTGTAAATATTTTCTCCCAATTGTGGCTTGTCTTCTCATTCTCTTGTGTTGCCTTTTGCAGAACAGAGTTTTAAATTTTAACAAAGTCAGTAATTGTTTCATGGATTGTGTCTTTGATGTTGAATCTAAACTGTCATTGCCATATCTAAGATCAACTAGATTTTCTCCTGTTGTCTTCTAGGATTCTTATGGCTTTACATTTTGTATTTAGGTCTGTCATTCATTCTGAGTTGTTTTTGTGAAGGATAAGGTCTGACGTTTCTAGATTTTCTCTCTCTCTCTCTCTCTCTTTTTGGGTCGGGGGGCGGGTATGTGGATTCACAGTTATTCCAACACCATTTCATGGAGAGATTATCTTTGTTCCATTGTATTGCCTTTTCCCCTTTGTCAAAGATCAGCTGATTCTGTTTATGAAGGTTTATATCTGGACTCTGTTCTGTTCTGTTGATCTATTTGTTTATTCTTTCACCAATACTACACCGTTTTGTCTTTGCCTTGATAATCTCTTGAAATCAGGTAGTGTCACCTTTGCTCTCTTTCAATACTGTATTGGCTCTTTTAGGTCTTTGAAGGAATATTTTTTTTCCCCTTTGCTGAAAAGCAAAAAGTTTTTTAAGGCTTCCTGCTTAGTGTGTGGTGAGTTATATTTTTGAAGCTTTTAGGGGCCTCTTGCGTACCTTAGAAATAACATCTAGTAATCTTACTATGAGGTGATTAGTCTCCCTCGCTCCCTCCCTCTGTCAGTATTTCATCCACTCAGAAATGTTTACTGAGTGTCTACTTAGTGCCAGGTACTGACATCAAATGATAAGACCCAGTCTCGAGTCTGTGAGGGCGTTGTGGTGGAAAAGGGGAGGTGTAGATGACATTGCAGGAGAGACGTGGGTGAGGTACTGGGAGGGCTGGGGGGAGGAGCCATTAACCGGTTGAGGTTTGGGAAGCTTTATGAAAGGAGATGAATTTCAACTGAGGTTTGAAGGGTGAGTAAGTGATTGTCCAAATGGAGGAGGACGGGCAAGGGCGTTCAGACAGTAGAAACAGTGAACAGGAGGAAGGGAGTGTGGTAGGTTTTGGGAAGCACGGTAAACTGATCACAGCTCGGGGATGTGGTGCGTAGTGAGACATGAGGTCGGAAAGAAAAGAGTTCTGAGTGGATCATGAGGAGCTTCGTGAGCTGTATCAGGAGTGTGAGCATTTTCCCGATTAAGGTCATTGGATGTTTTGTTGAGATAAAATTCACATACCATAACATTTGGTATTTTAACTATTTTGAAGTCTACCATTCAGTGGTTCTTGGTGTATTCCCAACGTTACGCAGTCATTGACACTATCTGATTTCAGGACATTTCCTTTCCCCCTCCCCTGTTCTCTTAGCCTCACACAACCGCTAATCTACTTCCTATCCATGGATTTGCCCCTTAGGACATTTCATAGAAATGGAATTGTACAATATGTGGCCTCTAGTGTCTGTCGTCTTTCACTTAGCATAACGTTTTCACAATTCAACCGGTAGCAGGTATCAGTACCTCGTTCTTTTTTGTGACTAAGTCATATTCCATTGTATGGACAGGCTGCATTTTGTTTACCCCTTCCTAAAATTGGGGCCATTATGGATAATATGGCTATTTGTGCACATGTTTCTGTGTGAGCCTGTGTTCTCAGTTCCCGCGGGGATATACCTAGGAGCAGAATTGCTGGGTCGTATGGTCACTCCATAATTAACTTTTTGAGGAACTTCCAAACTGTCCTCCGAGTCATTGGAGATTTTTAAGACCGAGCAAAACAGACTCAGATCTTACTTTAACATCACACGCTTTTAGGACTGTATTTGCTTTCAAGGCTAGGTATTTCCGGTTCTTTTATGTTTTTCTAGTTCAGGGCATCACGGCCCCTAGCAGTGAAGCCCATTTGGCTCTTTTAAGTACTCTCGATGTGAATGCCACAAAGGAATCTGTACCCAAGAGCATTGAAGGTGGCAGAAAAAGTGGTGTTGGGGTATTCTCTCTCCCTCTCTGATGTATTGTAGTGAAAGAGTTTTTCTTTTTTAAAGAGAACCCTTGATTAAATTATAGGCTATTATTAGGGAGTTTATTGTACTTATAAACTGCACTTGGATTCCCTGTAATTTGTTATAATTAATGCAGGAGTTCAAGAGCAGAAAGCAGGGATCAGGTTGTGGCATGCTTTTCGCTTTTGCAACACCTTGCTATCATTGGCCTTCCTTCACTAGTAGCTAAGTAAGGCTTGTGTGTGTTTGTGTGCATTTAAACAAACATTATCCTTTTTAGGAAAGAATTACAATCCTTTGACTCACTGAAACCTAAGGAGTCTCCGTAAGAAGTAAGGTGTCTCTGGCAGAATAGGGTATTGATCGACGAACGCTGAAAACTTCTGGAATTGAAGTTTTGCCGGGACCGTCTTGTCTGTGTGTGTTTGAGTACATGCACATGTTTGTATTTTCACGCACGCGCCTGTAGTGGCTTGTGTGTGAAAAGGCTAGGAGACAAACTTTCCCTTTTAAGGTTATCTTTGTTGAGTTATAGTTTTAGCCTCCCCCCCCCCCCCCCCCCCAGACCTCCCCCGTTGGGTTATTTCAATTTTGCACAGTTGCAGGAGTTTTGCCTTTGTAGTCTGCCTGACAATGCAGAGTTTTAATTGACCGTCAACTCGAACGTTCATTAAGTATAAAAGCTTTGAGATAGTGCATTTGTCAGGCAGCAAACACATTATTATACTTGAACAATCATCAACTGAAATCTTCTCAGGGGTTTTGAGGACAGGGGGACGGAGGAGGCAGTCAGGTTCATCTGGTTGTGTGCCTGTGTACTTACTGTTTATCTGGTCCCGGCAGACGGAGAACAGGGTGAGCCACCCTGTCCATTATCCGGATTTATAGCTGGGAACACCCTTTGGAATGGATGGAATGTGCTCTTTCTCTCCTGTTGGTATCTCGGTCAATCTCAGGGTTAAAATGATGTTCACTTGCTGCTAGGACAGCTTGTCCTCAGTCCCCTGTCCTTCATAGTGGAGAAACTTGGACATTTATTTCTTGCTTGCCCTGTGTCAACCAGAAAGCAATGCTAGTGTTTTGGTACATACTGCTCTGCCCTGGGAGAGCTGGTTTCCAGTACATTCTGGCAAGATTCTTCTGATGTGGCTGACTGTGAAGGAAGTTTTCTAGTGAGGAAAGGGCAATTCAAGTCATTACACTTTCCCTCGTGATCACAATGACAACCCGTCTTTCTCTCGCTCACCCCTCCGACCCCAGTAGTTGATGGAAAGCCTTCACAGACTGAGGAATGTAGGGATGGTTTTGAAATGCCCTTCTCTCTCTAAGTTGTCACAGCCCTACTGACCATGCACAAGAGATAAGCTGGTTTGACTGACCTTGAACTGTAGGGAAGGGAGAAGCAGAACAGGAGCTGTCTGATAATAACAGTGGTAATGCAGGTCGATAGTTACAGCTTACAGGATGCTTTCAGTAACCTATTTTTAACTATGAGAAAGCATTTTCCTTCTCTCTCAGATCTCCTCGGGCAGTGGGGGTAAAAAGAGTAATGTATGGGTGATAGGTGCCGATCATACAACTCATCAGGTGTTACTCAGTAAGGTGGTAACAGAATGAAGCCTAGATAGCCTTTTTTATGATCCATAATATAGAAGTACCTTGATTCAGCTGAATCACACCCAGTAAAGACTGCAGATGTCTTTACTGAGGATGAACTGCGGTCTGTTTTTTTTTTAAAACTCTGCATTTGGGGGGCGCCTGGGTGGCTCAGTCAGTTAAGCGTCTGACTCTTGATTTTGGCTCAGGTCATGATCTTGCTGCTGGTGAGTTCGAGCCCCGTGTCACGCTCTTTTGACAGCGTGGAGCCTGCTTGAGCTTCTCTCTCTCTCTCTCTCTCTCTCTCTCTCTCTCTCTCTCTGTCTCTCTCTCTCTCTCCCTCTCTCTCCTTCCCTCTCTCTCGTGGAGCCTGCTTGAACTTCCCTCTCTCTCTCTCTCTCTCTCTCTCTCTCTGCCCCTCCCCAGCTCGCATGCACACACGCACTCCCACTTTCTCTCAAAATAAATTAAAAAACTTTTTTTAAAAATCTGCATTTGGAAATACATACATCTAAGGGCCGTTTTGTACCCATTTCTGGGTAGAGCCTCTCCTTCTGGGAACCTACAATCAGCGACCCAGCTCTCTAGATTTCACTTTGTCCCCTTTCTGTCTTATAATGTTGTTCACAAGTGATTAAATGCATAGCTCAGTCTTCTTGCCCTCTGTCTACCTCCAGGGCAGGAAAGTGAAATTTCCGAGAGGCTGCTACTGGGAAGAAAACCCAACACAACAGATCCGAATAATCCATGGGTCGGTCCACTTACGACTATAATACATTTTTACAGAGAAGCTCCTCTTACCAGTGTCTGTCTCACATGCTGTGGCACAATCTAATGGGGAGGAAGGTTGCTTGGTTATCGAAGCCTTTCCTTAGAGGCACTGGGATCACAAAAAGCACCAGGCAGTGGCATTTTTATTTTCGTTTTTACTTTTAGACTTCAGTGGAACTGATGACTTGGCCGCAGTGGCTGGGAATCAGATTCCACCCTCGAGTGCGGGAGGAGAGCTCTGAGCTCCGGTCTGTCTGGCCCTGCCTTCAAGAGCAGTGTGTTACCGTGGACAAGTCATTTCTTCTTCCTCCACACGGTTTTCTTCTCTAAAAACAAAAGGGTAGGACTTGGGTCTTGGAAATCCTTCCCTTATCAAACAACGTGGGCTAAATCATGCTCTGACGATGTGTGCCCTGCGGATCTCTGTGGCCTTCAGAAACAAAGGCTTTTTCCTGCCCACCTTACATGACCACTGTGTCCGCTGCCTTCTTTCCCTGGAGCTCAGGGCAAAGGGAAACAGAAATGGCTCAGAAGGCTTCGGCTCAGGAGTGGCACCTGTCACTTCCACCCCCATCCCATTGACGCCAAAGCTGTAGCACAGTCGATGAGGGAGGTGAGTGGGTATGACCCTCTCAGCGGGGAGGCTTCATGGAGAGCAACCATTTGGAGCAATAGAAGTGGCCTCCCCCACTCCTGTCCCCACCATCCTGTGATTCGTGCTGACAATGTGAAGTCTTTGAGTAGAGGCATGACCCAGACCAGCTCTTAAGGCTTTTATACTTTCATAGCTGTTCTCTGTTGGAGGCACTTCTGCTGAACTGGGTTTGGAATGAACATTTCTCTTGTGGGAGGGGTGGGAGAAATATTTTCAAAGCAACACGTACTCGGCCTCTGCGTTCCTCTCGCCTTATTTGTGGTTCTGCGGTAGTACAGTCCATACTTTTCAGAACACCACATGGAATTTCTCCATCAGAGAAGCAGCGACAGACCAGCAAATAGAGCAGAGTTGCATAAGGACTTAAATTCCCCTTACATGAATTAAAAAGAGAGATTGAAGATCGTGGCGGCACATCTGTAAATGTTGAGGATGATATTATGGGGTGTAATTTTCAAAGAGTTCTTTGATACGACGGTCAGAAGAACTGAATGCTCTATTGATGGGACCCAGTATGGTATTTAAAAAAAAAAAATTTCTTTTCAGAAGCTTAGGGGGAGGAAGGAACTTGGAAAAGTCACTTGTTTTCTTGAGATCGGATGGAACTATTCCGGACAGATGAGACATCTAAAGACTGGTTCATATTATTTGTCAGTTTTGAGTTGTAATATTTAATAGCACTGACTATCAGGAAGCTTTTCTGTTTCACGTAGAGAAATCGGAATTTTAATCTTTGTGGATTCAAAACAAAACAAAACAAAAAACTTTGAAAATAGAAATGTTACCTTTATTCAACAAGCATAGTTTTTTTTTTAATTTGTTTTGTTTTTTTAAATTTTTTATTTTTTTTATTTTTTTTAATTTTTTCAAACAAGCATAGTTTTGTTCACCACTTCTTAGAGGGAGAGCGGAATCCTAACCTAAAACCACTCATTGGACCCCAGCAGTCAGGTGGGCTATTTCCAGGTCTTTGAATATGAAAAATATTAAAAAGTTTTTCTTGTGAGCTCGGGGTTTCAAAGAGGATCCCTTTGGAAAGTTGGCAAATACTTTCCTGGCATGAGGATTGGTGTATTTTTTTTTCCCCTCCACCCAAAGCTATGACAGGGTGGAGTATACTTCCGTGAAATTGCATGTTTCCAAAATAGAATTCACTGTTACATTTTACTGCCGTTAGAATTGAATCTCTAATCAAAAATAAGCAAAAACCAAACATTCTAGAAATAGAATTTCAGCTCGTATTCTCTAATTTAGTCTTCATACAGGATGGAATTATCATACTTTACAAAAGTGCCTTTTGAGCAAAAATGTACCAAACAAACAGTTTCCAAAGTGGTTCACATTTCATTCTCGTTTCTGCAGTCTCACATCGTCACATCCACAGTCTCGTGTGGTAGTAACAGCGTATCATTAACTCTGTTCAGATTCTCGCATAGTCTGGATGGCTTCCAGGAAAGAGCTCTGCCTCTTCAGCCTCTCGTTCTTCAGCCTGCGTCCAACCTGAATGACCGGGAACAATGCTGCTGTTCCTTGCTAGTGAATTGGAACACACTGTTGCCTGGAATGGAATGGATCTGTACTAGAACTTCCTCACATGTTATAGAAGTGATAACTGTAGGTGAAAGTTGGAATCGGCAGGATGAGAAAACTACGATTATTTCGCTGACTTCTGCAAGTTACATTCCTAAAGGGCCCTGCATGATCAAAGGCTCTAGCTATGGCAGATAATGCTAGGGTAACACCTTTTAAAATGCTTCACTCTTTGGTTCTTAAAAGCTGAGCCCTTAGTAGTGCACTGGAGAGAGAACCATGGCGTCAGTGGTCCAAGACAGGAAGCGCGCCCCTGTTGACAGTCATCAACCTCTCCGGGATGTCCTCGGCTCCTAACCAACTTCTGTGCACAGGAAGTGCTTAATAAGTGTGAATATCCACATTTCTCCTGGGCTTGTAGAGCAGAATATGAGTCAGAACCACTCAAGATGGCAGGGAGCGGATGCTAATAGAAGAGATTCAGCGTTGTAGGATTAGGAGAAGGGGGTGAACTTTACCACTTTTCCTGCCTTGAAATTGTATGTTCTGGTTTGGTTTTGGTTGGTTGGTTGGTTGGCCTTTCTTTTTCTTTTCCTTTTTCCTTTTTCTTTTCTTTCTTTCTTTCTTTCTTTCTTTCTTTCTTTCTCTTTTTCTTTCTTTCTTTCTCTTTCTCTCTTTCTTTCTCTCTTTCTTTTTTTCTTTCTTTCTTTCTTTCTTTCTCTTTCTTTCTTTCTTTCTTCTTTCTTTCTTTCTTTCTTTTTCTTTCTTTCTTTCTTTCTTTCTTTCTTTCTTTTTCTTTCTTTCTCTCTGTCTTTCTCTCTTTTTCTTTCTTTCTTTCTTTCTTATCCCATTCCCATTGTACTTTTCTTCAGTAAACTTAAGATTCCTTCCTATCCCGAAATTCTGGGTTTTGTGTTGTTGTTGTTTGGTTGTTTTGTTTACTTGGTTCCGATGTCCTTTAACTTTTCTGAAGAAAGCCGCAGCGGGATCCTCTGGCAGTAAGATGAAGTAACACTTCCTCATAGTTCTTTTCTTCTGATTCCCCTACTTTTGAAAGTGTGATCTTCAGAGTCTAAATGGCTCCTTTTCAAAGGTCTATCTCCTTTCACAATGAACTCTTGACACCTAAAAGATCCTTTGATGACTTAGGACCCTCTTGCTTTCCTAGGTTTCCACAAGGAGGTGTTCAGTTATCTAAGAACTGGCCTGGTTATAAGCCTGAAAGATCTTCCATGAAAGACTCATGGGCAATTCTTAGTCTCTCTCTCTCTCTCTCTCTCTCTCTTTTTTTTTTTTTTTTATTTTGCCTTCAAGTTTATTTTTGGTGTTGTACATTATATAGGTCTAGACAAATATAACAATATATATCATTATAAGGATATGTATCAGTATAAGGATATATATTATTATAATATCATCTTTTCACTAAAAATTTCACTAAAAATATTTCCTAAAAATCCTCTGAGCTCTTTCTGTTCATTTTTCCCCTCCCCCAACAGCCCTTGGCAACTGCTGATCTTTTTATTGTGTCCATAGTTTTGCTTCAGAATGTCATATAGTTGGCATCATAGAGTATGTAGTTTTCTTTGGTTGCCTTCTTTCACTTAGTAACGTGCATTTGAGTTTCCACCATGTCTATTTGTGACTTGATCACTCATTTTTTTTTATTTTACTATCTTTATTTTTATTTTTTTGCCATTTTATTTATTTTTTAATTTACATCCAAGTTAGTTAGAATATACAGTTCTTAGTCTCTGGAAGTGAAAGTTACCTCATACAAATGAGTGGAACTTTTACTGTTTCCTTGAGCCACAAGGCAGGTGCCAGAGGAAAACCAAGAGTCAGGCTAGGGCACAAGGAAAGAACATGGCAGACGATACTAAGGAAGAGCCTTGAGGGAAGGGAACACAAACAGGGAATGTGCTTGGTTACATGGAATGGGAAGTAAGCTTCCACAGTCCATGTTTTCCCTCCTGGTTCAAGTTCTACTGAGCTTTCCCCCCAGGAGATGAACTAATAGTGCGCATCAGATTGCATTTTTAGACACAAATCTGCTCTTCAAGTGAGGCTATAGAACCTGAGCTTTGCCCATCATTGGCAGGGTGCATGTGCCTTGAGGCAAAGGCACTAACGTAAACCATTTCTGTTGGAGCTCTTGGTTTGCCGAATAAAACCATGGAACCTCAGATCCTCAACATGTACCTTGTGCAGAACTTGCTACCTTTTCCCCCTTGGGATGGGAGAAAAGTGGGCAGCAGAGAGCAGGCCCTTATATTATGCGAGCGCATGGGACCACGCTTCTGTAGTGTTAACTCACCTCGGGTGAAACGTTTGGAGAGGTGGAGCTTGAATACACTTGAGCCTGGGGACAGAACTTGAGTGAACAGGTGAAAGAAGAAAACCAGAAGATAACATGTGGCATATTTTAACTGTAGCAATCCAGATTTCTTTAGTCCGTGATGTTTCGATTTACTCTGGGTGTTTCTTTAACTTCATGCACAATTATTGCTTCAAAATGTTTTCATTTACTCTGATTCTCTGCTGTGAATAATGAAGAGACAGGCTATGGCTTCCCCTTTTCTTTCCGTCAAACACGATTGTCCAAAACTCTGCCCCTTCCTCCATCCCCAGGCAGTGCCTTCACTTTCACAGGGTTTTAAGAAATATCCAGCTAGTATTTCCTCCTTACTGATTGCGCACTGTCAGAAACTGCTACTTCATTACCAAAGACTTTTAACCACATGTTCTTATATGTAACCTGTATTCCTATTTGTTGGGATTTAGAATCCATGATGCTTCTAGCCAGCTAAGGATATATATAGTAACTAGGTGAGACAGAGCCCTGCCCACTGACCTCAGGGCACGGAGTGGGCACAGAGATTTTCTACACATACCAGGGACTTGTCTCTAAGAATCAGCACAGGCACTTATATACATTTCTATTTAAAAAATTTTTTTTAATGTTTATTTATTTTTGAGAGGGGGAGAGACAGAGCGCCAGTGGGGGAGGGGCAGAGAGAGGGGGAGACAGAATCCAATCTGAAGCAGGCTCCAGGCTCCAAGCTGTCAGCACAGAGCCCAACGCAGGGCTCGAACTCATGAACCGTGAGATCATGACCTGAGCCGAAGTCGGTCACTTAACCGACTGAGCCACCCAGGTGCCCCAGTATACATTTCTTGATGTGGACGGGAAGTAAAACTCTTGATTCAGTAGTGGAGCCTGTAAAATGATTATGAATATTTTAGGTGAAAGTTAGGCTGGGTATAGGAAGAACAGGGTGTTTTTCTATTACATGCTAAGTTTTACAAAAAAGAAGTCTTAAATAACTCAGCATTGGTCCTTCTGATTTGAGTATAGGTTTTCCCCACCAGAGCCTGACATGGTTGTCTCTACCCTGACCAGCAGACCCAAGAGGAGAGAAGAAATAGAGAGAGACTCTATTAGAGGAGACAGGGAGCCTGATTCCTTCCCTCAAATAGGCATTGGATTGATATGTAATGATATGCATGATAACAAGGTAGAGATAGCAATAATTAGCTCTCAGTGTTTGTTGCCTCTCTCTAAAAGAGTTGAGCTTTGGATCACTCTTGAACTCCCTGCATTGACATGTCCAAGTTTAGAAAAAGTAGAAAGTCATGGTTACCAAGAGCAGAAAGGTTGTTAATATTTGCCAAGAATTGGTGCTAGGAAAAGTCTGTTATAGAGGTGACTGTTTTAAGAGTATGGTCAAGGGAAGTGGAGTCCTAGGAAGAAAGGTTTGGGGTGAGGAGATATCTAAATGTGTAGGTAATTCTAAGAATACAGTCTTATTGGCAAGGAAACAATACAGTGTATTTATTGGTTTCTGAGAGCAGTGGTCTACTTTGAGGTTTGATGTTGTACACGGGCACGTTCTGTTCACCTGCGCTATGCTGGCTTGAGAGTGTACTTCGGGTTGGATTTTTGTGAGCCACGGACCTGTAGGGTTAGCTTCGCTCTCAGAAGCTCTATCCTATCCATTAGCAGAATGCCAAATTATTTGGCTTCTTTGTGTTCTGCTCTACCAAACTTTTGAGTTTAAAAAAAAGAAAAAAATGACATGTTTCTAGAACTTCTTTTAGGAATGCCCCACTGTTGAATGTAGGCTGGACAGCTGTGTTGCTGTGGGCAGCCAGGTGTGGAAGAACATTTTTATTCCTGATCTCTGTTATGCGGAATGGGTCCTCATCAGTATTTCACCCTGCGGACCTACACTGAAATGATTTGATGAGAGTGTTCTCAAACCGAGAATGCACGGGATGTGGCACCTGCCACATCAAAGAAAGATAAACACGGGAAGAGGGCACTTTCCATCTTTAACACGGCTGACCTTTAGCAGCATCACCTGTGCGTCCCGCTGTGCACACAGAGTTTGACACAGCAAGACATCGATGTTGTGGGAACATATTCCAAGTATGTGTTTTTAAGGTTATTTGTTCCTCTGTTCCCATAAACAGGTATCAGTATTACCTGCAAGTCAAAAAGGACGTGCTTGAAGGGCGATTGCGGTGTGCGTTGGAGCAGGTGATCCGACTGGCCGGCTTGGCCGTGCAAGGTAAGGAGCGTGGCGGCCGGCCCGCGAGATCCCATTTTCTGTTTGCCGTGTTGCTGGCCTCTCTGAGAAAAAAAAAGTCCATTTACTGAAACGATCCCTCGGTAAGTCTCACTTTTCATTTCAAGAGACGTTAAAAACGCGGACATAGTGATTTCTGGTGGCAGGCTGGTGGACTTCGCAAGGCTGCTTGCAAATTGCTCACGCTTGTATAATTGTAGTTTTATTTGAAGAAATGGCAGCTTTCATCCTGACTTTAATTAAAGCTACATGCAGGGTTTGTGGAACATTTTCTCAGAATGATTCCACTGCCCAGTGTGGTCATGTTTTGTGGCTTCATGCCGTGACTCTTTGACTTTCACATCAGTTTCAAGTGTGATAGCTTTAAATATTGCAGTCTAATTTATACTCACACACTTAAAGAGAGGAACATATGCATATATATGTATAATGACACCGATAGATAGATAGATAGATAGATAGATAGACAGACAGATATTGCGAAGCAACAAACACATAGTGAAGTACCTTCATCTTTCAATCTATCCTACTTCGATTTATGGGAGCGATTGTTTTTATCATTTCTAAGTTGTTACATATATTTTTACATATGTTTATGTAAAATATGTTACATGACTTTTACATATATTTATACATTACTCTTAACTGAGTGGTGCCTTAATTGCCTTTAGTCATATTGGAAACAAGAAGATAAACTATAATTTTTTAAAAGAAACAGGTTTCCCTTTCCGAGACTGTTTTCTTTAAAATCACTTCGTGTCCAGACGGAATGCCAGCCGCCAAGCCCTTGCTGTGAGGACTGTTGTTGTAGAAGCTGTGAACTGAACTTCCCATCCCAAATTCTGAACTGAAGTTGAACCTTTTGGGTTCTAGAATGTCTAAAGAGGCAGACGTCCTTTGATCTCTTTCATCCCGGAGTATTAGCAGTTTAGCAATTTTTGTTGGACGTACAACTCCAGTAGTTAGCTATCGTTACCTTGTGGATGAAAATACACAAAGTATGTTGTATCCCATCTCTCCACTTAAAGACTGGAAAGGAAAGGAACAGTGCCCAAAACAATACAAAAGAACAGTTAGTGGTCATGAAAGAAAGATCATCAAAATGAAGGAGAAGACCCCCTTTAGTAGGAAGAAGAGAGAGAAGATCCACTGTGTCCCTCCTCTGCAAATTGGATCTTTCTCTTTTTAAAAAGTTTTCTCCTTTCTTCACTTTATTACTCGTTTTGGCCTCTTACTCTTCAGTCATTGGCTTTATCACAGGCCTCCTGGATCCTGGAAGATCCTGGTGTGATAGCTTTCAGGCTAAAGGAAGTTGGTGAACTAACTCTCTGTTCGCTGGGGTCTTGAAGCCAGCCATTCCCCTAGCTCTCATATTTGTAAAATAATTTTCCCAAGAACCCTTGTTGGGCCCTTAGGAAGACACATCCACTTAGTTATACGTCGTGATGAAATACAGTAACTGATGAGTAAATTTGAAGACAGGCCAAGCATGTGATTGTTGCCGTCCTGAATGCCTCACCTAATTGCTCATTAGTTAAATGCTGAGTTTCTTAGGTGCGTCTCTGTCTTCTCAGCAACGTGTGGACGCTGGCCTTGTGTGTGGACTCTTGCATTCTGTATCTCTTGTACCCCAAAGATACCTGCACCCATTTCTGCCTGATGCCAGATCTTTTGCATGAAATTAAGTCTGTATGCAGTTTGATCTTTTTTGAGAGCAGGTAGGATTAGATGCAAGGCATGTATAGATTGATAATATAGACACAGTTTCTTTTTGCATGTGCTCAGACATCCCGTGGTGAGATGAAAACAGGACAAAACAGAATTTTTGGCATCTTGCAACATGTCAGCTTGTTTAGGAGGTGTAAAAATGTGCAGGGTTGCTTGCCAACGGTGATTTACGGTGGGAATTTCCAGCTGCAAATATATGAAAAGTTGCAGATGGGTTTGGCTCTTCAGTTCTCCCAATTAACCTTGAGTTAAAAAGCCCCCTTGGCAGATATTCTTAAGATAATGTGTTGGTGCATATTTAACAAAAACATAAGTATAGGTTTGTTTCAAATTTTTAAAATAGCTCAGGGATCGCTTTCAAATTTCCCCATTTTTTCCCCCAGAAAATTGTGTAATAGGGCTCACATGCTGATATTTACAGTATTGCTAAGTAAAAGTGGTAACAAAATCAAACATGTTGTGGCACCGTTTTTTTTATTGAATAGTGAAGAAATAGGACGAAGTGGGAATAATAAATGTGGCGATAATTTTACCCTTGCTTTATTCCATCTTTAATTTCATGTAATAAACACTACCCTTCCCCCCGCTTTTCTTCTCAGCTGATTTTGGAGACTACAATCAGTTTGATTCTCAAGATTTCCTCAGAGAATATGTGCTGTTTCCTATGGTAAGTGTGATTTCCTTTTTCTTAATTAATTTTCTACCTTCTCTGGGTGTTTAATTGTTTCCTTTGAAAATCTCAGAGGATTTTACATACGTATATTCCCCCGGGGAGGAAAGTCCATGCGTTTATAAAGTGGGGACGCATTTTATAAACAAACACTGAAAAAGGTACTTCTTCCCGCCTCCTCAAAGGCACCTCTCTGTCCCCTGACACCCCTCTCCCCAGTCCCCGTGTCCACCTCTCCAGGGCCATGGCATTCTTCCTAACTTTCTGAACATATCAAGTTTGTTCCCATCCCAGAACCTTCGTCCTTGGGTTTCCTGTGCCTTCAGTAGTGTGCTCCAGATCTTTCTGTGACTTGACGTTGAAATCTTGAGTCAGATATCACCTCCTCAGAGACGACTCCCTTTTCCTTGACCACCTGTATGATACACTCCAGCCATCAACCACTTCCTGCTAAATCACCTTCTATGTGCATTCTTCAGGGCCCTTTCAGTATCTAAACGTGTTCAGTGTTGACAGATTGTCAGCTGGAACGTCAGCTCTGTGGTCCGTAGGCACATACCCTTTCTGTCTTGTTACCGTTAACTGGCGTATATTCTGCACTCGTGAAATTTCATTGAATGAGTCAATGGAGTCAAATGCCCAGTCTTGGGTTAAATTAGGAACGAGGCTAGGTTTTAATCCCGGGAGAATGTATGTTTGCTGTTTGGAAGCTTTGGGGTAAATGAGAAGAGTTTTAATGAGGAGGAATTAAAATGTTTGAAAAGCTATACGTGCTGCAGTATCCTGGCTCTGATTTTAGAAACCCTGATCATTCATCACTTATTTTTTTATCAACTGTTTTGCCCAAAGCACTGGCCTGGGTAACTAACTACCAGGAAATAAAGTTATATAAGAAACGGTCCTTGTTCTCAGGGAAGCGGCCGAATAGTTGAGTAAATAGGAAGTTTGCAAAATCAGAATGCAAAGCCAAGAGTAATAAAGTGCAGTCAGGATTTTATGTGGGGAGAGGTTACCTCTGCTGGGGGGGGGTGGTGGTTAGGAAAGGCTTAAAGACTAATGGTGGGCGAGTTGTGTCTCAGAGGGTGGGCAGGATTGCAGCAGGCAGACAGGTAGGGAACAAGGAATGATCTAGACAGGGAGGGAAAGAGCAGGGGCAGGGTGGCATGAGTGATCGTGTAAGAGTCTGTGGTGAATCTGACTGTCGCTCAGGAGTGGCAGAGGGGAGTGGCAGCAGATGAGATGAAACATCTCAGGGCTCAGAACCCGTGGACTCTGGGGATTTATAGACCCCACACTTTGAGAACCGCTGGATTAGAGCAGTAAGACCGTTTGTGAAAGGAGGTCAGATGAGAAGCATGGTGTTCTGGGCAGGAAGTGATTTAGGTATTATGAGTGACAAGAAGAACACGAAAGCAAAGCAAGAGATACTTTGGAAATCAAATGAGCAGAACTTGGCATCCAGTTGGCCGTGGCACATGGGAGAAAGTAGTGTGTCTGGTGACAAGGGTTCAAGTTTTGAAAGACGAGCATATGTAAGGCCGTAGTCATTATCCCTGTCAGGGCTTGAGATGAGCCTAGGTTGCCGCATACTTAACCTTTATTCTTATAGGTTAGGGAAATACTGCGAGATCTCTGTGGTTTCATGAATAACTCTGTCCTTATTCTTCTTCCCGCCAAGAAAACATCTGTATCGTCTGATAAATCTGTTGTTTTTCATGCCTTGTTAACTCTGCCCATCAAATCGACCTGCATTCAAAGAGATTAGCATATTACTTGGCGCAGAAGCCCTTCATAGGATTTGGTGTCAACATGCTTGAACCAACATCTCTAACATCTCAGAGGCTCCCCAGTGCGCTTGGGGAGACGAAAGTGAAGTTCACACCTTAGAATTTTAGAGAGCGTGCTTTTTGTGCTAGTGGAGACAATCAATTGGGTTGAGAATTTTCCACAATTTTTTTTTTCACCTTTGTCTCCTAAAAAGGTCTTACTCACCTAGCCTTTGGGCAGAGACCAGGCTTCGGTGCTATTTAGAATTTTTTATGGTGATTGCCAGCATGATACTTACGAGTTTGTAGATGTTAGAATGCTTTGGCAGGTCCCAGTGCTATCTGTGAAGGCTGGAAGGAGTTGTGTATCGCACCTTTTCCAGAATATGACGGTCTCCACTGGGCTCTGAGCAAATCAGATACCTAAACAGCATAGACCTCGTTAAATCTCACAGTGAACGGATGAATATGGATATGTTATTCTTGGATCCAAACTTCCCCTCCTTGGGATAGTAGCTACATACATTGTGACATGTGGCTGGCGATATACATCCAAATTGAAGTTACTTAAAGTTAAATAAAATTAAAAATTCAGTTCCTCAGTTGCATTAGCTACATTTAAAAAACACTCAGTAGGGGTGCCTGGGTGGCTCAGTTGGTTAAGCAACCGATTCTTGAGTTTGGCTCAGGTCAAGCTCTCATGGTTTGTGAATTTGAGCCTCACATCAGGCTCTGCTCTGGCAGTGTGGAGCCTGCTTGGGGTTCTCTCTCTCTCTCTCTCTCTCTCTCTGTCTCCCTCTCTCTCTCTCTTTGCCCCTCCCTCACTCTCTGTCTCTCTCTCTCTCTGTCAAAATATATACACTTTAAAAAAAAATAAAAACATTCAGTAGCCGCGTGTGGCTAACCCTGCTGTACTAGAAAGCTTGGATATAGAACATTTCCATCATTGCAGAAAGTCTTGTTGGACAGCACTGAAGACACTGTGACAGAAGCTGATGTCAGTGTGTATATCTGAATTGTGAGTGTTCCTGGGCTTCTGCCCTGTCATTCTGCCCCATGTTGTACCCTGGATACATTGTGGCCTGTGGTCAGGTGGCTCACACTATAGGAGCCAAGCATTCTGTGCCCGTGTCCTGGCTGCCATTTACCGGCTGTGTGAACTTGGGCCGTTATTTAATTTAGTTTATTTTAAAATTTGATTATTTGTCTCACCAAAGCCTCCATTTTCTCATCTAAAAATGAGGATAGCATGCCTACTCCAGCTGGGATAACTAAAGGAGAGAATGCACGTGAAGTACGTTACTTGGCACATGGTGAATTCTCAGGAAGTAGTTGTCCTTGTCATTGCCATCGTCATCGTCTTATGATTAGCATGACCCTCTTGTCTCTGGCATTCAAGCACAAGGAGGCTGAAGACCGTGCTTTTCGGGCAGCAACACTCCACGAATTTTGAAATGTAAGCAGAGGACAGGCAGAAGGTGCAAACGATCATTAACCTGCTCTGTGTGATTAGAAACTCCGGTTTGACAACGTGAAACTTTGTTGCCTACTGAGTTGCCTGTTGAGTTTAGTTCAATAAGCATTTATTGATCACTTACTGCATATGGAGAGCTTATAAGTGGGCATCATGTAAGAGCCCCGTGATAGGCCCGTAAGTGATGTGGAGAAGAGCTGGTGCCGTTAGTGATGAAGAAGAGGGAGGGTGAAGGAGGAAGGGTCAGATGAGCATCCGGATAACTGTGTAAGAGAGACAGTAGGCCAGCCGTGGGGAGGGCTGTATGAGCCACACTCAGAGTGGAAGACGAAAGGCTTGCTACATCCTGCATGGGGGAATATGGAAGCCCGGTCAAGGGAACGGTAGTTGAGACGAAACCTGAAGGACAGGGTGACGTTTCACTCAGTGTGATGGGCCCCTGGTGTTTCTTCCAGGAAGGCTCAGCATGAGTGTGTCAGGAGACATACAAGCATTCTGTTAGGAAGAGGGGTTTGCCTGAGGCCTTGAACCTTTGAGAGAGGAGGCCGGGAAGGGAAGGCCGGGTCACGCCGAAGAGTGGTCTGAATGCCAGGCCCAGGTGTTGACCTAATTGAGCAGGCAGTGGGGAGCCATGGAAGGTTGTAAACCTTCTGCGAGGTTCCACTGGAGAATTCAAAGAGAAGACTACATTCCTTTGGTGGGGGAGGGAAGATGGGATGAATGGCCTTGTTTGATCTTACAAAAGCAACCGAATTCGTCAAATGGCATTTCTGAGGCAGAGCAAAGAACAAAGCGAAGTACACAGGGCACTCCACAGGTGTGCCGCTGTGTACAGGCATGCACTCTGCCATTTTTCATTCACGCAGGGCCGCTCGCGCCTTCCCTGTGGCAGGGCGCATACCTCAGGGAGGCCCCACACACAGATGGAGGCGCTTGAATGGAGTGGGATAGCAGAGGCGCACCTTTGGGCTTTTCTCCTTTCAAAGTAGGAAGCTGAGGTTTCATGGAGCACTTTCTGATCTTCGCTTACCTTTCTTTATTTTCTCCTACGGCCACATGCCTTTCATTAGCTTCTCACAATTAGTACCGCGTTAGGACTACCACTCAATACCCGGATGCACGCCCATCGCTCCCGTGTGCAAGCCACACGGCATCTTTGCTGTTCCCCGACGAAAAACGGTGCTTATTCCCTGTCGTGGACTTGAGTCATTTCAGTGGATGGCTAGACAGGAAAACAGCAAATTAATCAGTTAATGCACGGAAAATAAGAGCTGCCTGCACCTTCTCCGAGGTTTCTCGTGACCATCTGCAGGGCTATACAATTTCCAGCACCTCATTTACACCCTCGTTTTCCGGATTTAAAAGATATTGATTTTTCATGTTTCCCTGATTTGAGATGGGATGTTTCTTGCAGTTTTGAGGTGTACCTTTTTTGGGGGTGGGGTTTCATCCACAGAAAATTGTTAAATTGGAGGCCATCTTGGTATAAATGGTATTCTCGAATCCAGGGAATCGGCATTTGGGATGTTTTCTGCCAAACTTCAGCCCCCAGCCCTCCACCCTCAGTGTCTACGATGAGCCTCAGAAGGCCTCACCAGGACACGTAGCTCAGAGGCCCTTCTGACACCCCTTCTGGAGCTCAGAGGGAAGTGGTGCGTATATCTCTGCCCTCGTCGGTGCTTATCGACCTGGGGCAGATGGTGTGGAACCGGCCCCTAGGAAGGTCTGAGGCAGCTGGCCCTCGGCTTGAGCCTCCCCAGGCTACCACAAGGAATTCGGGGAGCTCTGGAATCACCACGGCTGTCAGAATCTCAGGAACTGGTTGCTCTGGTCTCCCTGTCTTGGAATTACTCCTTCAGACCGTCCATCCCAGACAGTTCTGTGCTGGTAAACGTGTAACAATCCCTGATACATTCCCACTGTCAGCGGAGGGGTGTTGGGAAGAGGTATGTGCGATCGGCTCTAATGCCACGGGAGCCACAGGCCCCAGGGCCCCGGGATTTAGGTGCTGGAGACACCAGCGGGTTCCCACACACCGTTAGCTTATAGAACTCCCTACTTGTAGCCATCATGGCCTCTGCTCCCAAGGGTCTGTCAAGTAACATCTGAATGAGCCCTCTCTGCCTTCTGTAGCTCTGAATTAGTGCCCGGATATTGTGGTGGTGGACAAAAAGGCCAGGCACAGCCCCTTGCTAGGCTCAGCTTTTGAAACGATAATGGGCTGGAAATTCATACCCCGATTGTTAAAAATACGTAAGTACTGACAAAGCAGTTTCAATAAAAGTGAGTCTGGGAGGCAGACAAAGAAAAAGAAGGTAAATGAAAAAAGAGCTGTTCCTGTACCCTCCAGAATTTAGGTGGCTCCCCAAACTATGCCTTGAAAGAGGCATGTTAGTTATAAGTGGAGAACCTAAGTTATAGTGGAGAGCCGTGTTCTAAAAGTAACAACGGACCGTCAGCCCGAAAATGGACAACTTTCGATTTGAAGGAGTAAAGGGGAGATGGCTGAAGTGAGGCTAATCAGGAAAACCTTCTGGAGAACAGAGCTCCTAAGGTTTGTTCCTAACAAACAGCAAATGACCTCAACTGCTTCTGTTTTGATAGGATTTGGCCCTGGAGGAGGCCGTTCTGGAGGAGCTGACCCAGAAGGTAGCCCAAGAACACAAAGCCCACAGGTAGGGCCCGCCAAGGCGCTTGGCTCCCACCCCCGACCCCGGGCTGTGCTCTGTCCGGCACGTGGCTCAGCCCTGTTCCCAGACGCGCGTATAGATTCAAAAACTGTGTGCTTGCCCTGCCTCCCCTTTTTTCTGTTCTTTTTTTTTTTTTTTCTTTCTCTCCCTTTCTTTTTTCCTTTTCTTCTTTCCACACCAGCAAGCCCACACAGATGTGAGGCTGTTAGCCAGGAGAACCCTTCTCTCTGACCTTCCGAAAACTCTGTTGCCAGAGCTGGGGAGACTGGGGCTGCTTGAGTTAAGAGTGAAGACCTAAAAGATCTGCTTTGGATGGGAAAGTCAAGGTCAAGAGGGAGAAGAGGCCCTGAAAACTTGTTATCAGGGCTACGTGGAGCTCTCTGGGACCAGTGGAAAACGAGCAGCCTTCCTTCCGACCTCAGAGGACCTGTGCAGTGGTCCTAAGCTCTCTCTCGTTTTGGCCACTTGGCTCCCAAAATAGCATCCTCATAAACTTTTTCCTTGTTTCTTAACAGTGGAGATTTTTTTTCCTAGGTGGGAGAAAATAACTTTTTTTTTTTTTTTTTAGCAAGCAGCATTATTCACAGGGATGTCTGGAATAATTAGTGTTTATAGGGCTGTGGCTCTTAATTAAATACTTTACCTTCCTCTGATTCTTCCCCATTGAGTAAAGGCTGGTAGGGAATATGTTAATGAATTACTTAGTAATGTACCGCGTCCTCACAGTTGGGTGATGATTGCTCTTCCCAGAACTGGAGCTAAACCACAGCTCTGGAATTTGCCATCAGGAGGGTCGGATCTTCCACTGCCTTTGTTGCTCTTAACCATTTCCTTCTTTGACGCTGTTTGGGTTTTAGTGGAATCCTGCCCTCAGAAGCCGAGCTCATGTACATCAACGAGGTGGAACGTTTGGATGGATTTGGACAGGAGATCTTCCCTGTGAAGGTAACATACCCTGGCCTGTCCTCACTTCAGCTTTCTCAGAATGGCTCAGGTGGTTGGAAAACTAGTGATAGGCAACAGACCAGAGCGACCTGGCTTCCTTATCGCCACATGGCATTAGATGGCGAGTCCTGCTTACTTTAGGTAAAGCAAACACTTCTTAACTAAGAGACTCTGAAGTTTTCCATGGTCTTGGGCAGAATATCTTGTTTGTAAGACAACCGTCTGAGTGAGTACCAGACAAACACCAGCCCATCCACCAGCCCTGGGAAGGTATGCGGTCACGTCCAGTTCTGCGACAGGAAAGCAGCTATTAATATGAAGACCCTACCCAGTAGTTTTCTTTATTCGCTTCTTCTCTCCTCTCTTTGAGCTGATACAGGGATCATCGCCTGTGAGGCAGAGTGAAACATTTCCTGTATGCAAGCACACTTTCTTTCTCGAGTTCTATAGAGGCTCCATTGTGGGTTTCCAGCCCCTTAGGTGTTTTCTGGAAACCGTGCCTGGGAAACTGTTACAGCACATCACATCCTTTGCAACAGATCCACCTCCTGAAGTGGGTGTGGTTGGGGAGGGGGGGTCACGGTGCATGGTCATTTATAGAGTTGGGCCCGTACTCCAAACTCGTTTTCTTCTCTCTACTGACCCACTCTGCGAAAGACGGAGTTTTGTCAGAAACCTAAAGCAACTGGCACATTTCTGCAATTTGGGAGATGGTGCAATTTTAGCACAAACATTTCATTCTAAACTGGCTCCGCTGGCTGTTTTATAAGTGTTCTGTTCCTCCTCTGCTGCACGCTTGCAATTTGCCTTAATGAGAACTGCCCATGTGCATCAAGTAGAACGAGCAGGGTGGCCGCAGCTTGTGGAAAGGGCTAAATGGCTCTTTTTTAGATTTGTTTAATTTTCTTTTGCTTCTCTAATGGCCGCCCTTCGTAGGGTTGTAATCCATTTTCCTTGCAATAATGCCTTATGAAGCCATCTGCATCCCACTTACATTTCAGCAGCCCATATATAGTCATGATATTCTGGGCCATTGAAAAACCAGGGTAAACTTCTCTCCACTTCCAGAAAACTGACTTCTCAGTCCCAGGAAGTCGGGGGGTTCGTTGTGCTCATTTACTCGTGTTGTTTTTGGTCATTCTGGGCTGTGGGAAACAAGAGCAGTGGAGATAGTGTTGAAATCCACTGTGCCCGTTCCCTGATGCACTTTCTGGTATGTTCTTTTGTGGGAAGAGCACAAGGCAGGTACTGTCTACCTTGGTCCGAGTGGGCAGACAGGCACTGCTGACTCACTGCCTGTGCGTGTGACTTAGCTGGGTGTCTTCTGTTTCCCCACGTGTCTGTTCATGACTAAGGTGGCCACCTACCGACCACCTGACATCCCCGGAGACAAGGATGACGGGAGGGGCAGCAGGACCAGTGGGGCGGTGCCGTGATCAGCTCTGAGATAGGTGAAAAGGCAGGCAGGAGAGTGTGCAGGGGCAGACTGAGTAGTGATGGAGCCCCAAGTAACGTACACGGGCTTGCTATGGATATGTTTTAGGGAAGAACATTTCCACGTAGCGTGGGCTTTTCCACGAGCAATTCTTCAAAGTTTCTCAAGGCCGGAGGAGTACCAGTCCACTTCCTGACAGGTCCGCCCCTGCTGCCTCCACACACACAGGCGGGCCGCTGCCTCGGTGGCTCCCTGCGTTGTCAGAGCACGGGGACACAGAGAGGATGCTTATGTCTGGAGCCTCGATCCTTAGCCGAGTGGGATATCAAGCCCCTAAGGTTTGACCGATGCAGCGTCTGGGCCTCGGTCCTATGTTTTCTCCATTGCTCGGCCCTGGTGAACTGCTCCTGCCGCGCCCCCACCCCTACTGGCCCGCTGCACCAATGGATCTACTGGCAGAGTGCCCCAGGAAGGCTTTCTGCAGGATTTTCTTTCCACTTCGCCTCTCCACTTCTCCTGGCTTCTTTTCTCACAAGTGTTTTTCTGCATGTCACCTACCTTGTAACTGCTCCTGACAACCGAGGCACTTCCTTTCCTTCCCCCTCCACCCTCTCCCAGCCCTGTCTCTGCTTTGCATCCAGCCGTTGTCTTGACCTCGCTCTGTCCCTGTTAGAAGAGCCCTGTTCTAATGTGCGCTTTGCTGCACGAGCTGGAGAGACGTCCCTGTGATGGGGCACTGTTGTCTGTGTGTCTTAAACGGGATCAAGGGTTCTGAGGAATGTAGACATCCTTCTCTTCCATCCCGTGTCTAGTCATGCGCGCCTCTCTGCTCCCTCCACAAAGAAGGTATCCCCCAGGGAAAGCAGGGGGCTGTGACACTTTATTCCCCGGATGGTGAGCCTTGTTCCTGCTCTGCTCCCAAGCACGCCGGCAGCAGGTTGGGCTCTCCCAGACAGGAGGCTGGAAGCATCTGACCGGACCAGGAGACCAGACTTGAAGATAAGTCATCTGGGCTTACCTCAGCACAGGGCCCAGCAGATTTCCCGACACCTCTGTAGTCCTCGCGCCCCTCCTGTGCTCATGAAGCTCCCAGCCAGCACTTAGCGTCCCTCTCTGGAACATGAATATGTGGCCCAGCATCACCCCACAGGGTGTCCTTACAGGAATGACAGAGGCCAACGCAAAGAAAACGAAGCAGCCTGGAAGACGTAGAGACTCTGCCGGGTGAAGAACTCGCCGCCCAAAATACCATCCTATGAGTCTCCACTACATTACATCTTTCAAGGGATAGATTGCTTTGGAAAGAGAATGTTCAGAAAATAATTTAAAAGAAAAAAAAAAGAAAGGAAAGAAGAACTCTCAGAAATTAAAAATGTGATATCAGAAATGGAAAATGTAATAGGTTGCAAGACAAAATTAAGAAAATCTCACCAAAAAGTGAAGTTTGGAATGTGGGAGGTGGGAGATAAAATTAGAAGGCCAGCCCAGGATGTCCAACATTGGAATAATGGGAGTTCCAGAAGTGAACAGAGGAAACAAAGCTAGTAATTCGAGAAAGTATCCCAGGACTGAGGGACATGAGGCTCTAAATTGAAACACCAAGCACAGTGGATGCAAATAGACACACACTAGGGCATTAGGCAGGGGAAGTTGATGTCTGTAGGGAGAGGAAATGGTGGGAACAAGTCTGCTGTTGGCTTCTTCTAAAGAGGCTGCAAACAATATGCTCAGTTCTTCAAACTGCGGGCTTATATAATCACACGTGTATGAAACGCATACGTAATCAAACTACACACACGTATAATTTTGATTTAGAAAAAACGTAAAAAAGGTACTAATAGACGTTCGTGAAAGATGAGATCTTAAGTGCCCACAAATCTGAGACAATCCTAAAAATCTCTCTTGGACAGGCAACGTGTAGTGACAAATTCAGATAAAAGATGCATGTATATGTATATAGTCCACTAGGCTGTGCAGCGGCGTGAGTCCCTTCAGGACCAAGTTGCCTTTCGTCCGGATGCTGTCTGTGATTCTTTCATTTATGGGCAGGAAACGGGGTGTGGCCCCCCCGGGTGGGCTGCGGCCCACGTGCTCGGTTCTGCCAGGTCGCCGGTGATCTGTTTCATCACGCCGCTCTTCTGTTGATCTTACGCAGGACAATCATGGAAACAGTGTGCAGCTGGGCATTTTCTTTATGGGCATTTTCGTGAGAAACAGAATTGGAAGACAAGCAGTGATACACAGGTAGTCTTCTTCATATCTTTTTCCTTTTTTCTTTTTCCCCTTGAGGGACTCTCGAAAACCCTGCTCAGTAGGACAGGTATCCCAGCGAGTTGAGAGCCAGATGGTGGGTCAGAATTGAGCTTTTCTCAATTCAGAGAAGATCAGCCCTCTGTGCGATTCGAGCGCTAACGGAGAAATGCATCTCACTTCTCCTCGAGGCCCGTTTGGGGGTGGGGACTCTCACCTGAGTCCAGGAAAGGTGCCCTGGAGCCAGAGACCTGGAGCTAAACTCTGTGAGTCTGGTTGGAAGCAGGCCATCCAGTCAGTCCTTCAGTCCAGAGTGGCTTCTTCCCATTTTCCATCACCCTCCGCCTAACCACATGTGCTAGAAGAGGGAGGACTGATTTTTATATTAAAAATATAATGTATTTATGAAAGTGCATTTTGAAAAGCATTGAATTTGTTATCATGAATTAAAGGAATTTGGTACTTTTTCATCATTTTGCATTTTAGAATTCTTTTTCTAATGCTTATTTATTTTAGAGAGAGTGCAAGCAGGGAAGGGGCAGAGAGAGAGAGAGGGAGACACAGAATCCAAAGGCGGCTCCAGGCTCTGAGCTGTCAGTGCAGAGCCCGACACGGGGCTCAAACTCATGAACCGCTACATCATGACCTGAGCCGAAGTTGGATGCTTCACCGACTGAGCCACCTAGGCACCTCTCATTATTTTGCATTTTAAGCCCTCTTCTCCGTTTAACGTGAGAGACCAGTGTCTCCTCGGGTCACGTGTCCGGGAGCTTGCTCGTGTTGGCATCCGTAGTTGCTACCGTAGTGTCAGTGATCTTAAAAGCTGCATCCTTGCTTTCATTTACAAGGGCAGTGTGGCCAGTTATTTACTGGAAGACGAGCTTTCTTGGACATGCATCTGGTAGGCATAGCTGTGCACCTAGGCCAGATCATCAAAGACAGCTCTTAGAGTCAAAGCAAAGTCCACCTTCTGGGCGTGGATCTTGCCCAGCTGTGTACTCTCTGGATCAGCAGTTGATCTGGGTCATTTTGCAAGTATTTTCCCACCAAAAGCTTCCCAATTGGCTTCCCCCCAAGCCCCGCCCCCCTCTGCCGCTAGGTCCCCACCCTGCCATTATTTTTGTTCATTTATTTTTTTCTTGCTCTGTGAAAGGGGACATTATTGAAACAGGAGTAGGGGGAAGATCTTGGTGGCTGCAGAATAAACTTTTTGACTTTTGGACATATTCAGTCAACTCCATACACGTACAATAAGTTACAAATTGTTCCAGCAACATGCATAAAGTAGGCAGCGATATAACTATGAATTTTTATGCCCATTTAAAGCTGTTCGGGCATTTTGTCCCACACAGTTCTTCATAGCTGAATCAATGCTTCATTTTCTCCTTGAGCCTGGAGAAGTAGACAAGTCTTACGTTTCAGTTGTGGAGGTCAGATAGAAGAAAATAGCAGTTTGAAACTCTGCTGATGGTAAGCCACTCATAGGCTTGGTTCGGTTCCTTAGGAACTGCTTCCGGACTTCTTCCTCCAGTCCTTATCTCAAAACCCCTACAGGCTGGGAATTTACTTCTGCCATGGTCTGCCATGGTGTCATGGTAATGATGCCCCTAGGGGAAGTCGCATCATGGAGGAGGAGTGGATCCAGAGTTTTGGCAGTCGGTTCGAAGGAATGGAGCCTGAGGAAACCAAATATCTCTTATCTCTAGAGACCTTCATTGAGGAGCCTGTAGCTCTGGGTCGTGTAGATGTAATCTCTTGGAATTGTTAGTCAACCGACAGCTCTACTGATCACCTGTAGAGAGTATGGCCCCAGCAGATGTACGTAAACACAGTTGGTCCTGGAATAATGGAAAGGTGACTGGAGGAATGCCCGTAAGCCCCAGTATGGAACTCGTGCATCCCCAGTGAGCAGAGTGAACGTGGCTAAGTCCTGTACTCGTTTGTGCCTCAATTGTCTCATCTCTAAAGGAGGAACAAAAATAGCTGCCTTGTCTACCTTAGAGAGTTGATAAAGGAACCGTACTCTATACAGATGGGAGGCAATATTACTACTTTTAATTCTCTCAGCCAACATCCATTGCATGTTGAATGCCGGGTGCTTGGCTCCGTGCTTGGAATACAGACACGAAGACAGCAGAATCTCTAGGCATGGCGTCTTAGGGCTAGTCTGGCTTAGTTTGGGATCTAGTCACAGAGGTCAACAGTTGTAATACCACGTGGTGACCGATAGGGGACTATACGCATGCGTGCTGTCGGGACGAGAAAGCGAGAAGGTGACTTCTGAGCTAAGTCTTTAAGGAATCATCTAGGCAGAGGATAGGGCAGTGAAGGTTGGCCTGAAGAGGGAATTGTAGATCGGGGCACAGAGTGAAGGTAGACAGTAGTAAGAGGCGGCTACAAACTGACTCCAGGCAGAATGGGAAACTACAGCTTACCTTCCCGGGCACTTTCTCTTGGTGGCATAATCAGTCTGTAGCCTACGCTGCAACACAGAATCTATATGGATTCTTTGGCCTAGATTCCTGGAAACACGTGACTTTGAAATAATATGCTCCTCCATATGCTTTGCACTTTGGAAATGTGAAAAACAAGGCAGACGTTCCTTGAACGTTTTCCTCATGACTAGTCATAAAGGAAAGTACACCTTATGAACAGCAGTATCCAGATTTACGTTATATGGTTTCCTTAGCTATTTAAGTTTGACCCGGGGTGTGTTTTCTTTACTTTTTTGCTTGGAGAGAAGGCACATTTAGCTTTTAAAACTGTAGTTAAATCGTAATTTGTAAAATGAGACTCACCAGCAGTGATGACCCTCCTGTGCTGATTCATAACTGCATGGAACCTGCCTGGCAAACCCAGTTGTTTTTCTTGTGACCAGGTGGAATGACATCGGGAATATCACACACAACAAGTCGACTATTCTGGTGGAGCTCATCAACAAAGAAGAGACGGCCCTCTTTCACACGGTAAGCAAAATGGAAAGATGGGGGCAGGGTCCGACAGACAGCTTGCCGTGTGACCTCTCAACTCACCACATCCCTTCTTTGCTCTCTGCGTCGTGAGAGAATAAATGTTCTACTGAGCCCGTAACCGTCCACCTCTCGCCCAGTGCTGTCATCACTCATTTCCGGGTAGTGGTGGTGATTTCCCGTTCAGAACGCCAGGTCTCCAAGCCGAGTTTGGACTCGGGGATTTCGGTTCCTCCACCTGCTGTGTTTGGGGTGGATCCCATTGTCTGGCGTGCTGCGTTCCTCCGCGCTCGAGTTACAGCCCACATCCAGTAACCCCCCGATTATATTGCACAGCATTTTCTTTTGCTGGCGGACCTGGATTTTCTCCCCCCAGCCGCACAGCCCAAGCCTAATCTGAAGTAACCTGAGTGATCTTCCTTCTGTTGAGGGCCCCCTTGAGAGCCAGGGCTGTTCGTGCACCTCACTGCCTCTCAGTGATGCTTGGTGTTCATTCCATGCTCTGTCTTGATCCACTTACTTATTTTTAAAGCATCTGGTTTGGAATTGTGTGAAGATATGCCAGCCCAGGGTGTAAGCCCAGTGCCCTGAGTATGGAAGATTCTTTAACAGATTGCCTGCCATCCTTGGGTGGGCTTCCTAGCCCAGCTTGCTGCAGAATTTCAGCACACCGGTTTGCTGCTCGGGGGGGCTATTTTGTGTGTGGCCTGACGATACGAAGGAATGTGGCCCTGTTCGGGAGAATCCTAGGGAGACGCGTTTATAATCAAATACATGTTTTTTGTTTTTTTTTTTCTCTGCCTCTTCTTTTCCAAGGACGATCTTGAAAATGCCAAGTACATCTCTCGGTTGTTTGCTACGCGGCACAAGTTTTACAAACAAAACAAAATCTGCACTGAGTAAGTAAGCCGTCTGTCCACCTTCTCACTGGAAGGCCTGGTCGGATTAAATCCATGTGCTTTAGGGATGTCGTAGATGGCGTTTGCCATTCGCTCTTTTCCCTCCTTCCTCGTGGAAGCTGACCAGGCAGGAGGGAAAGAACTTTAATGACGAAGGCCGTCTGGCACAGCGCGTGCGCCTGGAGGGAAAATAACTCACAAATTGACTGTGAGTGCTTGACTACCTGGACGGGTTGGCCCACGTTAGTGCCTTTCCATCCTCTGTGAGGAGTTCGGAGGAGCTGAGCGGTTCCCAATTTGCCAGGGTGCCCCTTCGTGTCAGATGCGGGGTATGTTCAGAAGTGTGTCACGGAGTAGCAAGCCAACTTGAAAGAAAAGAAGGTTCTGTCATCCTCAGCCCTGTTTCTCTTACACAGTTGGCTAACCCCGCGTGTGCTTCTGGGTCATGTCATCTGCCTGTAAATGAGAGGCCAGGGTAATTAGAGGAAGACTTGGAATACACTAATAGACGTCACGAATCCATGTGTGTTTTTTCAATTTAATTTGGAAATAAAGACGATAAAGGGAGTCTGATATGGGAACTTAAATGTGACCTGACCTTGGATGTAGAGTAGCTGGGGCTCACGCTATCATCGCCTTTATTTTGGTTGCCTTCAAAAGATGTTCCTCAGCAGAGGACGTTCGGCAGTTGGGGCGCCCTAGGTGCTTAATTGTGTTTCAAAGAATTCGGGGATATAAATGCAAGAGAGGAACTGCTTTTCCATTCCCCCAGTGGACACATCCAAGAGTGTGAGAGTATTGTCCCAGAGCAGTTCCTGCTGAAAATTGCGGCTGCTTTAGAACTGGAGCCTCAGGTCCTGACAGACTTTCTTCTCTACACGATGGAGGCTCTTTCAAACCGGTCTTTGCAATTGGTCACTGTCGGAGTCTGAAAGGATCGTTGATGGTATCAGGTCCGCCAGCAAAGTTTGCAAATGTAAATCGGAAGGGCAGTGATCAGGGAGCGGCAAGTCAAACAGCCATCACTGTACGGGCACGCACACGCGCACGCACACGCACGTGGCGTTCTTTTGAACAGACTCCCCGTAGATCACTTCTGTGCACTTCTGCGCTGCGGCGGCCTTTGATCTGCGGGGGGTCTTTGACTCTATGGTTGGCTTCTGGAGGGCGAATTAAAATCTGACTGTTTTATGCAGTGAATTTCACTGTGGTCTTCTGGTTGGACCATTTCTCAGCAAGGGAGTTTACTGTAAAATTTGCAGAGTATTTTGATTTCTTTGGCGGTCTCCGAATACTAGTGAGCGTCCCACGTTAGCCTGAAAACTGAGGAAATGGTGTTTTCCTTTCTACTTCTGTAATAACCATTCTTTTCTCCTCACCAGGTAGAGGAGGTTCCTAACCTCTTATTTGGACTCTCTAAGATGTACACACACACACACACACACACACACACACTCCATACACACAGTAAATTCTGTGTATAGTTTCAGGATCTCAGCACAGACTGCATTAAGGCCTGGGATAAACCCCCTGTAGTTTTAGGAAACTAGCATTATCTTAACAGCATCTTTCTCCAGAGGTCTGCACACCCTGACTGCTAAAAGACTATCATTGATTTTCATTTCATTTCATAGAGCTCCAAAGAGTGCTTCCCATATTTCTTGACTTGAGAAGAAAAATTGCAGGGAGTGGGAAGGGTGTTTAACCTAAGTCTAATAATACTATATTTGGCCAGTTTTTTAAAAAAAAAAAATCCAACGTTACTGTTTCCACACCTCATGAAAGAAAGAAAAGGTGTTTTATCACTAAAAAGGTAGGAAAGATGAACTATCAGACAAAGGAGAATGCTTTAAAGTGAAGAATTCTAGCTTGATGGAAAATTCTACATGTCCTGGGTTTTTTTGTTTGTTTTTGTCTATGTATGAGTTCACTGAAGACTAGGGAAGATGTCAGTCTGGACTTTGAGACCCATTTCTCAAAGACACCTTTGATTTCAGTGCTCAAGAATTTCTTTTTCTTTTTTTTTTTTTTTAACGTTTTTATTTATTTTTGAGACAGATAGAGACAGAGCATGAATGGGGGAGGGGCAGAGAGAGAGGGAGACACAGAATCGGAAGCAGGCTCCAGGCTCTGAGCCATCAGCCCAGAGCCCGATGCGGGGCTCGAACTCACGGACCGTGAGATCGTGACCTGAGCTGAAGTCGGACGCTTAACCGACTGAGCCACCCAGGCGCCCCAGTGCTCAAGAATTTCTTAATACTCTTAGCTCCCACACATTTTTATCCCTACGTTAAAAAAAATTCACGTCGATTCTCAGTCTGGAAAGGATCTGATTAGATTACTACTTATAATCAGTATTATCTTAATTCAAAAAGATCTTTGTATGGTCTTACTCAAACATATTTAATCTGTTTTGGATTCCATTTGACTGGCAGCATTTAAAAAATATTTTTTCTTCTTGCTGTTTTTCTTTATGAAAGATTTTACACATAGACAAAGATACAAAGAATACAATTTTTAAAAAACCCATGTAATAATAGTGATATTTTTCAGTCTTGCTTATTTCCCTCATAATATTTTTTGGAAATAAGCCTCATTCTTCTGTAAAATTTAATATCTAAGGATCATGTGCTCCAAACATTTTGAAAATAAGAGAATAAAAAAGGAAATCAACATTTTTCATAGCCTCTCCATTCAGAAATAAATGTTTACATTTTGCCATAAATTACTTAGCGCTCTGTCTCTTTTTTTTAAATGTTTATTTATTTTTGAGACCGAGAGAGATGAACGGAGGAGGGTCAGAGAGAGAGGGAGACACAGAATCTGAAGCAGGCTCCAGGGTCTAAGCTGTCAGCACAGAGCCCGACGTGAGGTTCGAACTCACGGACCGTGAGATCATGACCTGAGCCAAAGTCCGACGCTCAACCACCTGAGCCACCCAGGCGTGCCTTGTTATTTAGCTCTCTTGTCTGTTCCACCCCCACCCCACCCCGCCCCGCCTTTTCCCCCTCTCTTGTTGGTCCGTCTGATCATCTTATGTCTGATAAATAAAATGACTCTTCTCATTTCTTTAACTTTTCCTGTAGACAATCAAATTCTCCACCCCCCATCCGACGCCAACCCACCTGGAGCCGATCCTCTCTGGTATGTATAAAGTCTTCAGTAATCAAATGGTCTGACTGTTGGGGATGGAATGTCCTTTTGTTGCTCAATTGAAAGGAAACATGAGTAGGGCATCATGACCAGGTGAGATCTGATGAAAACACAGAAGAGCATCAGTCAGCCAAGCAGGTGTGATGAACATTCATGTCCCATTTGTGCCCCATCACGTGGGACATCCATGTGCCCATCCAAGGCCATCACTTCTTGAAGTATGGCTCAAGGTTCACCCCTGAAGAATAAGTCTTAAGGCTGATGAGACCGTGTTTGTTCAGCATATGACCTATGGTGTGTGTTTTTGTCCATTTGCTCATCTGTGGTTTTATCACTGTTTCTGGTTGTTACATGCACATGTCTTTGGTTATAAGCTCTACAAATTCTTTTGTATTTGCCACCATAGATAGATCTTGATAAACTAGTCAGAAAATGCTTTTTGAATGAACCCAAATTGAACGAGTTTAGTCGATGGTTTCAAGTTAGGGTATTTGGTGGGGAAGATTAATTATATATCTTCTAATTTTAAGACCAACAAAATCGATTTACTGAATTGATCTACTTTTCTATCTAATCTAACGTTAGCTTTTTTCATTTTTTAAAAAATTTCTCCTCTTGGGATGCCTGGGTGGCTCAGTCGGTTAAGCGTCCGACTTCAGCTCAGGTCATGATCTCACAGTCCGTGAGTTCAAGCCCCACGCTGGGCTCTGTGCTGATAGCTCGGAGCCTGGATCCTGCTTCAGATTCTGTGTCTCCCTCCCTCTCTGCCCCTCCCCTGCTCATGCTGTGTCTCCCTCTGTCTCAAAAATAAATTAAAACATTAAACAAAAAATTTTTCCTCTTCTGAATAAGGAAACACAACTCTAATTTCAATACAACTGTTCTTAGGCTGTGTTTTATTTTGAGGACTACTTTAGGATAATATCATAGAAAGATGCAGAAAAGTGACCTTTAAACATGTGACCTTTAAAATTTTCTAGGTGACCATTTCCTTCGAGTTGATAGGAGAATAAAATTGAATTTTTCCTCATACACAGTGTATACCCTATAGCACATCTTTAACTTGTCTTTCCGAAGGAGAGTTTTGAGGAATTTTTTTTTTTTTGTCTGGAAAATGCATAGACAATGAACTCTTAGAATTCTAGAGTTGAACCGTTATGTCATCACATTCCTGAGTACCCAACATGAATATTATTAATCTCGATGTCATGCATAGTATCTCACAAGTGGCCCTTGCCTTGGAGGTCCAGAGGGTCACTTTGGGCTTTTCCCTTGTGGCATTGATAGATTTGTTCATGGCACTGGTTTCTTTATACTTCTCCTTTGTGAATATTATTTTTTTTTTAGACTCCACATGTCTTCATTAGGGAGATGATTTTTCACTTATGTCCATGAAACACCATGGAGGCCAAGTATTTTAAAGCTGTCTTGTGATTTGATCTCATCCTAATTATCTGGAGAAGATAAAGAGGTTTTCGTATTTTATCTGGGTGAAGACAATCTGCAGGAAGCCAAGTTCAAGGCTCCTCCCTTTCTTCTACCCTTTAGGGCAAAACCATATTACCAGGAGTTCCCTGGGATGAGTGATATTGTCTCTTTTTGGCTTCCTTGCTGAGAACCAGGACTGCTATTTTTCTCTTGCCCTTCTGCTGCCTATATTATGGCGTCTCACTTGTTTCTATATTAGCAGGTCTGGAAAGATAGAATAATATGCACTATATATAACGTAACACAATATTATATATATAATACAAAGAGATGGAATAAATAATATCCCGAAATGGTATTTGGAGGATTAGCTGTTATTATCCTTTGCTGTACACTTATGCCAACTCATAAACAGTCACTTGCTTATTAGATTTTTTTCAATTCCAAAAAATTGGATTTTTAAGAGCAAGAGAAGGCAGTGAGCCAACTTTACCTTACTATGCATTTCTATTACCTCACATGAATCCCTTCCCACTGTTTTTGTTTGTTTGTTTTAAGCCTCAAAACTGGCTGTCCTACGCTGGAAAAATTGAGTTGACTTACGTACTACCAAGAAGAGGAAAATATTTTAAAATTGCAATTCATAAACCAGCCAAAGGGGGGCGGGGGGGAGAAACAGCCAAAGGGAATATTGAGAAAAGCTGATACAGCACCTTCTTTTTGGTACCATGAACTCCTTTCTTAGATTAATTTCAATTCCTTATTTCTTCTTTCTTGACTTGTTTATTTTTGGATCCCTTATCTTTATTACCTTCTTTATGTGCCCTTTTGATGCTTAAGCATTATTTGCGGCAGACAAAATGGCAGATGAGTTATCTGCCCAGCTTCAGATTATGGCAAGTGTTCTTCCAGTATTGACGGATACTGAGAAAGTGTGACCCCTGCTGGCTTTGGGTTTTTTTGGCTTGATCTCAGCCGTTCTCCTAAAGCAGTAATATTTAGACCAGCATCTATGAGAGTAATTTCAAAATAATCGAATATATCCTGTTTGGTGGTTTACAGGCTTAACGTTTTTTAAAGATTTTTGTTTTTTAGAATCAAAACTTTTTCTTCAAAGAAGCTGTCACTGGGGATCCCAGTATCTAAATAACATAAATATTGTTGGTGATAAGGGGAGGGAAGAGGTCTGATTTGACTGGCAAGAAGCTGAGATGTACTGAGGCTCGGTGGTTTGCTGTAGATCACGTTAGTGACTAATCATATTTCCTTTGTCGGCTCACCAAATATTGAACTGATCTACGCTTTTTTTTTTTTTTTCCTCTGAAAGTTTTATTCTTGTCTGCAGCAGGAAGTTGTTCAGGTTGGGTCTAAATAACCATCTTTAAGGAGTCTCTTGGAAAAGATTTTTCACTGCAGAGTAGATGGTTGAACTAGGTTCGCTGCAAGACCTGTCCACATTGGGTTCTGCAATGGGGGGGTCCATAAGTGGTCTTGAGAACCACACACATATTGTCGCGGGTCACCATTCAGATTTTTATATAAATTTGCAACCGAACCCAGCTTAACACCACCCCCGTCCCTATTGGAGGTTGACGTGGTGCTGTAAACTAGGGTCATAGGTGCAGACAATTTTGGTTAGAATGAAACCGAGTTTCCCCTTATTGTCATTATTCTTTAGGTCGAATATAATAAATCTACATGTTCTGAATTACTCCTTTTAAAAGGGCATTGGGAGTTTTGCAAGCATATCAGGAAATAGACTAAATGTTAATTACAGCTTCCTTACCTTTCTCACCTTGAACCAGCTGCCTTATTTCCCTCTGTTTCTCCAGTCCTAGACTTAATGATGAGATGGAGGTACAGATGAGTCAAAGAGGGACAAATCAAGGGTGGACCAGCAGAGAGGCCACAGGGTGCTTCCCTGCAGACGCGGGTGAATGATGGGCTGTTGTGTGCTTGGGCTGGTGCCCCGTGAGATTCCACGGCCATTTGTGCCACGGCCTTCCCACCTGTGCTGTCTTTTCTGTTTCAGCCCCGACAGCAGCCGTACATCTTGCCTCCCATGCACGTCCAGTGTGGTGAACACTACTCGGAAACACACACTTCGCAAGGTAAACCGTGGCTTGTCATTTTCCCTTCTTGAGACGAAAAGTCGAGTACCTGTCAGCGGTGAAGAAGTTTTTTTTATTTCTTAGATGACAGTGATACTTTTGTTTTAACTTTGTCATTGTCTGTCTGAATGGCAGCAGGCGGCGGCTTCGATTTGTGAAAGGCATAGCGTGTCATTTGCCCCTGAGAGAAAAACTTTCCCAGAACTGGCTGCTGAGGGAGTTGGGAGAAGGCAGTGAGCAAGTTCCTTGTCTCCTCCCTCTGATGGGTGGGCTTGGAGAAGAGAGAGGGACAGTAAGCCCCACGGAATGCTCTTCACCCTCGTGACCCGTATTGAGCACACAGAGCACACAGGCGTCCAGCTTACTTAAAAGAAAGGCACAAATAATCTCCACTCCTCTTTTTAACTGCTGCCTGCCATTTCTCCGGACACCTGTTCTTGCCTCAGAGCAAATGGAATCTGTTTTTTATTCTTTTTCTCCCCAAACACTCCCGTGCCAAAAGTGTGAGAAAATCCGTCCTAAGAATAATGGTTCTGATAATAACAATTACCATTTATAGAGCAGTTCCTCTCCCTAAGCACCGTGCTAAGCCCTTGCAACATATTGTTTCATTTAATCCTCAAAATAAACCCACACGAGAGGTACTATTACTAGTGCCATTTATAGAAAAAGAAAGTGGGGCGCAGAAAGGGTATGGGAGGAGCTTTGAGGTGAAAAATGACTCTTGAGCCAGTGCCCTCTTCGTCATTACACTAACTGCATCTCAGAAAAGGAATGTTACTAAACTTGGGTGTTGGCAGTATGTTGAACGGATAATGCATTTCTGTGTCACCATAGGCTGGCTATTTTGAACCTCTGTCCTGTCAGAGTGTGAGTGTGGAAACCAAGATAGTCAAGACTCTTTAATCAAATACTCCTTTTTATAAGCAGACGAGCAAAGTTACCCTGCTTCTGTGGGAAAGCCCCAGAGCCCATAGAGATGGAGAAGTGGCACACCTTTGTTCCTGGGTTTTGCTAGTTTTTCTTGTCCATCTCAGCTCATCTGGTCTGTGAGCACACTCCTCCTCAGGCAACTGAGCGTTTTCAGTCACCTTTTCTGGTTGGTGGTTTTTGGTTTTATTTTTTGCCTTTCTGCCCTGTCCTCCTCTCCTTTGCTCATGCTTAAATCCAGAGTGTGAAAATGATGAACTTTGCTCATCAGAAAGTGTTTCGGCAAGAGGTTGCCTTCCTAGGCAACCTTCCTAGGGGGTGTGTGTGTGTGTGTGTGTGTGTGTACACGTGTATGTGTGTGTTAAAGAAACCACGGACACCTAGTATGGGCCTGACTTTAGCCATCTACGTTTTACCTCTTTAGGACCCTCCTTAAACCACTATTAATTTTAATGTCAAATGACCTCAGTGATGAAGCCAATTCTAGAGGAGAGTTGTAGGCAGTGGCCAAAAGAACTCCTGGTTCTGATTTTGCCCTCCATCGGTTGCTGATCAGAACCAACTAGCCATGCGTGCTGACACCTTGACTGCATCATTTGTCTTGTGTCTTTACGAACGCTCAGGAGTTCCTCGGGGAAGGGGACCTTTTCCATTGCTGTCCGGAACATAAGCTCCAGGTATCGGTAACTTCAGATGCATCGTCCTGTTAAAGCTCTTGACTTCCTGGCCCAAATAGCCGGTCCCGTTGCTGGGCCCTGGACAAGAAGACAGGTTTACCCAACATGAGGGCCATTGTTTGTGCCTGATTTCAGAGCTCTGGCAAAATGGAGAACTTCCCCAGGTGATAACTATTCCAAACGTGCCTAGCTTTCTTTGATTAGATTCACTTTCTCTTTTTAGTATGCTTTCAAGTGTTCTTTCTGTATGTTGGTGTATCACCCGAGAGTTATTAGTTTTTCCATGGAATACGTGGGTGGAGACCACAGGATTTCACTTTTAATGACCTCTGAAAGTCACACCCAGGAGTGTGAGGATGAACTTAGTTGAAGCAGGGTGATGTGGACGTTCATGGGCCTTTGTTTGATTTCTTGTAGACAGCATCTTCCATGGGAATGAAGAAGCCTTGTACTGCAATTCCCACAACAGCCTGGACTTAAATTATTTAAATGGCACCGTCACCAATGGCAGCGTGTGTAGCGTTCACAGCGTCAACTCCCTCAACTGCTCCCAGAGTTTCATCCAGGCTTCTCCTGTGTCCTCCAACCTCAGTATCCCCGGGAGTGACATCATGCGGGCTGACTACATCCCCAGCCACCGGCATAGCGCCATCATTGTGCCATCCTACCGGCCGACCCCCGATTATGAGACGGTCATGCGGCAGATGAAGAGGGGGACCGTGCACGCCGACAGCCAGAGCCAGTCTCTGCGGAACCTCAGCATCATCAACACGCATGCCTACAACCAGCCAGAGGATCTGGTGTACAGCCAGCCCGAGATGCGGGAGAGGCCCCCCTACGCTGTCCCTTATGGGCCGCAGGGAGGCTACGGTAACAAACTGGTCAGCCCGTCTGACCACGTGAACCCAAAGAATAACATGGTGCCGAGCAAGCCGGGGGCAAGCTCCATCTCCCACACGGTGAGCACCCCAGAGCTGGCCAATATGCAGCTCCAAGGCACCCAGAACTACAACGCGGCCCCTATGCTCAAAAACTATCTCTTCAGGCCGCCGCCCCCCTACCCACGGCCGCGCCCCGCCACCAGCACCCCAGACCTCGCCAGCCACCGTCACAGGTACGTCAGCGGCAGTAGCCCCGACCTGGTGACCCGCAAGGTGCAGCTCTCGGTGAAGACCTTCCAAGAAGACAGCTCCCCAGTGGTGCACCAATCTCTCCAGGAGGTGAGCGAGCCCCTCACGGCCACCAAGCACCACGGCACGGCGAATAAGCGCCACAGCCTGGAGGTGATGAGCAGCATGGTGCGGGGCATGGAGGCCATGACCTTGAAATCGCTCAACATCCCCATGGCGCGCCGAAACACACTCCGGGAGCAGGGGCCGCCCGAGGAGGTGCCGGGGAGTCACGAGGCTCACCGGCTTCCCCATTACCACCACAAGAAGACCCTCTCGGATGCCACCATGCTGATCCACAGCAGCGAGAGTGAGGAGGAGGAGGAGGAGGCCCCAGGGTCGGTGCCCCAGATCCCCATGCTCCGGGAGAAGATGGGGTACAGTGCCCAGCTACAGGCAGCCTTGGCCCGAATCCCAAACAAGCCCCCGCCCGAATACCCTGGCCCGAGGAAGAGCGTTAGCAACGGGGCCCTGAGGCAAGACCAGGTCAGCCTGCCTCCTGCCGCCGCCAGGGCTAGGGTCCTGAGGCACGGGCCGGCCAAGGCCATCAGTGTTTCCCGAGCCGATCAGCTGGCCGTGGCTGGGCCTTCCCTCGGTCCGTCCATCTCCGAACCCGACCTGACAAGCGTGAAGGAGCGGGTCAAGAAAGAGCCTGTGAAGGAGAGACCGGTGTCCGAGATGTTCTCCCTGGAAGACAGCATTGTAGAGAGAGAGATGGCCATCAGGGTAAGTGTCCTCCTCTCCCACGGCAGTGTTCAGCGGGCACTTCAACACACAGCCTCCTCCCCACCGCCCCACACAGCTTCCTCCGCTCCTTCTCCATGACTCTCGGCTTAAAGTATGAAAGCACATGTGCTCTGGGCCGTGAAGAAGGTGCGAGGCTTATTCAGGGAATCTGTTAGGAAGTTAGAGAATCAGTTGGCATTTCAACAGGTAGCGTTTCATTTCACAAAACTTTGTATTTTTACCCCTTCAGCTAAACCTTCCGTTTTTCATTCATGGCTTCTAATTGGTACACTTGGCCCAAGGTGCTGTAATGGCGTTAGGATGCTGTAGGTTGGTTGTTGAGATCAGCCTCTAGGCCAGCATCGTGCTGTTTATTTGGGGTCAGATTTCCTGTGTGGGAGTGGCTAGGATCTCTCCTTCCTACGTCTCTTGTTCCTATTTTAGGGGGAAGCATTCCACCCCCCCCCCCCCCAATTTGATAGTGAAAGAGCAACATCCCTTCAGAGCACAGCTTTGTGTGGAGATCCCTCTCCCAGGATGGCCCACCAATATTGACCGGACCACGATGTGTCCATTTTATTTTCAGATTTTCTTTCAATGGATCGTTAACACAGAGCAAGAAAACTACAGTATTACTCAGAAGTTCACCATTGAGTTTCAGCCCCCCATTAAGCTCATTCTATCAAAATTCACACACACGCGTGGAAACGCACGCATACATATACGCACACTTACGACATTTGAAGATGCCTGATATCAGACATAAGTAACTCTGATTCAGGATATGTACCAGCTTGGGGCCCGGGTAAGCTGTCAGAGCAAGAGTGTGTAGGTAACAGGTGCGCACGCAGAACGACAAAGTGAGTTAGCTCCTACTAATGAGAAAATTGCCAGATTGTAGTTGCTACTTTAAAAAAATATTTCAGAACGCCATTGCTGCTTGTTCTGGACATTTTCACAACCTCAAAAAATAAAAAATCATTTCCTTTCATCACAACTAATCAAGCCCTGGTTGACTCATCCTCTGTGGGCACCACATCTCTGCCACAGGGTCTCTGCCACTTAGCAACTCCAGAACAGTGTAAGTGAAAATTTGCTCTGATGGAGTTCTTAGACTCCCTTCCTTTTATAAGTCTCCCTGCACCGCAGTGGTAATCAAGCTGAAGAGAACAGTCGAGGGCCCACGGTTTAAGGAAGCCACGTTTGTGGGTTCAGGAATCTAAACTGCAGCAACTTTATTACTTTAGACAGAACCTTCAGAACATTCCCAGCAGCACCCTTTTGGCCACCAGTGGAGCAGCGCTAAGGATCTGGTACAGGAATAACTTTTTCCACTTTTTGCAAACCTAGAAGGAAATCGTGAAAGATGTGCTTGTGCCTCCCCTGGCCAATATAACCGTTTGGCTGACAGATGGAATGAAACGCGGGGGTGGCGCCACGGGGGAGACCTTTCCCAGCTTGGAAAAAGTAACGCATTGGTAGAAATGGATTTTCAGTTCGTCTTGGCCGCAGGCCCCTTGACCACAACTCAAGAACCTGTCAGCCCAGGCAGCCAGCTTTGCAGTCACCCCTGCCCACTTGATGTTTATTGACGCCTACGTGGTCCCATAGCCTCATGTTGGTCATTCATCCCCTCCTCTTGTTACCTGTGTTCAACAAAGCCCTCTATCCAGACCCCACGGCATTGGCTTTCTACGTAGAGCTTCACAAAGAAGCAACGGGATTTTCCACTGTTTTTCCCCTGTGTTCTCCCACCCCATCCATGTGGATAATAGTGAATAGCAGATTCCACCCCTTCGTTGTAGTTCGGGAACATCATTACCCCATCCCTACTTCATTCTCCCATTGATTTTCTTTTTTTTTAATTATATATACTCAGGTGCTCAGAGACCACAACCCTTGTCTGAGGTCTTGACCTTAGAGAAAGACTAGGAAGTTCTTCAGTGAGCCAGTGTGCCAGCGAGATAGCGATGGTGCCAGTGGCTCTGAAGGTCGGGATGGTTTCCCATCTGCTTTTTTTTTAAATGAAGAAACTGCCCCCTCCCCCAGCCCCGTCCATGCCCTTCCCACATCTCAGATCCTCCTCTGCGCTCCCCATCGTGGGCAGCTTCTGCCTGGCTTGTTAGGAATGGATAAGAATGGAGAAGGCTGTCCAGGCCTCTCTAGGATACGAAAACAGTGAGAACATTTAAGCAAACGGGAACTGGAGGGGCAGCAAGTATGGTGAGAATGTGCCCTGCAGGCAGCTCTCTGTAATGTTGGAGCCACTTGTCCCTTTGATGGATGATTCAGGCCTGCTGTGGTGATAGCTCCTCCTTCTGGCCCCTACTGCTGCCTTGAGGACATTTCAGTGTTTGTAGCCCCTGAACCTGAAATCAGGTGCCAGGAAAGAGAAAAGGCCAAATCAGACTTTTGAGTTATTTATTTGTTATCTCTGGCAACAAGCTGATAGGATAAGTGAGAAGGAACTAAGAGTAATCGTTTATCACTGGGGTTTCAGTTTTCACCAGGTCCCTAGTAATCTTTTCCTGACAAAGATAAGTTAGTTACTTTTTGCCTTAGGCCCAGTTAGTATCACCTGATGGTACAGGTGGGAAGGAAGCAGCAGGATTGTTAGGAGGACCTGGGAGACATTTTTTCTGAGAATTTTGCAGAGGGACATAGTCCTATGAAAGGAGATAATGAGGCAGGGGCGGTGGGGGGGGGTGTGCAGAAATATTTCTCACAAAAACAAACTGATAAGCTAGCAAACAAGCAAAACCCCCAAATTTAAGTCTGGAATCTTCAAAATCTTCCTGGGATTGAGCAACCAGGGCCAACTTTTTGGCTGAAGGTTAATGGACACTTCTCTCACTTTATCACAGTTAATCTTCCTCTGAGATGTTCTTTAGTTTGATGGGTCGGCCCTGTCACTGAATGAAGCATCTTAGTGACAGCCATCACTCCATTCTGACTATAGGTGGGAGGCTGATGGGATATAGGGTTGTAATGCCAGCCTGTCCCCCCCCACACTTAGAATAATCTGCCATCTGCTGGCACCATGGCTCCATCGCCACACCTCTCTGGGGAGCGCGTTTATAAATGACTAACTAAGAAACAGAATTACTTAAAACCTGGAAAAGAAACCAGGGAGAAGATGACCCCTTCCTTTGGGGCAGCCAAAGGAATCTGCAAAGTAGTTTCACTTCTGTTAGGATCAAAATCTTAAATGCTGTTTAACTCCTCCACCTGTATGCTTTAGGAAGTCCCTCTGTCCTTCTGTCTTCTAAGACACAGTTGTTTTGAGGAAATGCTCTTACAGGCTTGCCTGAGGACAAGGAGATTTCTTTCACACCTCGGTCAGGGTCAGTGTAGAGGGCACAAGGAAGCACAGAAGTACACCTAACAGTGAGAACCGTGACTGGTCCCAGTTTCAGAGTATTGGTGCAGGTGAGAATGGAGAGGAAATCAAAACCCCCAAACAAGGGCCACGTGTTAACTCCAGCCTTCTCCCTGGATGGTGCCCTCAGCCCCCAAATCCTTATTCCCCCAGGGCAGAGTCACAGTCAGTAATGTCCCATCGTGGTCATTGGGAGCCATAGTGCCCATTCCTTTGGGCCTTCTGGATGCGGCATGAAGGGTTATGCCTCATGGATCGTGCTGGATGGCCGCAGACTTTGGCATTGGCAGGTCTGGGGATGATTTCCGTCTCAGCCTCTCAGAATGGAAACTTGGGAAGGTTTCTCTTCGCGGTTTATGTATCTGGATCTCTTAACAAGGCAACAAACGACGTTTATAAGTTTTTAATCATTTAATTTGTATAAAAGGGCCATCATTGTGATGGGATTGGATTCTTTATGAAACTCCTGCCTTCCTTCAGCCCTTGTCTTCCTGAAGTGTCTTGCTTATATGCCGTTTTGCGCTTTTTGGCCGAATGGCAGTGGGTATTTATGTGAAGTCTTTGCTTGTACTCGTTTGTTTGTTAGTTCACTCATTCATCCGTTTTTAGATAAAAGCTCAGGGGGAACTGGCTTCTTCAGGCACGGTGGGAATAAGGGGAAGGCTCTGTTTGAATTTGCCCTACTGATGGTGATTGTCTGCATTCCTTGGCTGGGGAGTTACAGATTTGGGGAGATTAGAACACATTCCAGCACTCTGCTCGTACTATAAACAATGAGAACATGCCTTTTCTTGCCGCAAGAATCTAGAGAAGCAGAAGATGGCAAGCCTGGAGGCACAGAAGCGGCCGCTCATGTTGGCGGCGCTGAATGGACTCTCAGTTGCCCGGGTCTCGGGGCGGGAAGAGAGCCGAGCTGATGCCACCCGAGTTCCCATGGATGAGAGGGTAAGCGCTGGGCTTGTCGAGCATGTGATTCATTCTCTGTGGTCTTGCGATTCCTGAGCTCTCGCCTTGCCCAAACATGCCAGCACCAAGGTTTGTTTGATGAATTAATTCTCTAATTTGAGATTAGCAAGGCCCGGTGTGCATTGTATTAAATTGATTCTTTCCAGCATCTCCAGTTTCCTTGTCAAGTTCATGCAGTAATGCCTGCGTAACGGGACCGGCCCCTAACCAGCTGCGTGGCCTTGGTCAAGTCAGTCTTTTGCTGGGCCTGTTTCTATTTTTGCCAAATTAAGCAATTGCTGTAGCTTTCGACTTCTGTGAATTTTGTGAACCATTACCCTTTATTAGGGAGTGACTATCTTACCCAAGCATTTACAGAATTTTTTTTTAATATACTGTCCCCTTCTTTGGCTATAAAACATGACTGATTGATAATGCATTGTGAGAACTTTGGCTTTGAAAAGCAGGAAGAAGCTGCATGGTAGTATTTTAGACGTGAAGAAAGGCGTTCCTTTAGTTTCTACAATTACTTTCTGCTTAAGAAACACATGTACATTTAATTTTTTTTTTAATCTTTTTTTGAGAGAGAGACAGTGCATGAGCAGGGGAGGGGCAGAGATAGAGGGAGACACAGAACCTGAAGCAGGCTCCAGGCTCTGAGCTGTCAGCACAGAGCCCGTCGTGAGGCTTGAACTCGTGAACCGCGAGATCATGACCTGAGCCAAAGTCAGCTGCTTAACCAACTGAACCACCCAGGTACCCCTATGTGTAAATTTATTTCAGTGCTGGTGACATTTGGATTTTAGATTTCTGCCGGTGTACATGAAATTTTAGAAAGATTTTAAAGGCAGGAGGGACTGTAGAGGAATCATTTAATGCAGTTAATACTGTGTTATTGTAGTTGGTAGTTTGTCCACAGGAAAAATAAAAGATGGGCTCTCATCCTCAAAACTAGAGAACAGTGGACGAGTATCATCTTAAATTTAGCTCAGTAAAAACAGCTCTGGAAGTGAAGAAAAGTTTGTTTGGATAATTAAGATGAACAGTCTTTTTATCACTGGACTTTAAACAGAGGTGTTGGGACACCTGGTGGCTCAGTCGGTTAAACATCCGACCTTTGATTTCAGCCCAGGTCATGACCTCATGGTTCATGGGATTGAGCCCCACGTCGGGCTCTGGGCTGACAGCAGAAACTGCCTGGGATTCTCTCTCTCCCTCTGTCTCTGCCCCTCCCCCACTCATGCTTTCTCTCTCTCAAGTAAATAAACGTTACAAAAATAAACAGAGGCGTTAATAACGAAAATACGGACTTTGAATTTCAGCTCTTGCCTGGCCTTAATGACTGGTTCTATTTAAGGTATGAATGAGAAGGAAATTGCTTATTGGGCCAGAGAAACTAGCAAAATGGTTAATAATGAGACCAAATAAGCATTTGTTGCACCTCTTGAAACTGCTTGTTATTACCATGATCACTGTAAATCTTGAAAGAAATCTGATTTGTTGGGGTTTCGGGATAGGATAATCCGGAAAGCTGAAGATTAATTTCTGTTGCAGTTCAGAACCCTGAAGAAAAAGCTAGAAGAGGGAATGGTGTTCACAGAATATGAGCAAATTCCAAAGAAGAAGGCGAACGGCATTTTCAGCACCGCGGCCCTACCGGAAAATGCCGAGCGAAGCCGCATCCGCGAAGTCGTCCCCTATGAGGAGAACAGAGTGGAGCTGGTACCGACCAAAGAAAACAACACAGGTTACATTAACGCCTCCCACATCAAGGTAAGAAGGGGAGCGTGCTGGGAAGGTTTGTTGCAGATTGCTGGCTTCAAGGTCAAAATGCAGGGAGAAAAAAATTGTGCGCTCCCACTGCGCATCTTGGCTTATCCCCGGCCCCCGAGGGAGTGTTTTTGAACTCCTGTGCTTCTTAGGCAACTTCTCATGCCTGTCACTGCAGAGAGAAGGAAGCCCAGCAGCCTTGGGGAAAACCTCAGGTCAGCTATTTCTGAAGCCTGCTCACCACCGAGGATTTAACTTTTTCTTCTCTCTGCGAGTCATCGCTGTCCCCAGCGCTCACAGGAGGAGCTGAGGATTGTCCTTTTCGGTTTGTAGTTAGCCCGTGATGGAGACTCTGGAAGTCACTGTCAGTGAAGTTTCTGTGATATTCAAGAGCAGTGGGAACTTCGCAGTTCTCCCTTGTGACACTACAGGTTATGTATCATCCAGCCGAAGTCCCAAATCTGCATGTTCTTTAGAAGAGTGGACTGATTTGAATGCGGCCATAAAGGCATGGTTGGTATTGAAGCTTGTAAGATTTGCCACATCGTTCGGTGCATGAATACCATTAAATTTTTGTTAGCATTTCAAATCTTCATATCTCAGTATTTCATTGACTTTAGAATTGGCTTCGCTCAGCCCCAGCTAGAATTTCGAGTTACAGATACGTGTGTGTATATGGTTAAACGTTTTCTAAATGGCTTACCTTCCTCAATCTTCTTAACAACAGAACATACTCGTTTAGAACGTCACTGTTTGCCCTGACCTCCAAAATAGGAGAATTTATTCATATACTAATAGTAAAACAGTTGTTACAGGATGTTTTTAAATTATCCACGGTTCACGTTAACAGTCTTTTATGATCGTAACCTTAGAAATTTGGTTTGGGCCTTGTTCCGAGTCATTTCCTTTCTTCATTGGACTTTCCAACTGTAGCTGAGTTTTTGGTAGATTCCTTTGAGCCTCTGAAATACAGCCAGATGTCTGGTGCATGTATCAGTTATAATGGTTTCAGTACAGAATCTGAAAAGTAGACTGTGCTTGGATGTATGGGTTTTGTACACAGAGCATAGATAACTACACATATATACGTGTATTTTTTTTAGGTGCCGGAAAGTACCGTCAAAAAATATGAAAGAGTAACTGTCATGGATCATATTGGGTATCTTATTTTAATTTTTGAGAGAACCAAAACTATAAAACGGAACCTCAGGAAACTCTCAAGTAAACTGATGATGGTCAGTTTCATGAGCTTAATTGAGATTATGAAATGATAACCAAAAGAATGTACTCAAAGACGCAACTCACACGGCTGCTCCTTGATAGAGTGTCTGTGGAATCTTACACAGCTATATCATGCTATCTTCTCCTTTTGGCCAAATACCCTCCGCCATTTTCCATCTGCTCTCTGGAAAAGCTGTCACTATGCGTCAGATGTGCCCATTGGGTATTGTTAACAGAAACATTCCCCTCCTCAGTATTCTCCGAGGCCTACGTTTCGTCTTGTGGATCCGGGTTAGACATGGGTGCATTTAATAGACCCATAGAGCTTGTAAGAACTTGTCCTTATGTTTTTGGAATTGAGTTGTATATCTTGCCAATGTTTTCTCCCTGGGTTCCAAGCAGCTATTAACACAGAACAGAGATTTATTTGCTCCAGAGGTAGAATCATCACATCTGTGAAATCTACCTCCATAGCATTGGTTGTTGTGTTTTTAATGCAGTTTTTAATACCCTCCTGTCAATACTTGGAATATGCTGAAAGGCCCCAGGCAGCAGCATACTCTGGAAGTATTTATGGTTCCTATATGTTGGGTGCCAGGGAGGCTAATGTTTAAAATCACAATTCCACAGATAAACGAAACTCCTAGCCAGCCAGCCAGTGTATGAATGTTATCTCCCCCAGTACTTGGAAAATGGATTTTGCTTGCCAGTTTTGACCTAAACATAAACATGTCTTGTGTAATGAGACAATAACTGACATTGTTTTTGTTTGACTCAAGTTAGTATATAGTTTCAAAAAATAAACGAAGGGAAAAAGTTTCAAACAATGATCGCTTCATGCTCCAGGAACTCTCCAGAGATTTGCACTGGTGGATGGATAAGGAGGCCTGACTTCGAAAAAATGTCAAGGCACGGGAATGGGAAGGCACACAGAAAGAATGCCTCCAAAGGGCAAGATTTTGCCCTCATAGCATGCCCTTCAGCACTTTGGGCACAACTTCTTATTCATGATTCTCTGCCACTGATATTTATAGCTGCGGAATTATCCTCCCAAGATCGCCCTGAGCTGCACGGGATAATATTGTTGTTATCCGAAATCATCTCATGATTCCAAAGTTTGGTTGGATACTCTGGTCCAAGAGGAAGTTAATAATCAAATATCACGTATTGTTGATTTAAATGCATTCATAACACCTCTACTGTATATGGCACCACAGAGTAGGAAGGACAACAGAAGTAATTGACATAGTTCCCAGCAGGTCATTGGTACAAAGACGTTGCTTTCTAAAGGGATGTTATTCCGTGGCACACTTTTGTTGTTGTTGCTGTTTAGAAGGATGCCAGAGAGGCATGCCTGGGTGGCTCAGTCGGTTAAGCGTCATGAGACTCATGGTCTCGACTCAGGTCACGATCTCACAGTCTGTGAGTTCGAGCCCCGTGTCGGGCTCTGTGCTGACGGTGTGGAGCCTGCTTGGGATTCTCTCTCTCCCTTTCTCTCTCAAAAAAATAAAAGTTTAAAAAACTATAAAAAGATATTAAAAGGATGCCAGAGCGTACTGTCTCTCCAACTCTGGATCACAGTATAATAGCGGGTGTGAAAGCAACCTAGTAATCAGGACCAGTTTGGGTTTGTGAGTGTGTGTGTGTCTAAAAGGACTAGAACGGAGAGGAGAAAAGAATAGAAATTATCAGAGTACATTGCACATAGTGAGCATAAGTATGGTTTCTGCAACAAGTAAGTTCTGTTAGGTTACACACACCCCTACTGCCATGTAATGTGTGTATGGGTGGGTGTGGGGGTGTATATTTTTAACATGCGCTGGTTTGTGTATAATTACTGTAACTTGCAGGCAAAAAAAAAAAAAAGATTAGGTGCATTTTAATAGGCTTGAGTGGCAAAAAGTGTTTTCATGTGAGAATGTGTCACCGAGGTTTCCGATAATGGCACTAACCCATTTGGCCTAAAAGGTGTTATCCAAGGTTCTCAGGTAGATACAGATGGACCCATGGCCAGCAGGTAATGCTTTCTTCGATCTGGGGTTCGTTTACCGATGTTTTCCTTGGTTTCCAGGTGGTGGTTGGTGGGGCAGAATGGCACTACATAGCCACTCAGGGGCCCCTGCCACACACATGTCACGACTTCTGGCAGATGGTGTGGGAGCAGGGAGCGAACGTGATTGCCATGGTCACCGCAGAAGAGGTAAGGGGACTGGCTACCCAGCCATCTGTTCTCGGGGGAGGGGTGGCCAGAAGAGAGGCTCCGTATCTGGTGACCTTACTGCCTCATCCTGCTTCCTACAGCACCATTTCTCTGCAAATCCTTTTCTTTCTGGCATTCTAGATTTGTTTTATTTTCCAAAGATAATTTATCATTGTGTCCTGTCTTCATCCAGCTTTTCAGCTCTTTTCCTCAGATTGCCATCAACTAAAATCAGTCAAACAAACAAATAGACAAACAAGAACCAAACTTCAGTTCAGCTCACTTTTATGTGCCAAACAAAGCAGTCTTCTTTCCCCTGGAATCTGAGTGAGAACTTTGGGCTGCCCAGAGCAGCTTTGGGCTGCTCTGGGCAGACGGCACATATTCCCAGCCTCGGCCGGGGCCAGCTCCACACCCCTTCGTGCTTATCAGCTGCAAAGAGACCAGAAGCTGTTGATCCTGTAGAGGTCTCTATTCTTTGGGGAGGGGGGGCGGGAATCTTTTTCTTCTTTTGCCAAGTCAAACATAGTTTTTCTGTTATAACCAGAACACTCTACGTGGTGTTGTAAAAACTGGCTCATGCTACCGGCCGACCTAGCAGTTTGCTTGGGGCTTACTGTCTTTAGGGGAAGATGTTTTGTGTTTCTTCTCTTGTCACATTCTTGAGTTTTTGTTTTCAAGTCATTTAAGGGACTAGCTTCATCTAGCTTTCACCAGTATCTGTGGTAGGGCATATACTTTCCTACACATTTTTAAAGGGTGGGGAAGCAGACAGCAAACTGAAAAAAAAAAAAAAAAAAGTCATGTTTCCTCCAATGACTATTCTGAGCAGTTGCTTTCCAGAACAGCCCCTAAGAGGGGTGCCTGGGTGATTCAGAAGGATGAGCGTCTGACTCTTGTCTTTGGTCATAATCTCACAGGCTCTGTGTTGACAGTGTGGAGCCTGCTTGGGATTCTCTGTCTCCCTCTCTCTCTGCCTCTCCCCCACTTATGCTGTCTCTGTCTCTTTCAAAAAATAAATAAACTTAAAAAAAAAGTCTTTAAAAACATCTCTAGAGTGGTATTATCCCCTCTGGAATTGCATTACTGTAAGGGGTTCATCCAACTCAATGCAATGTGTCATCTGTGCTGAACTCAGGGGTGTGGTGGCAAACAAGACAGGTGTGATCCCTGTCCCCAGAGAGCTTCCTTTCTAGTGGGAGGGACAATAAAAAATGAACAAATAAAGTAAGCTCAGTAGGGGTAACTGCCATGAAGGAAATAGAACAGGTGATGGGACAGAGGGGTGGGAGTGGGGGCGGGGGTGCCACCAAGGGCCCCTCTAAGGAGGTTGCATCTGAGCTGAAACCTGAGTGACCAGAAGGGGCCAGGCTTACAGACACGACGTCTGGTGATCTGTGTGGCAGCCAGAGGCTTAAAGTCTCTTGGAATTTGTAATCGGTGTAGTCCCTCAGGAATAATAGCAATTAAAGCCTCAGGTAAAAATACATGCACAGGATTGGTAAGTGAAGAGGCATGTGTGCTTCAAATCTAAGACTCAGTTCAACCAGATGAATCAGGGTGGGGGTGTTTGTAGCCTCCGAGGATGTGTTGCTTTTTGTTTGTTTGTTTTTAATTTGTAGTAGTGTAGTATTGGTTTCAGGAGCAGAAGCCAGGGGTTCAACACTTGCGTACGACAGCCAGTGCTCATCCCGACAAATGCGTTGCTTTGTAAGCGGGCCAGCCTGCAGGGCTCCCCGGGAGAGCAGGACCCCAGCTCGCCCTCGACCTCCATAGCTCTGCGCCCAGCACTGTTCCGTCCCCACCCACTTCCTGCCCCGGGTTTCCTTCAGAGCCACCATCTGATCCACGCTCCACTCCAGTGATTTAACTGTGCAACCCTTAAAAAACAGACCCCATTTTATTCCTGCCTCTGCCCTCTCTGCACCGGCTCTTCTCGCTCACATTCAGCCGCAGCTCAGTTGTGCATCTTTTAAATACTTCCTTGCCATAAGTACCACTGTGAATCCTACTAGGTCTTAGGATGCACGATCTAATCTGCGATAGAGACTGCCCAGTGCACTGAGTTACTGACCTAGGAGCTAGTCACATTTCCTCTGTCCTCAGATTTAAGATTAAGAGGATAAGAGCTTCCCCTGACTTCCTTCTGATTTTGCTTTTGTGTGTGATTCAGGAAGGCGGACGAACCAAGAGCCACCGATACTGGCCCAAACTGGGTTCCAAGCACAGCTCAGCCACCTACGGCAAGTTCAAGGTCACCACAAAGTTCCGAACGGATTCTGGTTGCTATGCAACCACAGGCTTGAAGGTCAAGCACCTTTTGTCGGGGCAGGAAAGGACGGTGTGGCATTTGCAGTACACTGACTGGCCGGACCATGGCTGCCCAGAGGATGTCCAAGGATTTTTATGTAAGTTTTTCCTTCCCAGTCAGAACCTTAGCAACTGCCTCAATGGTCTGATCAGTTGGAAGGGAAAGGGAAGGCGAGGATGCTTTCTCATAAGTGGCAAAAGTATTAATTACGTCATTGAAATTTATGTTTCTTCATATGGTGTATGTAGAACAGAGAAGAATAATACATGTCATTTATCATATTCTCCTTACCTTTTATGCAAATAAGCTGAAACTGTGGCAAACTGATTCATTCTATCTTGATGTAGACCTTTGAGTACTCACCAGTAAGTAACTACTCTGATATATGTCACATGTCGGAACCTTGAAACCATTATGCTAAGTAGAATAAACTGGACACAAGGGGACACATGTTGTATGATTCCATTTTAGAGAGGTGCCCAGAATAGAAAACTTCACACAGGTAGAAAGTGTAGTAGAGGTTACCAGGGGCCAGGGGAAGGGGGAATAGGAAATAGGAAGTTATTGTTTGATGGGTACAAAGTTTCTATTTGGGGCAATGAGAAAATTCTAGAAATGGATAGTAGCAATGGTTACGTAACACTGTAAAACACACTTATTTTTTTACTTTTCATAGAGGTTTGCTTTTCATAAACCCCGCATTTCCCTATAGCTGGAATCTCAGTGAGTACTTTCTTGTACCTCTGATGAAGATACTAAGAGTTATTGAAATCAACTTTTGGGACGCCTGGGTTGCTCAGTCAGTTAAGCCCCCCACTCTTGATCTCTGCTCAGGTCATGATCTCGTGGTTCATGGGATCGAGCCCTATGTTGGGCTCTGTGTTGACAGCAAGGAGCCTGCTTGGGATTCTCTCTCCCTTTCTCTCTGCCCCTCCCCAGTGTATTCTCTCTCTCTCTCTCTCTCTTTCTCAAAATAAGTAAACTTAAAAAAAAATGAAAGAAAAATCAACTTGTTTTTGAAAGTATGAGTTTTGAACTCATCAGTTCACATATATTTTTCAGAGTATGATTTTCTTAGAAGCTGACTGATCTAGAATATATGCAGTACTTTATTTGAAAAGCCAAAAAGTGGGTGTGTGCCCACTGCATTCTAGGCTCTGGATCAGGCTCTCAGAACATAGAAAAGAGAGGGTCTCTGTTTTGAAGGCGCTCGTGAGAAAGGCAAGCCAGTGATGGCAGTCCAGGGGTGAGATCTGACACTGTCATCTGCTTTTTGGTGATGGTTATAATGCTCCCCCTTCCTTTCCCACAGTCTCGTGTAATTGTCCTGCACTTGTGGAGACACCCCATTCCTTCCTCACGCAGCTAGGCCTAGGGTTCTCGGCAGATTTATTACCTGCTATGTTGTTGACTCTCCAGCTGGCGGAAGACAATAGGACCATCATCTGGATGTTCGATAAGGTCAAACCCTTGATTTTATTTTGATTTTCATTTAGAATTGAGGCGTGGGGAGAGGAGAAGAGAGAGAATCGGGTTTTCAAGAACCTAAAAGTACCATTTCACAAGTTCCAATGGGAAGTTTCTGATGCAGACTTGTTCGCTGATGAAAGTGTTTAATTTCCCATCAGGGAAGTAACAGTGGTCCTTGAGAAGGTGGTCACTGACAGAGAGCAGAAGGGTGATGGGAATCACAGAATCCGGAGCAAGAAAGACCTAGAGAGGGTTCGTGCTTGGCCTGAGGTCAGACGGTTATACTGTAGCTTAAAATATTAATAAGGTGGGCAGGGACCTTTGTAGAACTTTCTTTCCTCATAACAGTGCTCTTTTTATTTTTTTTTTCCGTGATAATCTTTTGCTAATTGATTTACCAGAATTATCTCCAAAATGCAGAAAATAGAAACAATGGAGGGGGGTGGCCACCTGTGTGACTTAGTCGGTTAAGCATCTGGCTTGGGCACGGGTCATGATCTCACGGTTCATGAGTTCGAGCCCCACATCAAGCTCCATTCAGTCAGTGTGGAGCCTGCCTGGAATTCTCTCTTTCTCTTTCTCGCTCTGCCCCTCCCCCACACCCCCTCTCTCAGAACCAATAAATAAACTTTAAGAAAATAAAAAGAAGATGGAAACAGAGTAGATCAGTTTGATGATTGGCCAACAGCTCTGACAGAAGATTGAGTGTATAAGGTGGTTAAAATTATAGTCCGATCTTTTCCATCACAACCAATTTAAGGAATGCCCATCTAAGTTACTGAAAAACGTAGAGAACTTTTTTACACTGTGTAAGTTTATTTACGTTTCTAAGAAACTAGGTGTGCTGAGGAGGGTCTTGGAAATGTTGGCTTTCCAGGTTTTTAGGAATTTCAAAAGATATTTTGCCTGTGTTTAAATTCGATTCCCTGGATGCAGGGGACTTTGGGCAAATTATCTTCCAGCCTGCAGAAGTCCTCACTGAGTTACGGCTTAAGGAACTCAATTAACGTGATCGCTAGAGAGAGCATCCATTTAAATCCAGTCTCTCTGTGTTTTATGGAATTCCATCTGCCTCACGGGTCAATATTCCTTTTACGTCTCTTCTTAAATTTAGCACAAGAAAAACCTCTCCGTTGAGCGCGAACATTGCCTTTTTCGTCAGAGAATGCACAGTCCCCTAATTCCTTTCCCCTCTTACAGAAAACTTGTGACAATTCCATGCACGGTATTTGGCTCACGTCAGTACCTCTGTCTAGTCATCTCAGATTGCCTTCCCGCTTTTTTGGGTGCTGCCACCACCGCTGCTGCTGCTGGTGGTCATAGTTTGTCTTGATAAACGACTTCGGATGACTTTCCGATAGGATAAGGTTAGAAAGGCAAATAGGAGTGCATATCAATTGCACGTAAACAGTTGCTTTTAAATTACCAGAATGGCTCGAACTCACTTCTCTTTGAGTGCTTCTTCCGGTCCTGTTTCAGAATGCCGAATCGGGAGGAGATTTTTCTGAGTATCAAGAACCTTTCAATGGTATCTCCCCTGAGCTAGCGCCTATGAAGTCTGTATGACTAATTGACTTCTTCTGGTTCCTGGACTCTTTGAGGATGACATTTATATACTTCTCCTCTTTTTTTTTTTTTTTTCCATCACCATGGGAAAAAAAAAAAAAGTCATTAAGGCTTGCATTACTGTAATTTTTCATTTGTGCCCGATTGGAGTAGCGAACAGACCCCCGTGCAGCCCTGCTGAGCTAGGCAGCTGTCAGAAGGGGCAAGGGAGGAGGCACGGCCCCTCTACCCCACACACATGTTCCCTCCAGAAAGGGAAGTGTTCGTCTTGAGCTACTTCCAGAACCACATGGAATCCAAGCTGAAAAGCAGGACCCCCAAAGTCTATTTTTAAATGTAAAAATGAAAGTCAGGCCTCGGTTGACATTCACTCATCCAGTGAGGGGAAGGAGGAAGGGGCAGATGGATGTTCTTCCCACCAGAAATTGGCTCTGACAGGCGGGCGTTTCAAGGGGACCTAGCTGGTGTTCTGATCCCAGTCTGTTAATAGTAGGAATTGCTGTAAGTAATGTCGAGAATCATCTGCTTGGGGGACTTTGGGATTTGCAGAGGGGAAAACAGAATTTAATTTTTAAAAAAGAACTATTTAATTTAAAGAACAAATTCTCCCATGGACTAATTGACTCCCAGCTGGTCCTTTCTGGATCCAGGACTGTACAGTGAGTACCAGCCAAATAATTAGTGTCTTGTAAGAACCGAAAATTATTGTCACCTAAAAAAAAAAAAGATTCACCATCAGTTCCCCCCCCTCCCTTGTATGCAAAGCCATGTAGGACTTCAGTGACAGGATTTGCATTTTGTCTTGCAGCCTACTTGGAGGAGATCCAGTCTGTCCGACGCCATACCAACAGCATGCTGGAAGGCGCCAAGAACCGGCACCCTCCGATCATCGTCCACTGCAGCGCCGGGGTGGGGCGGACCGGTGTGGTCATTCTTTCGGAGCTGATGATCTACTGCCTGGAGCATAATGAAGTGAGTCATTCTAGGCTTTCCTGAAGACTCCACCTTGGGGACAAATCTACACCACAGCCAAACCTTCCCCCTGTGCCCTTTCGTTTCCAGTGCTTAATTTCCTCTCTTCTGACAAGAGTTTTCCAGATCCGTGATTCCTAGGTGGCCTCTGACATTTACAGCCTCTCTTATCTTTCGCCTTTCTCCGCTCTGTGTAGACACTCCGATAACACGGAAAAAAGAGATGAAAGTGTGAGATAGGAAGCGTTTAGAAAGTCCGATCTACCTTGGCATCTGCTTCCAGAAGTCGGTGGGGGTTTATAGACAGTCTGGTTTTATTGTGGGTAATTTTCCATGGTGGGTTATCTGGTCGCAGGTAGTCTAGATGCGATTTGCATTCCTGGGACGTGTTTTGGCCTAAATCCTATGTGAAAATGTGTATACTTGACAAATGGTTTTCATTCTTCACAGGGAGGTTTTATTTAATGAGGGCTGTCCCCTCTTGTCTAGACTGGTGATGTAGCAGAGCAGGGTAGATCATTTTTTTAAGTTTATTTATTTATTTTGAGAGAGGGAGAAAGCGTGAGTGGGGGAGGGGCAGAGAGAGAGGGAGACAGAGAATCCCGAGCAGGCTCCGCACTGTCAGCGCAGAGCCCAATGCGGGGACTCGAACCCACAAACCGCAAGATCATGGCCTGAGCTAAAGTCAGATGCTTAACAGTGACTTGGAAGAACTGCGTCTTGTTCTTACAGACCGTGTAGGTCAGACGACTTTACAAGTCACAGTTGTACAGACTGAACCACCCAGGCACCCCCAGGGTAGATAATCTGAGTACACAGACATGACCTGCCTTTGCCAAGGCTGGACACCTCGCTCTTCCCCGCCCCACCCCACCCCCAAAACAGGGCCACGGCCGAGCTTGCACCCACGTGGCGTGCGGCATTCCGCCACTGCTCTAGGCTGGGGAGTCACACAGAGGGCTTGTGGTTTCCTGGAGATGAGACGAGCAGCAACCAAAGGCTAAAGAACAGTTCTTCTGCCTTCTGTTCACATGGGGCTTTAGGGGTTTGAAACGGCCTTCGCTTATTTGGTTTTGTTCTTAGTTGGGGTCTTCAGAGCCCCCGTGTAAAGGAACCGGGCACGTGTCAGTCCTCCTGTTTTACAGATGAGGAAACTGAGGCCCAGACAGAAGTCAGCGACTTGTCTGGTGCCACATGACTCTGAAACGCTGGGCGGAGGAGAGAAGTGAGGTCTTCTCCCTCCCGGCCCTGACTTCTTTCCTGTGCCACCAGATGCCAAGTGTCACCACGTCTTGTTCCATTTCCAAATTAAACAGCTTGGAGCATCAGAGAAATTTTTGAAGTGGCCCATTCGTTTTTAAAGTAGGGAAGGTTGTAATGCACGTCCTGTGAAAGAATTTCTATAATATATGCGTTTACTCCATAGTTTCCATGGTTTGAAAATCAGACAAAATACTGCCCCATGAAGTTTGTTACATGGAAACTTCCAGGAAAACAATAAATACCAAGTTTAAACACGTTCAAAGGATTTGTAAACTCTCTGCCTGTAGAAAGTTAATTTTGGAAACTTTGAATTCATATATACGAAGGTGGTGCTAAAAAGTAGAATAGGGGTTATACCAAAAGGGCCCTATTTCGTCCAAAACAGACAGGCATTCCGTTGATGAGCAAAATGCCCATCGCAGAGTCAGCTGAGAGTACCCGACAGGAATTTTGTCATTTTCTTTGAGTCTTTACCCTTTTGTCTCTCATCATGAGATTTCTTGATTGTTAGCTTCCCTGCCACTACTAGAAGTCTCTAGAAGGGTCCAGTAGACTGAATAGCTTGCCCTCGAGTCCCAAGTCGACTCAGTGCTGGGAAGATGGAAAAAGACGAAGTGGAATCAGGGTACATATGGCCTGAGCATATCCAAGCTGCGCTGGAGGCACTGGTGGGCTCCAGAGGGGGAGGAAGGGCCTCATCGTCATCCCCTCCCCCACTTAGCTACCTGACTGCCTTCCCCGAGGTCTCCTTCTGTTCTCCATTCCCTGTGAACTCTTCCTCTGCTCCCCCCTGCTCCTTTTCAACCTGAGAAGCTATTCTGTCCATCTTGTCTGACATGAAAGATTGTTCTGTTCTGAGCTCCTTGGAGACCCATCAAAAGCTGAGCCTCAGTAATGTGATGACAAGAAGGCTCATTGGTCACCAGATGTTATTGGCCCAGAAGAACACAAAGAGCACATGTCCGAGCCAGTGTGGTGCAGAGTGAGGGATTGGGCCATTAGGGCCTCGCATAGACTTGGTGAGTGCTCAGGGTGATTAAACTCTCTACAGTGTGTCCAAACATAGTGGATTTCCTCAATGCCCAGTTACACGCCAGAACATTCTTTGCTGGAACACGGTCAGTCCAAAAAGGACTTCTGTTCCCATTGATATTCAAAGATAGCAAGATGACTCATATTTTTCACTTCCCTTCCCCTAGCACAAATATAGCCAGCCTTATCTGGCCCATTTCCCATCATTGCCATTGGTAGATGATTAGGGAGAAAAAAGTTCTCTGTTCTGCTTCAGGCTCAGCCCTGGTCATAAGATTCAAACCCTCATTTCGGGAGAAGAGTGGGAACATGCATAGCTTTTGTTGTTGTTGTTTTAAACAAAGATTTTGACAAATAAATCTGAAATTGTGTATTCTGTTTTTCTCCTATCTAAACCCTCCTGCCTTCTTTCCATGGCTTCTGGACTTAGCGTACTGTATGTGTTAGTCTGTAATCCATAGTTTTGATTTGGTCAGTGAAATGCCTTTTCTTTTCCCTGGGATAAAGATGCTCACAGTAAGTTCAGGCAGCTGTGAGGTAAGGGTGGGAGGGTATTCTCCAGGCTTCTCTGAGAAGCGTCTTCATGACCCATTGCTTTTGGTCACTAAATGTTACCTTGACATTTTAATGCCTGTATTTTTTTTTCAGAGAGCACTAGTTTTATGGCTTGCAGTAGCCTCTCTTGCCCGCCCCCTGGGTTTAGCTCTCTATCCTAGAGTAGCTAATTATAAAAGGTTAGGTTCTCACTAGCCACATAACGAGGTGTTTTATCTTGCTTCTTTTCTGAATAAGTTATCCTTTCGAGCAGAGCCGAGGAAATGACTTCTAGGCAAGACTGAGCAAGTCATCAACCCGCTGCGTGATTGGGGTTAGGGACAAGGGACAGCAGAGACTGTGGGGGGTGAATCTTCAAGGCAACCAGGACTCTTTGATCGATTTCCAGAGGAGCTTTCTTTGTCTTGTCTCCTAACGGCCCCTTATCAGATGATAGAGTGTCTTTAGGGCTGTGTCTTACAGGCTAGTGAGTTGGGAATGATCATGATGGTGGAGGCAGAGGGGGTGGTGATGACAGTGGCGACAGTGACAATATTACAGCAACAGTAACCTGTATTTAATCATGTGGCTGCGCCACTTGAGGCGCCTTACAACTACTGAAGTAGCTTTCACAGTAACCCTACGAGAGAGGTCCCGCTCATGCCCTTGTGGGACCAAGAGAGTCTGAAGTAGTAGACGAAGGAACGTGTCCACGCCCCCCAGCCAGGAAGTGTGAAGGCTGGGGGTTCAGCAGATGAAGCCTGACCTGAGCCTCTGCTCTTCTGTGTGATTCCATCTCTCTGTCAAAACCTTGATGGGGAGTCTGTCCTCGTATCTTCTATGTTCGTATCCTCAGCACCCAGCTCAGTAATGCTCATCAAGCATTATGTTATTATAGAAGGTCATTATCAGGCGGCCCTAGGTTGTATGTCATGGTATCAGTGACACTAGAGTATCGTGGAGGCAAAGAGCCACCAGTTAATCATCAGAAGCTCAAGGTGCGGGCTGTATATTTTGACTAGGAGTTTGAGGATTCACATGCCCTTTTCTTTTTCCTTATTACTGGGGGCTTGACTTTGTCCCTTTTAAATCCATGGTGCACTTTATTTAACTGTTTTTGGAGAAGAGCACCCAATAAGGATGGCAAGTGTTGTAGCTACACAACGTTTAGAAATTGTGGAACTGCCCTGTAAAAGTAAAGTAAGGAAAGACATACGGCTGAGTTTTTACTGTTTCACCTCCGATGGTTGCTCAGTCCTTGATAACTTCTCGGGGGTGCTCGTTGCCTGGTGGCAAGCTCCCAGAGTGGGGGCCGTGTGCTGAGGCCATGAGGACGTTGCTGACTCCATGATGCTTCTGCCCTGGCTGGTCCAGAGGGAAGGGAGTGGCTTGACTGAGCAGGCCCCGGAAGAGGCTCTAGTCTGCTCGAACACCGATGACCCACCACCTTAATTCCCTTCTGTTGAAGCCGCTTCTGTGTCCTCAAAGAATTTATACATAGGCAGTCTCATTTAACATTCAAGGTATTTTCGGTGAAGAACTTTCACTCTAAGTAGGACTGTCAACGATGAGCACCGGGTTGTATGAAAGTGTTGAGTCACTACATTATACACCTGAAGCTGCTATTACACTGTTTGTTAACTTACTGGACTTTAAATAAAAACTTAAAGGGGCGCCTGGGTGGCTCAGTCGGTTAAAGTGTCGGACTCTCAGCTCAGGCTCCGATCTCACAGTTTGTGAGTTCGAGCCCCACGTCGGGCTCTGTGCTGACAGTGCGGAGCCTGCTTGGGATTCTCTCTCTCTCTCCCTCTCTCTCTGCCCCTCCCCTGCTTACACACTCTCTGGCTCTCCCAAAATAAATAAATAAACATTAAAAACAAAGTAAGTAGAAACTTCGAAAAGAAAAGCCGAGAAGCAACCCAGTTATCCAGGAGAAGACCCTCAACATTTAAGAATTGATAGTATTTCTGAAAATGGGTGTGAAGGTAGAGCTAAAAACAGAAGGACCACCTGAATAAAAACTCAAATCAACCAACCAATCAACATGACTGGTGTTCAGAGATTGTGCTTTGATACCTGAAAGTTTACACATAAATTCTCTCACTTGATAATGACCACGATTCTGCGAGGTAGCAGGAGAGTGTGATTATTCTCATTTCATTAATTTAATAATAACAAGTAGTCTTCATGAAGAGCACAGAATGTGCCAGTGCAGGGGCTCCTGGATGGCTCAGTCAGTTAAGCGTCCGGACCTTGGTTTCGGCTCAGGTCATGATCTTATGGTTCGTGAGTTTGAGCCCCACTCGAACTCCGTGCTGACAGTGCGGAGCCTGCTTGGGATTCTCTCTCTTTTCCTCTCTCTCGGCCCCTCCCCTGCTCCTGCTTGCTCTCTCTCTGAAAATAAGTAAACTTAAACAAAAAATAAATGCTTTACGTGCACTTTGTCATTTGATCCCATGAGGTGGGTACTATTTATCATCCCATGTCATTGCTGAGGAAACGTTGCTGACGTGGGCAAGGCCACACTGTCATTGGAAGAAAGCATCAGTATTCTTATTTTACAAAGGAAGAAATGGACGCCCAGAGATGTCTGAAACCCTACCCCCCTGAGTTCTGGTGGAGGGGAGAACCCCAGTCGGGTATAACTCTGGCCTCCGGGTTTTCTCTGGCACGTGGCAACCAGCATCTCCTGCTGGTGTACGGTCTTTGATTGGAAGAACCTAGAGGGGCCAAGCCTTTGCTTTCTCTTGTACCAACAAATGGGCAGTGAGCAAATGCTTCCTGGATGGGGGAATGGGGATGGACCCAAGGGCCACTCCTCACCCGGGACCTTGTGCTTTTTCTCTTTTCTTGCAGAAGGTGGACGTGCCCATAATGCTGAGGCTCCTCAGGGAGCAGAGGATGTTCATGATCCAGACCATCGCCCAGTACAAGTTTGTCTACCAAGTCCTCATCCAGTTCCTCCAAAACTCCAGACTCATTTAGCCCCCGACCCAGCTACTGGAAGAGGGACCCAGCTCCATCTTGCAGATGGGGACGCACCTCCAGACAACATCTGCCCCCCCGAGCTGGGCGCGGGTGGCCAGAGCAGGCAGGTCACGGGCTCCCCAAAGGCGGGAGCCAAGACTGTTCCCCAACAACCTATATTATTTTATATGAGATAATTTATTTTTTTTTCCCTTTTGGATAACTTTTGTGAATCATCGTAATGCATCATGTTTTCACGATAATATAGTCCTTCTCGTTTGAACCACATTTCGACTGATCTGCATTGTAAATATGGCAGCAGGGAAGGTTGCCCGGTGGATTGTTTTGGGGACAGAGGCATAAGGGAACACATCTCTAGTGAAGCTGTGGCCAGATTAGAAACCAAGCCTGAAATTCATCAGCCTGATTGCTCACGTTCAAATCAGAGATGGCAAGAAAATGAATTCGTCCTAAAATATAAAGATAAGGGCCAAGGTCCTTCCCTGAAGGAAACACACACACACACACACACACACACACACACACACACACACACACACACCACTATTCCCTTACATTATTCCCTTATATTTTGGGGCTTCTGAACCTTGATGGCCAGTGGCCTTCCTTCTTCCTTTCTGCCCTCATCCTCCACTGTCTCTTTTTTCCCCAAGTTTGAGTCAAAGACAGGAGCAGCTAGAGGAAATGCTGCCTTTCACCAGATGGCCCTCACCCAGGTGAACGAGGAGCTCTCTGTTGTGTCTCCTCAACACTCCTTCCTTTGAACTCTGGAGCCTGTGTTGCCCTGCCGGGGACCACGACCTCAGTATTTGCTACTGCTCCCTGTTTGCTCAGTGGGCCCCAGTCTGGTGGTCTTCGAGGCTCTGGGCCAGGCCATCTGTGCAGCTAGGCCTCTTGCCGGACTGAGAGGAGATGATGGACCAGAGCGGGAAGAGAAAGGAGACAGGCAAGCCCTTGATATTATTTAAATAGGATGTGTGTGCTGGCCGGGGGACTGCAGGTCGAGGCGGTAGGTACATTCTGTCTTTCCATCAGTCCCCAAGTCACTGGAAACGTTATCATGGGAACAGTTGGGAAAGCTGATTTATGGGAGCTGTTTGGCACCCAGGTAGCAGGGCCCTGGCCAGGAACCACACCGAGTGTGACCCCCCTCTCTGTGCTGCTATCACCCCAGCCTTTGGCCTGCAAGAGCAGAACTAAGCCCACTCAGGACCCCGTGGTCCAAATTTGGCTACTTGATGAAAGATGCTGGGATTTGTCTCGCACAAAGCCTGTTCACTGCTCTCCCGTTTTCCATACACCCCACTCTCCAGTTGCTTTGCAGTTTCCTTCTGTTTGTCTCTTCCTGAGCCTACGTCAGTCACCGTCCTGAATTTTTTAGGTCAGTACACAGTAAATCGTATTCCACACGTTTCTCCTCTAGCGGAATTTTAGGAAGTTTTCCTCTCTACTGTCTAGTTCTTGAATGCAACATTTAAACGGTGGTTCTGTTCTTAGATTTGACATTCGTGGCTGTTCCATTGTGCCTTCCTCCACTGCTGACTTTTTGTTTTGCTTTGTTTTTCCTGAGCTGAGAATGAGAAGAAAGAGTGGCATCATATCAACCAGAAAGAGCATGCCTGTGTGATGTCCGGTGATCACACCCCAATAGAGGGGTGCGGAAGCAGATTCCCGATGAACTCGTTCGGAATGGGAATCAACTCAGTTTCACATCTGGCCAGGTGTGGTGGTGGTGGTGGTTCTCTCGTTTAGACTGAGAGTCCTGGTGAGAGAGGGCCCCCTCTTGTTGTCCAGAGTCTGAAGAAACAGTGAAGGAGGGTAACTTCAGTTGAGCTCTGTAGATTCTGGAATTTCGGTGTATGTTCTGGAAAAGAAAACCATGAGTATGACCTATATTTTCAGTGGAACAGAGCTCGTCACCCTCACCAGGAGATGCTCGGAACATACACTGTTAACAGGCAAAGACGTTATCTGTTGCCTTTCCTTAGACACTTCCCATCCTTGGGCTAGTCTACTGTTAGGGGTGTTTTCACAGTTGGTCTGCGGTTCCTGGCTTATTTGACAAACACCGTCGGCAGTTCTCTTTCGCCTCTTAGGCCCCAGCGTGGGCTCTGTTAAGACTGAGTCTCACATGGGCAGCATATAGATCTGTGTCTCTTGGAGCTCATCACACGGGCGGTGCCTTTCAACCCACCCGCCACGGGAGTAGTTGCTAATGCACAAAATGCAGGGCAGAAGGAGGTTTGCTGTCCAATTTCCTAGCCAAAGTTTATATCGAAGCCCAAAGGAAACCACTTAAAAGTTACTCCACATATTTCACTTTTAAAAACAAATGTTTTGGGTTCTGTAGCACATTTTGCATTCCTTTTCCCATCTCCAGTGAATGCCAGCACAGCTCCTGTGAAATTAGCAGCAGGCAGTGAAAGTCCTTCTAGTGGCATCTGCACAATAATTGCCCAGAGATGCTTTATATCTGGGAAGCAAGCCAAGGAATAAACCTTGAAGCAAAGTGTATTAAATTAGTTATCTAGTTAGAGCTTTTGGAATGAGTTCCTGATGATGTATCAAGTCTGAAGCTGGAGCTGTCGGGGTCTATTTTTTTCTGTTTGGATTTGAAGAGAGAAAATTAAAAATGGAGGGTGGAAAAAGGAGATACCATCTCACAGCAAAGCCATTCAACACTTTGGGGCCTCTGGTTTTGAAGTCTTCCAGTTGAAATGTTTTGTTTCTTTGATCCGTACTCATTTGGGCACATGGGCCCTGTGTTGGGTCTGCCCTTGTTTAACGTGGTCCCTGGATGGTGGGGGCTGAGTCTGATGTTTTCATCCTTAAGCTGAGCTGAGCCTGCCGGCAAAACTTAGCCACAGCCTGCTGAGCTGATCGGTTCCCGTGGGCTCTAAAGAGACACCACCTTTGGTAGCATTTACATTTACACACACCTGTTTCCCTGGACAGGAGGTAAAGGAGGATTTGGCTGCATTGGAGAGGGATGCCAAACGTTGATGTCTTCATAGCAGAGGAAAGAGGACTGTGCTTCTCTTCACAGTTAGAGGGGGAACAGTAAGATCAGGAAAGGTGAAAACATCTCCACATGGAATATTTTGAGGAATACGCTTCCAAGGAGCTTACATTGAGAGAATTTAACTTTTGCAATCTTTGTGATCCTAGATTGACAAAAAGAACTAATTGTTTTCCATTACTAATCTCTCACTGTTTGCCTAAGACTCACCTGGCCATCTCTGGCCCCTTCATCATCCTTCAGCCTGGTTAGAGGGGTTTTGTGGGCTCTGTTGGGTTCTGGTGGGACTTGACCCCTGGCTCCCCCCGTACTCATTTAACTTTTATTTTGCTTGCTGTTAGCTCTTGAGGTTCAGTTATAAACTCCAGGGGCTTTGGGAGATCAGCATTTTTATCCAGCTGCCTAGTTTTCTCATCTTTCCAGCTTAAATACAGGTTGACCATATGAAATTGACAATAGCTAGGCCATTTTTTGTTACAATGACAGACAAGTCACATAAAATCAACCTAATATGCACAATATTTTTCTTCTCCCAATACAGGATGGGTCCCAACACACCATATGTCATTTCTTCAGATAAGTGCTAATGAACCTGAAAGCATGCAAAATGGGCAGCTTGGCTCTTTTTGTGAACCTGCTGCCTTGCTGTAATGAGCTTTGCCTCACTCAGTGAATGGGTCATGTCCTGGGGCTGGGAAGGCAGAGATGTTAGTACACCTAGATGTTAGTGAATTCTCATAGACAGGGCTGGCCGTCGGGCATATCACTGTGGGGTTTCAGCCGCCATCTTTTTTTGATGTATGATCTGTGTTCGCAGACCTCAGCCCAGTGGTTATGGAACATGGTGTGTGGCCCTGAAGGTGTCCTCAGCCAGAAAGCAGAGGGTGCTTTCTAATCCCACTCCTCTACTTCCAGTGGGGCGAAGGTATAGCTGTTGACTTCCTTTTTGGGGAGATGTGCCAATCACTTTGAAGTTGGGGGAGTTGGGGTATTCTTTGTGCCAGGTTGCTGAGACACAAGGGATGGGATCAGGTCAGACCCAGGTTAGTGTTAATCTGTTCCTCATTCCTCTTCCATTTTGGCAATAACTGTTGGGGTCCTAGAGGTGGAAATTTCCAGAAGTACCAAGTGATCACTGTTGGGATCTTTAGGTGGCACTATATGGGGAATTCAGCTTCCTCACACTTTACCAAAGACTCTTCTGCTGCTCTGTTTCATTGTATTCCTGTGTAGTTTATCAGACACTCATCATGCTCTTATTTAGTGATTCCTTTTCATGAACAAAGTAACGACTCATCCAGTACTGCTTCCAGATGGAGAAACTGGGGTTTTCCATGGACACTGCACAAATTTTCCAGTGGCCTACAGCTTTATGGATGACAAATTAGTTGGCCCTATAGGATGGAAATAATCTTAGTTGGCCCTATGGAATGGAAATCTCTGAGATGTTAAAATGTTTGACACTTCCCTTAGATGCTGTGCAAGAAAAAAAAAAAAAGGTTCTTGTCTTTGCCTCAACTTCTGAGACATCTGGGGGCAAAAGACCTTAGTGATGCATCTTTTGAAAGTAACAGCATCATTCCTGGGAGAGAAGTGAGGGTATATCCAATCAAATTCTGCTAATCCAAATGTGTCGTCCCAAAAGTCACTATAATTCATAGGGTCCTATAAAACTCAATAGCCACCTTGCCCAATACCCAGTCTTTCTCCTGCCTGTGCTCACATTGTGCATTTGGGTTATAAACTCAGGTAGATGAGCATTTTTATTCTCCTGACTATCTTTCTTATCTCCTAGCTTAACATAGCTGCATCTTTTTCTGCAAGGTCAAAATAAGTGTTCTCTATTAAAATGTCCATGAGCCTGGCATTGAGTATCTGGCATCAATCGATTTCTTAAGACCGGGTCATTTATCGTCGTTTGGTGCAGGAAGAGGGGGAGGATGTGTATCAGTTCCGACTGCTCAGAGCTTGGGTCAGCCCTTCTATTTTGAAAATAAATTCAAGGACATTTTGTTACAAGGCAGGAAGGCGAGAGCTGACGTGCAGCCTGGCTGTGATGAGCCTCTGCATAGAAAGTCACAGTTTCTTCTGTTGTGCTTTGGGACATCAGGATCATTCTTTTTAAAAAATGCCATAAGCTTGGCCAGAGGAGTTATAAATAGGAAGAGGAAGAGGAGGATGTTTTAGATCAGCCCTCTGGTTGCTGTTAAAAAAATTTATTGGTTCACAAATAATTTTCTGAACTCTGGAACATCTGCTTTCTTCTTCCCTGCCTGTAAGGCTGGAGGGATGGAAATGACGTGGGAGCACCCCCAGGAAAGCCTGGGCTGTGATGTTGGGGTCTGTTTCCGCCTTGCTAGTCGTTTCAAACTGCCCTCAGTGCCGTGGTAGAGCTTGATGAAGGTCATGGATTCTGACGTGTGCCCGGGCGTGCCACTCTAAAGTGTCGTCTTCTCTCACGTGCTGGCAGCCCCACCTTCCCATGCAGCCTTAGCAGAGGCTTCTGCTCATCCACTGAGCCCCGCTGAGTTAGCAGTCAGGGCTCCGGGCATGTCAGTTCCTCTCCCCTGCGATCAGAGGGGGTTCCCGTTTATAGCACATCATGTTTATAATCAGGGCACAGAAACAGGGAGGGTGTCCGTACAGCAATGGCAGTGGTTCTTTGTCTCATCGTGGGGCATGCGCAGGACTGTTTTGTGATGTCACCCTCTTCATTCCAAGAGCACCTCACTCACTTAGGGCTGTGCTGACTTCTCCTTACTGTTCGTTTGTTTGATGGATCCGCTGTCACTTTTCTTTCCCTACTCTACCCTTTGAGTACAACCGCTACAAAAATAGTTCAGTCCGGTCGTGGAGAACCGCTCTCTTAAGCCTCTCTAAATTATGTAATTAGGAGATCTTCATTTGAATTTCAAAACGCTTATAGAGTTTGAAAGAATAAGATCTGGCAAATGGAAAGAACCAGAGAGAAAACAGCTAGAAAATTGTCAGCAACCAAGAAGCTGCCCTCCCCCACCTCTTTCCCCCCCTTGGTGGTAGACATGGTCACTCAGTACTAGAAGAAGTGAAAGAGAAGATGGCTTCGATGATCGGTCCCGTTTGAAGCAGTGATCAATGGTCATAGAGTAGGTACTGCCGATTTCTTTCGAGGTGGACTTCCACGCATTCCCAGTGGCCGCGTTTGGCAGGGCGACGTGTGTGGTCAGATGAATACGTGTCAGGCTTCCCCCTCCCGACCCAGGGTCCCTTCATCATGGCCTCTACACACAGACCGGCCGAATCTGGTGAAATAGGGACAAGGGCTGGGCTGGCCAGGACCCCCTGGACAGGTCGTGTTGTGATCAGTTCTCAGTTACCTGGGGAGGGGCAGGGTCCACTCTTCATCCACTCAGTCCCTTCCCGGATCGTATCTCCCCAACCCCCTCCTTCAGGGAAACCCAGATGCCTTCTCCCCTGACAAAAAGGTGTCCGGGAGAAAGCTGAAAAGATTGGGTTGGGGTCTTTTTGTGCCTTGAAGGGGAGACCTGCTTTTGCTCAAATCTCAGGAATCCTGCTTTGAGTCAGGGAGGCTGTCAGAGCCTCCTGGCTCGGGGATGCCTGGCCATGTGTGTGTTTCTCAGGGGCCTTGCACCTCCCTCAGCGACAGTGTTAGCTAATAAATGCCTTCAGCAGGGAGCCAAAAGCTGTAATTCAGCGCCTCTGTTTTTTGTCTGTTTGTTTGTTTTCCCACGTGAACACTGTAAAAATGTTAACTGCCATTTCCTTTGACTCAACTTTCTTGCCGTTTGAAATCTCAAAAGTCTATCCACCATATCCTTTTAAAAGTGAGGTTACTCTTCATCAGAGATGATTTCCGGTGTATGTCCTTTGTTCCTTCAGTGGTCAGCCGACTTTGCATGAGGATGCTGACATGGAAAAACACCAAAACGGTTTACATATGCAGATGACTATTTAAACGTATAACCTTATGTAACTCGCGTTACATCAACTAACAGGCCAATTAAGTTTGTTTCACTGGACTTACTGTTGGGTTCCTTAATTCAGTATTTTGATGCTTTCTTTCCTTGTCTGTGTTTTATAAAACATTGTGAATGGTGGTGCCATTCAAAACAATTGGCATTCAGTAGGTTTCATTTTGAAACAACCTACAGACAAGTCCCCGGCTCAGACCCCCAAGCTCTTGGGTCAGCCCACGGAAGCCTTCGGACTTCTACCCGAGCTGAAAGGTGGGGATGTGTCCGCCAGATGCGGCTGGCTGTTGTGAGCTGACCTGGAAAGGTAACCAGCTGTGTTTTGCTGTGAGACACGCATTCCAGGTTGGGCCTGGGGATCCCGAGAACGCGTATCTTCTCCCCTTGGAAGCCACTTGCTGCCTGGCAACATTCAAGTCCAGACTCTTGACTACAGTGGTTGCAAGGGAGAGAGGGAGAAGTTTCTCGGACATTCCCTACATCAGGGGGTGATTTCTTAATATTCGTGTCAACTCTCATTTGGAAGAGACTCCCTCTCAATTTAATAATATTAAAAGCCTTAAGTAAGACTATGCATGTTCTTCTATATTGCTTTTTTTTATATCAGTAAATAAGCTGATGCTTGCCGGTTTTGTGCACAATTATGAGGTGTATAAAACTGACTTTTGACAGTATTTTTTGCACTGTTTCCTATCTGTTTTTATAAAGTCTTTAGAGAATGGTCCTAGTTGTGTATTGTTGATGTTCTCACAGCCCTTGTGATTGCTGTAAAATGTTTCGTATGTGCCTTTACAAATGTGAGATCTTTATTCTAACCTTTTTTTGTAAAAGATATCTATTGACTTACATATACAATAAACCCTTTTTTTTTTTTTCCAGAGAAAACAGTTGAATCTTCTGTCTTCTGTGCTGTGTACGTTTACATCAGTTGAAAGCATCTACATCCTTTACTTGTAGGATTATTTTCCTAGGCAAAACTGTCTAGGAAAATCTGCATTTTCACTCTGTTAAAGCCCATTTACTTCTACCCACTTTTCATTCCTGTATAACCCGATTGTTTGAAATTTCCAAAGTTGTCCTTATTATAAAATAAAAAAAAAAAAAAAACCTGACAAGGGTGATCACTAGGCAGATGGAGTGAAGACTACATTAGAAAGGGATCTTTCTCACAAATGCCACAATAACCCTTACCAAGCGCCAAGACCCAGCCCGCAGCTGTCACTTCCTCAGACCCCAAGCCGCCGACTTGGAAACCGCAGGCCCTAGGCTGCTCTGGGACACCCCCATCCTTGGTTTGTCCTTCAGTGTCATCAGCAGCTCCTGTCTAGGTTTAAAGAAGGCTGCCTTGCCCTTATTTCAGCCCCTCAGCTGCCATCGACACACACAGTGAGAACCCCTGGGGAAGAGGGTGGATGCTTTACAGACCTTTGATAAGTAACGGGACAACATACGCGCTTCTGTGTTACTCATTTACTACCCTGTCACTACACAAGGAGCCTGGACCCGCTGAGGTCCCGGCTTATGTCACACCGCAAAAATGAGACTACGGTGCGCCACTCTGGGGTGAAAAGGGGATGGCGAGCAGATGGGGAGAAAAGAGGAACAAGCAGTAATTTGTTTTCTCTTCCGCGGATGAGTAAACGGACTCAGCTCATTTTCTTTGGATAACGAACAGAAAAAGCGGTCTTATCGTACAATGTGGAGATAAAACAGTAACCCCTAGTAGACCCGTTTATCTCCAGGCTGTGCACGGAGCTGGAGAAGGACATTTTTTTAAAAGAGAAGAAACCCCCAAGAGCATAAGATAAATATAAGGAAAACCTACACAGATCTGCGATGAAAGGACAAAAAGCAGGATCAAACAGGTCTATTTTGTGATTTTACCTCTTATTTCCCTTAATAAAAATAAATGGGGAAATGCCGTCTGACTTACATGTTAAGAAACACAATGGAAAGGGGCGCCTGGGTGGCGCAGTCGGTTAAGCGTCCGACTTCAGCCAGGTCACGATCTCGCGGTCTGTGAGTTCGAGCCCCGCGTCAGGCTCTGGGCTGATGGCTCGGAGCCTGGAGCCCGTTTCCGATTCTGTGTCTCCCTCTCTCTCTGCCCCTCCCCCGTTCATGCTCTGTCTCTCTCTGTCCCAAAAATAAATAAAAAACGTTGAAAAAAAAAAGAAGTGATTCTTAAAAAAAAAAAAAAAAAAAAAAAAAAAAGAAACACAATGGAAGAAAAGGGCTTATTCATAACTGCTGTCGAAAACATAAAATCTAAGAATTAAGATCAATGTGTAGGACCTGTCTAAACAAAGCCTACCCGTGTTGAGGCAAAGCAGATGGATTGATAAACTCCCCACGTTCTTGGGTAGAGAGACACATGTTATGGAGAGGTCAGTTCACTCCAATGCAGTTCTAATATCGAAGAGCACTTTGTGAGGGAGGAGGGAAGGCCAAGAGAGGGCTTGGCCAAAGGATTCTCAAGTACTTCAGAGGGCTAAATGTGGGAGAATGGTCAGAAAAATTCAAGAGAACACAGAAGATTAGCCCTAATAGATACTAAAAGTGTGGCGATGCCACAATAATTAAGAATACAGAAATAAACCTAAATCTTAAGGGAATGATAATGGGACCATTTCAGATCAGCAGAGGAAAATAAATCAATAAATCATGCCGCCATAAGTGGCTAGCAATTTTGAATATTAATTTTAAAGAGTACAACTGGATCTCTACTAAATAAAATAATTCCAGGTAGAGCAAAGACTTAAAAAAAATTGTTTTATTTCTTTTCTTCATTTAAGGATGAGAACAATCTTTTCTCTATAGCAAGTGTCATGAAAATAATGGACAACTAGAGAGAGAAAATATTTTCAGGACATGGCAAAGAGCTAATATCCCAAAATACACTGAGCTCTTATAAATGATTATGAGAGACATAAACAGGATAGACAATGGCCATGAATGCTGACTCACAGACGAAACATACGGATTCCTCGGTTTTGGAGAAAGTGCCCGACCTCATTAATAAATGCATCTCAAGCAAAGTATTTCACACAGTAGACTGGCCAAAAAAAAAAAAAAAAAAAAAAAAATCAAATAGTATAGTACAGTGCCATTATGATGGTAGAGGAAAACAAATACTACAAATATTACAGCCTTAGAACCTGTTGCAGTGTTTTTAAAAGGAGATGTGGCCATATTTATTCAAATTTTAAAAAGTCGCCAGTACTTGGTCCTGAAATTCCACTTCTTGGAATCTATCCCCCAACATGGTACCACCTGACAGCAAAGTTCCGCATCTAAGACTGTGCCCTGTGGCACTGTTTACAGGAACAGCAACCTGGAAAAACCACATGTCCATAAACAGAATGAATAAAATATGACACATTCACTGCAATGTTCTGACTCTAAAAAGAATGAAGCAAATCTGTAAAAGCTGGAATAAAAACAGGTCCATATTGTTAAACCAGAGACAGATTCTGAAACAGTATGTCAGTACCATCCTGCCTTTGGTTTTCTAAATCGATTTACACGTACATCCTGCACAGGCACGGGAAAACCTGGGACCACGTAAGCACATGGTTTCCAGGGGTTACATCTGGAGAATGGGAGCGGACAAGAAGAAAGAACAATTCACGTTTCCAGTATTATGTACAATTGAGAAACTGTTACTTTCAGAAGGTTTATAAAACCTTTGGAGGGGCGCCTGGGTGGCTCGGTCGGTTACGCATCCAACTTCAGCTCAGGTCATGATCTCGCGGTCCATGAGTTTGAGCCCCGCGTCGGGCTCTGTGCTGACAATTCAGAGCCTGGAGCCTGTTTCAGATTCTGTGTCTCCCTCTCTCTCTGCCCCTCCCCTGTTCATGCTCTGTCTCTGTCTCAAAAATAAATAAACGTTAAAAAAAAAAAATTTTTTTTTTTTAAAAACCTTTGGAGGTGGTGGGCTAAGCTTATTGTAGGCTTAGCTACAGAGTAAAGTAGCCTTTTCTTAAAAGGTGAAACTCCCTGGAACCAGGACCCAGGACCGTGCCTAACTCATCTCTGCACGTGGAGAGCCATACAGCGTTCTGCATACAGTAGGTGTTCAATAAGCATCTTAGTGCACTTCTCTGAATAAGAGAATGCGTTCTGCCTGAATCCCACTGTGTGCCGTTAACTGTGTGTGCAAGACAGGCGTGTGGGTGTGAGATGTGTGGGCGTGAGACATGCGTGTGGGTGTCGATGAGGCAGGAAGGGTAACGTTCAGGATTCAGCTGTTCAAGCTGCTTGCGGATCACGCTATGGAAGCTGAAGTGTAAACTCCACAGGCTTTAATTATTACCTAATGGGGAAGTTCCTCGCTTTGGACTGCAAGAAACTCCTCCAGGAAACACCCTTGCACCCCAAGCAAGCCCGGTCCCTGGCCCTGTCCTCCGCGGCTGTTGCTAACAAACAGTCCCCTGGTTGCTGCCATCCAGGCAGTGGGGAGCTGGTTTCCTGCCGGCTGGCCGCGCGGGGAGGGATCAGTGTTTGCTCAATAACACAGAGTTGGTAAGGAAAAAAACATTTTTTTCCTTCTCAAGCTTATCCTGGATTGTTTCCAAACACGGACAGCACTGCATAGAACAGTCAACAGAAATGAGAAATGGAAAGTCTGCTTTCAGACAGAGGACGAAAAAAAAAAAAAAAAAGCCAAGGAAGCCAAGCATGCAAGATGCACCTTTATGCACGGAAGGGATTCCAGATACTAGACCCATGACTCAAGACAGACACGTTCTCTTGCCCGGGGAGCGGGGGTGGTACGCAGGTCACTTAATTGTACCTTCTCTCTTTTCTCCTCCACAGGCACTGATCCCTGAAAGTCACTACAGACTAAGTGGCCGCCTGCCCCCCACGCCCGCACTCCCACACCCGGCTCCCACTGCCACTTTGAAATCCTCCCCGCAGACAGAAGAAAAGACAAACTTCCGATACCATTATCTGTTTTATTCTCTTTCATCATCCAGGTTTGTTCAGCACATTAGAACAGGCATGAAAGGGAAAAGAATCGCATATTTTAATTCAATCTTTCCAAAGTATATGATATTTGAAACCATGCCATTATCTCTTGGGGAGAGGGGGGGAGAAAAGCATTCAAAAATTATTTTGGTATTAAGATTAAAGATTAAGACCAATTCCCAGGGGGGCCATGTGTAAGGTTTAAGGGCAGGTATTGTTTTTCATTCCAATGATTTTACAGAAATGCGGGAGTGATGTGTACAACTTGAATGAAATATTCAAATCCTTGAAGGCTTCTGCACTAACATTTAAATAAAAACTAACATGTAGGCGTAGTTTCAGTGGCTGTCAATCTCCTGTTTGATCTCGGAAATGTACGGATGGTCTTTCCCGTGAGCCACTTCCATTATCGCGATGGCCTAGGAAAGACGGAGACGAGGAAAGGGTTGAGAGCCTGAGGGCAGCCCCTCCCCCTCCCCTAACCTGCACCCTGGGCTAACTTAACTCCAGCTAAGACTTCTCTGCTCCAAGGCACAGGATACATCCTGGCTCCTGGAGCCATGTTCTCTTCCAGAGTCTGGCTTTTTTTTCTTTCCTTTTCTTTTCTCTCTTTTCTTTTTAATGGACAAGATTATCTGATGACCAACTAGTCACCCAGTCTGTACTGCCGAGTACAACATTCTACAACGGTTGAAGAAATGATACAGAGAAGCTGATCTCATGACATTCCAGATCTTGCAGTAGAAAATGCTGTAGGGATAGAATTATTTGTGCTGAACCCAGTACACGCGGTGCTGGAACAGAAAAGGCCACGGTGAACTTCATACTGAACCTGTTTTGATTTTAGTCGACACTGCTCATCTCTAAGACACGACTAAGTCGTTTCTCCCTTTCGAAAAATGCATGCTTTCCTTGCAATACGCATTCTTAAAAACAAAAACAAAACCAAAAACTTCAAAGTCGTTGCAGGTTTCATTTGAGGCAGCTGGAGAGAACATATTTAATAAGGCATCTTTACAGTGAAGCAATAGAAACCGAAGAGGTGCCAGCGGCTCCATCATTTCCCAGCTGTGTGACCTTGGGCAATTAACTACTCCACGCCTCATTTTCCTCATCTGCGAAATAAGAATGATGCCTCCGAGTTGTCAGAGCACATACGGTGTTTAGAACAGCATCCGGCACATAGGAAGTACAGACCAAATGTTATCGGCAAGAATTTATTTTGTTCTGTATTCAACTCTATTGCGGCAGAAAAACTTAAATTACTCCCACCCTCCGAACAGGGAATTTCTGATGGCCTGTGACTCTGATAGATGATCCTTTCCGTTGTACCATTCTCTTCCTAAATCTCAAACCAAAAGGAGGCAGGCCAAGGAACAGCGTGAGCCTTCGGGACACTCGGGAATGTCCTGTCCAAATGCCTCTACTGTGTTCATTTCACAATTCACAGTCCTTTTTCGGAGCTACTTCGTCCTTCGCTGTTCTCGTACCTCATTACTAAACACCAGCACCTTGCAACTCTGACCTAACTGGCCCACTTTCCCTCAACTCACCAAGGCAACAAATCTGTTATCTTAGGAGGTAAATTCTATGGTTTCAAAACAGAAAAGTGCATGCTTACCTCACACTGCTAGCCTGGTCAGGTCTCGACCCTTCCATTTGGGATGTGGGACCTAAGTAGTCTACTAGGAAGTCTGAGAGAGTCTGGCCCCAACACTTACACACACTCTCTTATAGGAGTCAACAGACTGACCCAAAGATTACAGTTCCTCAACTGTTAACTGCTACGTAAAGAACGAGAATTGATATTCGGGACGGTGACTCCAGCTACCGTAAGGTGCAAGGTCAGGGCCAGGCCCCCTCACCCACCGGCACCACAGAGCAGTCAAACACCGAGGGAGGCACATGCCCAGGGTCCTAGTGTCCCCTGTGTGCTGGTCACAGCCTGGGCAAGTGGAGCTTTCGACTCAGGAAGACCCCAGTCTGAATGAAGGCCTCCGACTGAATCTCCATTTTTCTACCAGAAAACCTGTATCATTTTTGTGAGAATTGAAAGGGTCCTGGCACATAACTGGTACTTGATGAACAATGATGGGTTTTTCAGTATGCTTTAGAAACTGCAAACGCATCATCGTAATCCTGAGGAACTCTCTCAATCCAACTGCCTTGATTTCACCTCAACTGGGCAGCATAAATCCCAATCCTAAAGGCAGACACACGGACGATTCCCTCACCACAGTCTCCTGACCCGTCCCGTGGCCCCTGTCCACTTCCAGGGCTTCATGCGGGCCGGGGGCAGCACCCCCATCCCCCCCATGCTCGGGCTGTGCCTAGAGTCACAGCCAGCCTCTCTCAGTGTGTGCAGCCCTTCCCCAAGGGAGGGCCCGGATACAGACAAGGCAAAGGCTCCATCACTTACTATACCCCGACCTGCCCAACCCCCTGCCTCCCACGTCCCTGCCAGAGGGGGATCCAGAGCTGGGTGGTTCTCCATGACTTCAGTCCCTCAGCCCAACCAGGTGCGAGGGCAGGAGACAAAGGGGCCGCGGGGCACCAGGACCCCCAGCCTCATGTTGCAGACGCACCTTCTTCAGGGCTCTTTCTCCAGCAGCTCTGTTTTCCAGGCCCATGTACAGCCTTCCCAGCTTCAGCCACATGGAGGCCACATTGAGGGAGTACAGAGGGTAATGTTTGCTGGAAGAAGAGAGGAGACAACAGGCCACGGTCAAAGGGCGCCAAGCAGCCTGCAGGCCAGGTGCCATGACCCCATGGCAGCCAGGCTCCTCCAGGCCCTGGCAAATTCTGGGTGGACACCGTGGATGGTTCGACCCTGTCTGAGCACGCAGACGCGCTTCATTTCACGCAAGTGTGTGTGTTTCTGAAAAGCTACATCGAAACTGCAGGAGAAATCCTGCAAAAAACACCGAAAACATGACATTCGACCCCAGTCCCAGGTTTTTGTTTTAGGTGCACTCAAAGCACGGCACTGGGAAAACATCTTTGAAAGTGAATGCCCCATTTATCTGGGCCTGTCTCCTCACAGACATTGGCAGATTAGGCCTATCCGCTCACAGTAAAAAGACAGAACGCCTGTCAGTGTTATACACACACCCGCGTGTCTCCAGAACCCAACTTTCTGTCACACTCGATGGCTGTCACTTGAGTTAACAAAGCTGTCAGCTCTCTGAAGTCAGGAGAACACCTACTTCCTCTGGGTTTGCTTTCTCTGTTGTCCAGCAGAGGGCTTTACATACAGTAGGCGTTCTCTCTGTTTTGTTTTCAAAAGCAGGGAATAATTTGGGGGAGTGGGAGCTATTGTTTTTAAAGATGATTTATTTATTTTGAGAGAAAGGGAGAGAGAGAATCCCAAGCAGGCTCTGTGCTGTCGGTGCAGAGCCCAATGTGGGACTCGATCTCACGAACCGTGCGATCGCGACCTGAGCCAAAATCAAGAATCAGACGCTTAACCGATGGAGCCACCAAGAGCCCCATTCTCTGTCTGGTTTTAACTGAAGGCCGACTGGTAGGGCCTGCCCAGGAAAGACAGCAGGAGGCAGCTTATGGGTGGCACAGGACGAGGGGAGAGAGAATGTACGAGTGTGTGCAGGTGTTTATTTACAGACCCGTCTGTACAGCTCTACCCTCAAGATCCATCCATACGAGACGACGCATTCTATCTGTATTCCTGGGCAGGCAGCACGCTGCCTGGAGGAAGCGCTGGTGCCAGTGGCCCCACAGAAAGCCAGAGCTGGCCTCCGGGAGGGGCTCACCAAGCTAAGGAAGTGTCCCGCAGAGCAAGGCCCAGCTGGGAGAGGGAGCACAAAGCTAAGATTATTTCATTCATTCTCATTCTTTCTCTCTCTCTCTCTCTCTCTCTCTCATCCCTACCCTCCCTCCCTCTAGATCTCACAGAAGGCTCTGTGCATAAGCCCAGAGGACTTTGTCACCCACCTCAGGAAGAAGATAGGTTGTGAGAGAGTCTGTGATGTAGCAAATTGTTTCGAAGAGCAGATTTTAGGAGCTGGCTTCCCTTGAGCTCCCCCTGATGGCTAGTCAGGGTAGCGCAGGGGAAGGGGAAGGCAGTGGAAATCCAGACCAGACCCAAACTTTACAGTCCCCAACCTTGGATAGTGAGGGAGAACTGAGGGCTTCTCAAATCCAGGAGAAACACCTGGGGTGCTTCTGGGGCACAGGGATTTCAGAGCTAATGCCCAGAGATTCTGAGCCACTTGGTCTTGGCGAGACCCTGCAAATGCACAATGGTAATGTGTTTAACAAGTGCCCCACTGATAAGATCTAGGCTATCCCAGCCCTGAAATGGCTAATCGGAGCCAGAGGAAACTGCCACGACCTCCATCTGTCACACACTTTAAGGTTTAAAAACCCTCTCGACAGGAAACTTCCCCGGGGCTGACATTCATTATTACTCTAAGTTAAAATCCAACTTGCTGTATTCAGAACTAGCAGGGTAGATAATGGGTAACCAACCAGAGCCAACTCAATGGTCCCGGCACTTCCCTGTTTGCAAACTGGGAAGCAATTTTAAAAAACACAAGAAGGGGATGGTGTGAGTAACGATGGAAAAGCAGGGATGTGGGACCACCACTTACCAGGTAATAAGTGTGTTTCGTTTGGAAGGCACAGGAGGAAAAAGAAACAAGCCAGTGGCTTTTTAATCCGGATCTGAATTAACTAGTTTGGATACAGCACCCTGGAGAGGCCCCGGGAGGGCTCTTGCCCCAGCACCCCCTTCATAACCTCACACCTGCCTCTACAAGCGTTCTCTTCCAGATGCCAGGCCTGATGCAGAAGCACCCTGCACCTGTGCCTCCAGGTGTGGGTGCAGCGAGAGAACGCTGTTCTAGCATGTTCCCACACAGCGCGGTCAGAAAACAACACAGCTGAGGTACACATTTCCAAGCCCCAAATTCTGCTCCCCGCTAAGACGATCAGAAACAGCCACTGCCATCACCTGTAGGGCTTAATGATCTTCTGTCCGTATCGCAGGGCTCCTTCCCAGTCCTGCATGTACAAGCAGACACCCATGGCCTGGTACATCATGTGCAACATGTACACGTTGCTGTCCTCGAACACGGAGCTCATCTTCTCCTGGCTGAGCTCACAGATCTCCAGCAGCTCACTAGGGGGTGCTCTGGCGTTAAGGAAAGGACAGGCTGAGGCCTCTCGGCTTGGACAGTTCCAAAGGCTGGTTCCAGCCGTTACTCGGGTGCACTCCGCCCCTACCCTCGCCCTCTGCAAAAGTCAATTACAGAAAGCCAAGCAAAAGTGAAAGGCAATTATTTTTTTCTTTTAAAGAAAAATTTTTTAAATTTTCAAACACACAAACCACGAATTCATGACCTGAGCCGAAACTGGACGCTTAACCGACTGAGCCACCCAGGCACCCTGGCAATTATTTTTTTCTTAAAGAAATGTGTTTTTTCTTAAAGAAACAAACTTCAGAAGAAAACTGAAGACCTCAACTATCAAACACAATTTGAAAACTTTTAGCCACAGGGAACAGACCCTCAGGTCAGCTGTAAACCATGTTTAGGATCACAAATCTCAACCTTCTAGTTAAATTTAAACCTTCACCCAAGCTCAGTACTTCGGTTGAAGCATTTCTGAAGAAAAAGTTCTTTTTTATGCTGAGAAAAAAACAAAACAAAACATGCCTTTCTTCAATTTCCTCCACTGTAAATGTGGGGGAAATTTTCAACCCAAGAAAATGCTAGAATGTAATGGTTAAGAATATGGATTATGGAAGTCAGCAGACCGGGGGAAAAATCCTGGCGGGCTCTGTCCCTTGGGCAAATAACTTGCTACCTGAGAGTCTGTTCCCACCTGCTACACGGGGATGGCAACATTGTGTGTTCTTGTGTGTCCCTGTGAGGACTGGGTACAATAATGTAAGCAAAGCCCTCCTCGCTGTGCTTGCCTGGAGTATGACACCCAACTAATGAGGGCCGTCAAGGAACTCTTCTCCACAACTTTGCACAATAAAACTCTTCCCCCACATCCAGCTCCTGGCCAAACTAGTGAAACGAGGAGAAAGAAGATGAAATCAACATCGTAAAACTTGGGCGTGGCTGACACCAAGTCATGGGTGGTCAGTAATTCTTCCCACATTTCCTGGGAGCCATTCATTCTTTCGTGTTCAAAGCCTTACACCTGCCCTTCTGCTCCCTCCTCCCAGCTCTCCGGCACCTCTTGAAGGCGAGGGACAGTAAACTTCTGTTGTAAAGTTGTAAAGGATATATTTGTAGTGCTTGGCCCTCCGGAACTCCTCGATGACGTTGCGTGCGTATCTGACCATGTCACGGATGGTTTCCGCCTTTGGTGGATCGCTGAGCTTCCGGATTTCCACCTTGGCCTTATCCTGGGGGAAACGTCCACAAGTGCAAGGTGTTATCTCCCATGGAGACGACACTGATGGGGAAACCCCTCAAACAGTATATTTTGAGGCTTGCCCATTCTAAAGTTACAAAAGAATGAAAGGAAATCGGGCAATGCATCTAAGGGAAACCTAGTACTCCATTACCTTTTTACAAAAAACAAACAAAAATAATTTTCTAGGGGCACCAGGGTGGCTCCATCGGTTATACGTCCGACTCATGTTTTCGGCTCAGGTCATGATCTCACAGTTCACGGGGCTCTGCACTGACTGCACGGAGCCTGCTTGGGATTCTCTCGCTCTCCCTCTCTCTCTGCCCCTCCCCTGCTCATGCGCTCTCTGTCACTCTAAATAAATAAATAAATAAATAAATAAATAAATATTAATATATATATGTATATATATATATATATATATATGTGAATTTTCTGGACAGTCCTTATCCAGGCAGCACACTTAGAGTGTGTTTGCTATGGGCAGATATGTGTGTCCACACATCTATGAATCAAGAGAATAAGGAGGGTGGCATGGGCAAAATGATATTGGTAATGCCAGGGAAAATGTTCCTTATTCTCGTGAAGAGGTTGGAAAGCCTCTCGTGTGCTTTTTCCCTTCCCTCTCTTTTAAGCAGCCAGTTCTTTCCAAGAAATAGCCATTTGGCAAATCTTTCTCTTATATGCACAGTGAAATGGAAATGTTTCAATCAGCTGTAAGAATCGGCTTTAAACAGAGGCCTGGTGTAACTAGCTTCCTTCTAGCCACCTTGGCAAGACATGTGAAAAATACTGCAGGAGGAGACACCCCAAGTCAGACAGGATACCCGACTGGCAGCGAGGGCCTGAGACGCAGGCTACGGTCAGCACCTTGACCCCATCGGCCTACCTTGTCTTTGGTGGTGCACTCCTGGCACTGGCAGGTGAAGAAGTAGGAATCTCTTAACCGGTCATTCCTGTCTTCGGTTGGGTACAGGAGGTCGATGTAGCTGGTGAAAACCTGAGGGGGTCCAAAAGGTGGAAAACACCAGCTGCTACAGGTAAACTTGCTCCTTATCCTTTCTGTGGCTCTGCAAACACTTACAGGGATGAGCACTGAGGAAGCCACAGTTTGGGGTATGTTCTTCCCTTTAGCTCACTGAATTCTTTAATGTCAGCAGTCCCCCAGTGTTGTCCGCCTCCTTGTGATGGAGAGAAAGGGACTCTCTTGCCACCTTCCAGAGGATCCAGAAGCCCATCAAACAGTAAACTGGAGGGTTGAAAGCCTCCCCACCCCGGCCTCCCCGAAGACAGCAAGCTGTGGACTTGTCCCAGCAAGCACATGATGCCATCACACGTGTAGAAGCAAAGGCCCCACTGGGCAAAGACTCTATCATCCTTGAGATTGGGCCTGGCCTCTCTCTGCCTGGCCTTTATTTATCCTCTTGTCTTGCACAGCTTGGGCCGGCCCAGATGCATCGCTGGGTTGGGGGGGAAGCATGGACACATACACACTGATAGGTTTCCCTTCCATCAGCTGGCAACGGGATAAGAAGCTGGGCCCGGCGGGCAGGACAAGTCAGCACAGGGAGGACACAGCTTCCAGGACGCCAGCACGCCGCTGCCTGACCCGGCTGGGCCAGAGAACTTGGAAAAGTCTTGCCTCTGGGCTCACTGGGTTCTCCCGTCCTTGCTTTTTTCAAACGGGGTCTATAACCGGGGCTTGGAGCATATGGAGGAGACGGGCATTTAACTGGCCATTATCTACTCACTGGGACAGCGCTCGCTGCGCATCCCACACCATCAGGCAAATGTCTGACTGAACAGATGGATGTCACAAAGGCGTCCACGTGCCAGTAACCTCGGGCACTGGCAGGCAGGCAGGGGGCACTCGCGTGGGGCTAGGTGCTTGCAGGCACAGCCAAGCCAAGCTCTCCCAGACCCCAAGGGCGGCACCGGAGACCCCGCAGCTCATCTGACACCCTCTTTGAAGGGCAAGTCTCCCCCAAGGCAGTGACCTCCCCAAAGCGGGGTCGCTGCATCTCAGATCTGTCGGAGCGCGAGGGCAAACCAACAACAGGAGCCAGCCCTGCCCGGCCTCGCGTGGCCAGAGCTGCCTCAGTTCTTTGAAATGACTGATGGACACAAGACGCAACAGACACCAGGGCCCAGAAGGTGGCGACAGAGGCCGCTCAGTGTCGCCGCTCTGGCCCAGACAGAGCCCTTCTAGGTGACAAACCGCTCAGTCTCCAGCCAGCCTGTGGGAGCACTGGAGCCTGGTGACTCACTTTCCGGCCGGCTGAGATGGGTCTATTTTAACAGAAGAGGCATAATGGCAGTCGCCAGACATCTGGTACCCAAGGTGCCCCAGCCCAAAACAGGGTCCCCTCGTCCTGATGAATGAAGCAGACGACAGGAAGTCTAACCTGTGCCCTGGACTTCAGCTCCTAGTATGGCTGTGGGCTGGTTAACAACTTCCAGAGAAGCCAAGGCCTCGAGCATTTGGCACACAGATCATGGTCTTCAAATTTTAAAATACCCAGATAGGCAACTTAAAATGGCAGTGGAGATCACCCAACTGAACCTGACTCTAAAGGGTGTGATTACAAATCCACGTGTCCTTGCTAGAGATTTTATTCTTCATTTAAGAACACAAAGCATTCACGTGGCAATTTGCCAGGCAGCCTTTTTGAGCTTTCTGGAGATGACGCGTCTTAGAAGGTAGTCGTGGAGGCAGCGTGTGGGAAAGGGGAGGGAATCACTGCACAGGTGACCGAACACCTGGGTTTCTCCACGTCCCTGAGACAAGGAGGGTACCTCTCGGTCACAGCCAGCCCCTACTTGCCCTAAGGGTATGTACAAGCCACCACCTGAACAGCAGTCCTCAAAAGCGGTCTCTCTGGAGTTGAGATGTGGCGTTGATGGGTTGTGAAACGCTGATGTGTCACTTGGAGGTTTAACTCGTCAGCTACTGGTCAGTTGCTTTTTCTCTCTTTAGATAACAAGAGTGTTGACCTTGTGGGGGAAGAAGTTCACTAATCAGAAAAGAAAAAGCTCAGGGCGCCTGGGTGGCTCAGTCGGTTGAGGTCGTGATCTCACAGTTTGTGAGTTCGAGCCCCGCGTCGGGCTCTGTGCTGACAGCTCGGAGCCTGGAGCCTGTTTCCGATTCTGTGTCTCCCTCTCTCTCTGCTCCTCCCCCACTCATGTTCTGTCTCTCTCTCTCCCTCTCTCAAAAATAAATAAAACATTAAAAAAAAAAAAAAAAGCTCAAGCTCAATTATTTGGCAACAGAAATACAGAGACTCTCGAGGCGCCTGGGGCTCAGTCGGTTAAGCGTCTGACTCTTGATTTCGGCTCAGGTTATGATCTCAGTTCGTGGGTTCGAGCCCCATGTCGGGCTCTGTGCTGACCGTGCAGAACCCATTTGGGATTCTCTCTCTCCCTCTCTCTGCCCCTCCCCAGTTCATGCTTGCTCGCTCTCTCTCTCTCTCTCTGAATAAATAAAAATTTAAAAAAAAAGAAAGAAAGAAATATAGAAACTCTCAAGAGGTTTCATTTTGGTCATTTGGGTCGTCTCCTTTCTCTGCATAGCTCTACAAATCTCTGTAAGGAATTTAGCTCAAATGTATCCTTTCCTGTTTTTTTCTTAGCCACATATGGAAATGGTGAGCACCAACCCGGAAGGCAGAAGTGTGGGATTCCAAGCCATAGGTCACAGATCTGATCACTAACCCTGGAGGGCCTACGGGTGGACACACTGTGACTGCCAGAGTCATTCACAGCCACTCTCGTCCACGGAGGCCACACTGATTTTTCCACGCCGCCTTTTAACACAGCCGTCGGAAGCCCTAGGCCACAGCCGCCAGGGGCCACGCACTCACCTCCTCTCCCGGGTTGATTTCCTGTACAGCTCTCACTTCTGCTAGCGTCCCCTTGTAGGTCACAATGACATTGGGGCAGCAACTATGATTCATCAGTGCGACGCTGTCAATCAGAAGAGAAAACCCGATTTTCTCAAGAAGGCAGGCAGACTGTTCAGGTAAATCCCTGGCTATTTCCTTATGAAGTTGCAGGAACCGGATCTTGGTAGGATGTTTAAAAACAGAAACAAAACCACAAAACAACCTAACAGTTGGCTACCATATTCTAAGAGGTTGTTTTTCTGCGTGTTATTTACAATCAGACCTGACATCTTCAACAGTATCGAGAGGCGAAATTCACAATTCCAAATAGCAGTATCTCGGCCAAAAATAAAAAACACGTAACAATAAAAACAGCAGCGACAACAACTCCCAGGAACATTCCTTCCTGTTGGAGGAAGGACTCCAGACCCAGCCCCCGCAGCAAGCTGCTCCACAGGACACCGCACAGGACAAACGGGTTGCTGTCTCCAAGCAGCTTTTTCTATTAGTGGATTATTTCTAACGGGTTTTCTTCAGATGCTGAGAGGCTGCCCCTGTGGGAGACTCCGGCTTCCTTGGGGAGGGCCTATGGTCCCCAGAGGGGCCCTCAGAAGCCTATGTGTGTCTCTCTCTGCACCTCAATTTCCTCATCTGGAAAATTGGGACATTACTGTTCCTGCTGCTTACTGTCTGCTTTTCAGGGACGGAGAGGACAGAGAGATTCGCCTATGCGAGGGGCTTTGAGCTTTCTGATTATATCAAGGTCAAAGTTCTGAGAACAGAAATTTCTAAACTACAGGGAAAAAGTGCTTGATCTCTGAAAATGCTGCCTTTGAAATCACAATGGCGATACGATTTCAGCCCAAAGGGATTTTTTCCCCCAATTAAAACTGCCTGGAAACTGGGGCTCATATGGGCACTCACATCCATATGTATCTTTGCTCTGGTGGCCAGTGTCACTTGCCTGAACCCTCGGCAACCAAAACCCCTCTCCTATTTGCCCCGGGGCCAAATGGGCAAAGAGCCGGGAAGCCTGACGGGTGAGCTGCCCCAGGTTTGCTGTACTCAAGAGGGAGTGGCCCTCTCCCACCCGCCAGCTGCCAGAGGCCTGAGTGATGGGGTGTGTGGCTGGCCTTGGGCCGGGGATAACTCGTCTTGTCCTTAGCAAGGGTCACCCCCGCCACGCATGACAGCCCACCAAGCTTGCTGACAAGTGGTGGGCAGGCGATCAGGCCCTGGGAAATCTGATAAACAAATGCGCTGAACGTTGTTATTAGAGGAAAAGCAGCTTTCTAGAACCTCTTGTAGAACTATTCGTTCATTTCAAGCCAGACTCCTGGACATCTTTTTAATAAAGGTGAGGGAAATTCACTAAGGCAAAGAACCTGAAACATTCATGCTCTCGGTGGCATCATTCTCTTGCGATGATCACTGGGAAGGGCAAACCCTCAAATACCACCCTTAACCTTGCTCTTAGCCTTGAAAACACGGAGAGGAGAGACATTCCAGAGCTTCTTCCATGTCTGAAGTTGTCTGTAAGAGCCTTCTAAAGAGGATCTAACGGCCTTTCTCTTTTCCTCCTTCCCTTTCCCAAGAGCAAAAGTCCAAAAGAGCTTTTCCCCCAAACCCTTGTTTCCTCACTATCAGAATTCAAACAGCAGATGACACCATTTTGGCCACAGGGACACTATTGTGTGAATCGACTTTCCGTTTCGCCGGTCAGGAAAGCCGATGGCAGTGGCTCAGGGGATGTGGGCCTGTACAGAGATGCTTCTCTGTCCTTCAGACCCATTGGATGTGCAGATTCGGGCAGCAACAGACACACCCAGAGCTCACATGTCCTCCGTGGTTAAGTGTGTGGGTGCCTCCTTTACCTTCTGCAACCCAAAGCCAAAGGAGCCTCTAGTATATATTAAGCAACATCACCAACCCACAGGGTGGATTAACTCAGACAGGGGATGCAGGAAAGGCTCCTCTGCTCCATCTGTGAGGCGAGGACTTGATTTCAGGGAACCGAAGCATTCTGAAAATACCCACTCCATCAGAGGCAAGGGGCAAAGCCGTTTTTGGCAATCCATTACAGTCAGAGCTACAAAGATCTCCAACGGTCAACTGGCCAGCCTTTCTTGAATTACTTGAGTATCCCTGAAGTAAAGAAGAATCGTATCGTTCCTTGAAATTTTCCCAGTTCACTACTTCAGCACAGTCTCCTTCCCAAACTGTGCTGTTTCTATACGAGTATTTTTCAGAAGGAACAGATGGATACGGTCTCTGCGTTTGCCTATGGCAATTCTTGGTTGGCAATTAGTGTTTCACTTTGAGTGTGAGAGACCCAAAGATTTCCAGAACCAAAGATATGCAAAAGGCAAATTTCTCAGCAGGGCACGGGCTGTTCCTTCTAAGCACACTAGAGAGTATCCTTTAATAACAGCTCCCTACTTAGCAGGACTTAACAAGCAACTGCTCTCTTAACTACTACCTTTGGCTCCCTAAATGTATGGGAAATATTTTGAAACCTAGTAGAATTAAAAAGGTGTCTTAATTCACTTGGAGTTTCATGCCTGCCACATGCAGTTAGGTAGGTTATTTTAAAAAATCAAAAAAAAAAAATCTAATTAGTGTTAAATAAGTAAAAGGAAGTGAAGTCAAACTCAGCTTACTCAGGAAAAATTGCTGATCCCAAATGAGAAAGCTCTTCATCTTCAATTGTGAAGCCGTTACAGTTAACCTACAGTGAGAAAAGAGGAGAGAGAAACAGATGAGCGAAAGCTTCTCTTCGGGTAGAAATCATTTCTTTAATTGTGACCTTTTACAAACTAACTGGGATGATGTTCCAGTTTAGCGATGTAAAAACCTTTCTTTTGGCAAGGTATCCTTGGTCAAACAAAACTGACCCATCAATCTCATGTGTAAACAAACAAAAGCAGAATTGTTAGGAATGTAGTACCCTTAGTGTAGCCGACCTACCCCCGCTATGCACAGTGGCCCAAGGACACTACAAGATGTCCAAGGACTGAGGTTTGCATATTTGCATGGGACTTAGGATACCCGGAGTCTAATCCCAATTATGCCACAGATCGGCTATGCGATCTCGAGGTCATCACGGAGTCCCTCTGTCCTTGATTTCCTCCCGTTAAAAAAGAAGTCACGGGGATGTAGCATACAGCACAGGGAATACAGTCAATAATATTGTATTAACTTTGTAAGGTGACAGATGGTAACCAGACTTACAGCAGGGACCGTTTCTCAATGTATACGAACGCCTGTGTATGTGAACGAATGTATGTGAACGCTGTACACCTGAAGCTAATGTAACAATGTCAGCTATATACCCATCAATGAAACATTAAAAAAAAAAGAAGTCACTTGATCAGTACCTATCTCATAAAGTGAGGTGGCAAAAATGAAAGCCCTTCCATAGGTAATCTAACTGCTGTCCATGCCTTCGAGAGGCAGAGGGGCCGAGGGCCTGAGGTTAAGGAACGGAGACCTTCCTTTCACATCTCAGCCCAGATCAACCACTGGCGACTTTCTCAACCCTTAGAAAGAAATGTTACATTGAAAAAATACCAAGAGCAACTCTCACCATTCTGGGAGTCCAACCTAGAGCTAGAAGGCTAAATACGGGGAATGTACATCCCCAAGTTTGTGTTGTTCCGTAAATTCATTCTTCCCGCCGACTTTCACTGAGAACATATGCCGGGCACTATGCAGAGAAGAGTGAACGGGCCACCTTCTGTGCCCTCGAGGCACACCCAGTCTATTGGGAGACAATTCAGTGAATGTTTTTCATTTGTATCTACAATTTCAGGGGTGGACGGGGACTCTGTCTTTTGACTTTTCAAATGATGAAGCTGAAGTCAGAGAGGAGCAGTGACTTCCCCAAAGCAAGTGGCAAAGGCTGAGACCCCTGCCCCTCCCCAGCTGCTCTGAAGGCTGTGAGACACCACATGCTGCACGATTTCACCCCATGGGCTAGAACCATGCTCTTCCATACCAGAGACAATGCACGGGCGCGTTTCAGGCCAGTGGATGGGCTTTTTAAAACTAGCATCCCCTGGGCACTTACTCTGGGCCAGGCCCTGTGCTAGGTGCTGCAGATTTACCCTCTCATAAATCTGCAATACCACTCTGATGTAACCCATTTCACAGATGTGGCCACTGAGGCTCAGGGAGAGGACAATGATTAAGAACTTGTTCAGGGCCATGTACGTAGTGAGTGGCAGAACAGGAGTCAGTTCAAACCAGACATTCAGACAGCAAAGTTTTTGGAAACACGAAAGAGTTTTACACTATACCATTTTCTTCTAAAATTGTTCTCACCTATGAATATTAATATGGCAATTTTACTTAAAATTAAAGGGCCAACGTCAAGGCTTGGAAATCTCAGCACACAGAGAAGTAAAGGCTATGATGGGTTTGATTTGCAGGTTTTACAGTAAGTTCAACATATTCACAAAGAGTATTTACAATTTTCAACATAAAAAGAGATCACTGCAGGTTAGGAGAACAATGCACAGCCTTTGAAGACCTGGGGTGTTGGGCATTTTTATGTAGAAGACTTAACATAGTATTTTTGGTGCCAACTTCAAGTACCCCCAGCCTATTCTGTTATCAGGACATGAATCAATTACCATTAACCAATGGCCGACAACCAACATCAGGTAAGAGTAAACTGGGATTTTCATTCATTCAACAAAATGTATTGGGGCACAAACTATGTGTCCTGCACCATAGTAGGTCCTGAACGATCTACGATCTCAGACTGGATACTAATAGGCCTCAGCAGTGTATGCAGAATGACAGAATAAGAACTGAGCAGCAATTTTTCAAAATGGATGGAGGGACAGACAGCTCCTCACTAACTCCAAGGGGCAGGAGACTCGCTCCTTTGCCTCTTAATCTCTTCCTCTGCACGGAGCTCAACTGGATCAGTCTGTGACTCCAAATTCCTTCAGGCTTGAATGTTCTGCGTCGCTGGATTCTACATCCCACCCCCGCCCCCCCACCCCATCCTCCTCCTCTCACTGTGCAAGAGTGACCGTGTCTCTTCGTGGGCAAAGGCGCCTGTAAGCACAGTGTCATCACTGTCCCTTCCTGGGAGGCGGTGATGGTGTGTAAGCCAGACTGCATAGCAATTTCCCTGCCAGCTTTCCCTCCCTTCTGAAATATCCCTGGAGAAGAAAAGTGAACTTGCATGTTAAGAAAGATGCATGGGCCACTGTCCTTTTTTTCAAGTCAAATCAGGCGTAAGTACTTTGCTAAAGCTATTCTCATAATTAGCATTTAGACTAGATGTAGGCTGCACACCAAAAATACATTTCCCAACCATGCATATGTTCCCAGTGATTAAAATGCACCTCCGTGCTGTCGGAGGAGCACAGTCATCTCCCGCTGCCAGCTGCTGCTGGGCCACAGGCTAACCTACAACACCCCCCACGAAGCAGAGAGAGGAGAGGGCTCAGAGGCTGGAACAGAGCACACACAGCCTGAGGCTGAGAGACGGGGCCAGAGGGTGGCAAGGGGCCGGACCAGCACTTTTCAGTTTTGCTTTAGAGTTTTCTTTGGGGATACTAAAAGTCCCTTTCCAAATTTATACACGAAAAAATGTGTGTGTGCGCATGCACATACAACCTGAGAACAGATATTATGATTTGATAAATATAAAATCTAGAAAGGAATTAATTATCTCCGTTATATATGTGTATGTGAATATATGTACGTGTGTGTGTGCGTGTGTGTGTGTGTGTGTGTGTACAGATACAGATATATATATCGGTATCTCCTGGATTTTCTGAGTCAGTCCAAATTTCAGAGATCCTGAGTCATTTCACCACAAATATACTCCTGCTTGTGAGATCAAGTGCCTTGGTTTCTAGTTCTGAAAATATGGTCCCATATCTACTACATCAACACTGAGAAGTCCTAATAGAGTGTATTACTGTGTTAGAGGAAAAGTGATCTTTTTTTTTTTCACAGCTGGAAGTGAAGGTACACACTATATTCATTTCATTTTTCCTATGCTTTCATATAACCATGCCTTCTCCATGTCCAGAAAAAAGTCATGTATCTAGTTTCTTTTAAAAAAATGGAGGGGCGCCTGGGTGGCTCAGTCAGTTAAGCCTCCGACTTCAGCTCAGGTCACGATCTCGAGGTCCGTGATTTCGAGCCCCACGTCGGGCTCTGGGCTGATGGCTCGGAGCCTGGAGCCTGCTTCTGATTCTGTGTCTCCCTCTCTCTCTGCCCCTCCCCCGTTCATGCTCTGTCTCTCTCTGTCTCAAAAAATAAATAAACGTTAAAAATAAATAAATAAATAAATAAATAAAAATTAAAAAATGGAAAATTAGTCAATTCCTCAGCTTCCCATCATCATGCAAATCCACTGTCTTAGGACACGTAGGAAAGTGTGTTGTAAATCCAGGATAATACGAAAATCAGGAAAATCTACTTTAGCACTCATAACTGGAATCCATTTTTTCTTTTACAAAGAACAGCATGTTTATTTTTGATGATGACAGTCACAAAATAGAAACATACCTATATAGCATAATGTCCATCAAGGAATTCATTCAACTGGTAGCAGTGATTCTCATGGGGGTTAAAGTGGGTTGGAAAAGTGATAAAGACTCATTTCATTCTCTATATATGTGATTTTTGAGATGGAAGAATTATGGATGCTTTTTAATCAGTTTCTTCTTTTTAGTATTTTCTTAAGTTATACACACTCATTGTAAAAAAAATTCAGAAAATTAATAAAAAAAACAAAAATTTTCTACGATTCAGGAGATAACTGTGAACTTCTACTTGACCTTTCTTTAGCATATGCATATTTTCATATTATACACAATTTTCATCCTGCTTTCACACTTACCGCTGTGTCAACGTTTTCCTAATCTTTAGACATTTGTTGAAATAAAAGTTATAAAGGCCATCATAAAGCTATGCCATAATTTATTTACCAAATTCCTATACTGCTGGCCACTTGTAATATTTCCTTTTTGTTTTTCTTTTCCTTTTTTTCTCTTTTCTTTTTCAATTTTAAGAAGAACCCCACAATAGACAATCTGCATGTCAATCACTATCCATAATCTCTGATTCCTTCCTTAGGACAGCTTCCTAGAAATGGAATTACTTCGTCAAAGGGTACATTTGGTGATGCTGCTTCTGTTTGAAGACAAGGTCTTTTGTGGAGCTAGAGACTGAAGGTTCTGGTAGGAGAATGTAGCTATTTCCACCCACAGATCAGTCTTTTGGTATTTCTCCCTCTGGGAAGGTCACTTACCAACTACACATTCGGTTTGTAGGGGAAGATGCAGGGTATATAAGGGAGTGAAACCTGATCCAGCAAGTCGTGCCAGAAAGAACCACCCTGGCCACAAGAGGAGGATCTATGCAGCCAGAGTGCATTGGCTGAAGAGTGATCACTGTGCTTTCTTCACCTGTTCCCACCATGCCCGCGTCTTAGCCTTTCCACACGGCTGGCTTCCAGTGCCTCAGCCGCTTCCAAGTTGAGCTTGTCTAGAAGTCTCTAATTTTTTAATGAGATCCGATTTGGGGAAACCTAGACTTCTCTGAAGGTTTCTTAGCCACCATCAGTAAAGACTTCCTGTACCTAGACTCACTCGGACTCCTCTCCGTGGTGACTGTCCTCCCTAGGGCCATCTTTTTTTTTTTTTTTTTAATTTAATGTTTATTTATTTTTTGAGAGAGAAACAGAGTGTGTGTTGGGGAGGGGCAGAGAGAGAGGGAGACACAGAATCCAAAGCAGGCTCCAGCCTCTGAGCCGTCAGCACAGAGCCCAATGCGGGGCTTGAACTCACGAACTGTGAGATCATGACCTGAGCTGAAGTCATATGCTTAACCCACTGAGCCACCCAGGTGCCCCCTCCCTAGGGCCATCTTGAGAGGGCCTCCTTCTTGAGGATGTCTGGATTGCCTGTGCTTTATCAACATAGTGTTGGTAGCAGTAAAAAACACTGCTGTCAGAATGGAAGGCTTAAGAGAAGAAAAGTCAGATTTAATGTGGGAATCTCAAATGGTCTTTTCCTTTCAGGGGCACCTGGATGGCTCAGTCGGTTAAGCGTCGGACTTCAGCTCAAGTCATGATCTCACCATTTGTGAGTTCGAGCCCCGCATCGGCCTCTGTGCTGACAGCTCAGAGCCTGGAGCCTGCTTCAGATTCTGTGTCTCCCTGTCTCTCTACCCCTTCCCCGCTCACACTGTGTCACTCTCTCCTTCAAAATAAACAAACATTAAAACACTTGTTTAAAAAAATGGTCCTCTCCTTTCAAGGAGCTTCCAAGTAGGCCACAGTACTGGGGCACTGCAACCCCTCTGCTTTCATCAGCTCTCTCTCTAGCAAGAGGCAGAGGTAGGGCAACTCTCCTGTGTACCACCATCGAGGAGGGCCAGGCCAAGGTCTGCTCAAGGTCACTGAGCAGGGCTCTGCAGAATAGGGTCCAACAGGTCAACAGCCTTGTCCTCATAGAAGCCATCAGTCTGTTTCAGTTTATCTTTCCCGAGTGTGTGCTGGGGAGAAGGACTGGGCAGGGAGGGAATGGCTAGAGTAAGCATCACCTGATGCTGGCATTCTTACCTGGGCAAAGAGGACCACCAGGCTATCACTGTCAGGAAATTCGAGGTGCTTGGAGTAGAAGTGACGAAGGGCAGCAATATCACTCTGAATCAAGTCCTTCTTCTCATTGTCTAGTTTATCCAGATCTGTGGGTAAGCAAACCATTATTCACCAGGGAGGAAGTCTGGATTTCTAGCTACATCCTTTCCTTACTATAAATGGCAGGGAAAAAAAAATATGCAGAGCCCCTAGAAAATCTTCTTCCCCACTACTTGGTCTAAATGATAAACTCTAGGCAAAGAAAGGCATGCCGTTTCTTCCTTCTCTTCCTGTGACAACCGGGAAGTCACTCAGAACATGAAATTTCAACTGACTGTTAGTAACGAGGTCGGGAATGGGTGGCCAGGATGGATAACCAGCCTCGGTCTGGCCCAGCCCCCTATCCCCCCACTGGCTCTGGAATCTGTGTCATGGTCAAGAAGCTGGACAGCCCTGGCTTAATGCTTTTCAGTCAGGCCATCAGCTGTTTACAGGACTGCAATTCAGCAAAGATACAAAAATATTCAGCATGCCAGGAGAGCCAGCAGGAGATCGCTCGGGACACAATAATTCATCCTGCGAGTTCCTACTTCCCCTTAATTATTTCCTACTAATCATGTCAACTCAGAAAAAAAAAAAGTTATAGTCATTTTTCAAAACACCACACAAATCAAAGTAAAAACTAGTAATTAAAATCCCCACCACCGCGACGAATACAAGCTTTCCGCAATTCCCCTTCTTCAATCCTTAGTCCCCATTAATGGTGTCACTAAAATAACTCTTCGGCCAGTCACAGAAGTCACAGAAAGACTTACGTGATTCAAACTCCTTCACAGCTAACAATTTCTCTGAAGGCGTTCTCTCTGGGTGGATTTTCTAGCAATTGGAAAGAAATCACAGAGAAGGAGATTTTAACCACTGGGGCAAAAAACACTGCTTTCACTTTTACATCGACATGAAGGAAGAGCAATGATCCTCAATGAAGCAAAGAAAACTCTCTAAGGAGTCCTGTCATCGGGCTTGGAGAGTGTTTGCCCAACACCCAAACCCGACAGACTCCTTCAGAAAACTTTTTAGAGCTTCTGCCACATTCCTGACTCCCTGGTAATGCCATATGCACACAGTAGGCTCAAAAATGCCTGTTACGGGAAAGCAGAGTGGCGGGAAATCAACTTTTTAGGGCCCCGACTTAAAAGGACTCTGAGTCTACAGAGAAACCATCCTATTTATTATTTCTCCTTCTAAAAAGGAACAAAATCAAACCCCCCATCCATTTTACACTTTCTTTAAGCATAGGCTAAAATGATCTCAAATTCTGTGTTTCAAAAAGAACACTTTTGGTGGTATCTGTGAGCCCAGATTCACTTTAAACGTGTTTCTGGCTTTGTTCTAGACACCCCAAGAGGAGCTAACAATAGTAAACCTGCTAGGCTTTGAGAACATGAATAAACTTGGTGTTGACAAGAGTTCAAAAGCGGAGCTCAAGAGCTGGCCTGAGGCCGTGTCTTTGTAATCTGGCTATTCAATTTGGGGATACAGGTGGTCTAACAGGGCGCTCTCACCTCCCTAGTTAACATGTTAAGCTTCCCCTTGGTAGTTGGGTAGCCTGTCTCCCCTAATCCTTTGCAAGCTACTAGAATACAAATGGTCTGGTTTTTCTAATCATCCAGTCCTACTGAGATGAAACGATGGGCAGGTAACTTTTCATTTAATAGACTATTAGTAGTAGTAGTAATTATAATAAAAGTTGAATGGAACTGGTATAAACTCATCAGAGCATTCAGACCCCCCTCCTGGTGCCCGAACACTTCAATTGTTCTTTTTGGAGCAGAAATCTCCCATTCACAGGACACATTTCTATAAGATTAGCAAGGCATCTTGCCTGGGAAGGCTTCTCCTTCAGGAAAGCACACCAGCTTCGTCTGAATTCTTAACCACAATTTCTATAAACGACATGACAGAGCTGGAGGTGGGGGAGGGAAGAACCAACAAACCAGTCACCCATCTTCCCAAGACACTTACAGATCTAACTGTGGTGGTTTATTCACCCTGACACCTCCCAGAGGCACCCCATTTCCTCCTACCCTTTCCTTCTGACCGCGAACTCAGCATATGTTTCAAGACAATTGTTCATAAGGACACAAAAGTCAACATCCTCCAGGGGAAACCATTTGGAGTCTTTGGTCTCACCCTGCAGGCAACCCTTGAATCCTTTGGTTGCCCCATGAGCTGATGAAGTGGCATTTCAGCGAGCACCTGACCCAAGCTGCACATAATGGAACAATGACCTCAGAGTTCGGAAATGTTCTACTTCTGTTTATGTCGCCCAGGATCCTCACTTGGGTTGGGGACAGATATGTGCCAGTCATTACAATCACATTTGGCTTAGGTAAAAAATAGAAAGTTTTAAAGGCAAGCAGGGAGGTAGGTATGAAGAAGAGGTGGATGAAATTTCAGCTTCAAAACATTACAGTACAGAGGTACTGCCACCAACTTCCTCAGTATTAGCGAGCGCCTCCACGGATCTATGCCTTGTAAGTGCCACATGACCTACTTCACGGTGTCACAAGGACATGCCCTACGGTGCTTCCCCCCTTTCTTCGGTTTGGTCCTTTGGAGATCCGGCGTCATCGGCCCACAACCAGTAAGGACTGACGAAGAACAGCAGAGGACCCCGGTCCTGGCATCATCAGTGCGAGAAACTGTTCACAGCCGTCATCTGCTCCCACTGGGGGCAATTCTTTCTTTGCTTCGTCTTCTTTTACCCTGTTCCTCTCTCCCCTTACCTAGATCTCTACTTCTTTCCACTCCTTCTCTTTCCCTTCTCCTTTGCATAGGCCATGCTGGTGGCTCTATCCCATTCCTTGCCTGTCTGGGCAAGAGCAAGTATGGAGGCAGGGAGGGACAGCGCACAGCACGGAGGAGAGGTAGGGTGCCCTCCAGGTGTCAGAAAGAAAAGGGAAAATCGCGAAGCTTCTCAGGCCAGTCTGGGTCCCTGGGATGCTCTAGTTGTTTTCACTCGGGTCTTCATGCTTTAAAAGGCCATATTTTTCTATGTAAACCTATCTCATAAAAAGTTCAGAACTTAACAGCTGTGGCTATGTTCCTGGCCTAGGGTAAGTGACATCCTATTAGCAGGGGACAAAGGACAGACCAGCTTATGCCGGGACTGCCGTTCCCACGCCCGTCCATAGGGACATGGCAGGAAACAGAGTCCAAGAATGTTTAACAAGAGCCGATCACCACCCACAGGTCACTCATCTTTCTGACCTTTAAGAAAAAAAGAAAAGAAAATGCACTTGAATATTAGCCCATTTCCTCACCTGTTTGGCCAGAATCCTTGCAGTCAGCCTCACAGTCTCTGAGGGATTCCAGTTTTCCCCAAAAACAACCATGGGAGAACATTCCAGCTTGTGCATGGGCCAATCTTCTTTCTGGGAAGGTTAAAAAAAAAAAGGATTAAACACACACACACACACAAACACACACACACAGAAATAAAGTTCGAGAAGAGAGGACACAGTAAGTCCCTCTAGTTAGGGTCAAGTGAAATATGTTTCCTTTTGGAAAACATGATGATGCTCATAAAAGCTAGAGATAAAAACATCCTTTAAGATAGAGACGGCTGTATGACCTTGACTTGGGCCTGGCCAAGGCTGCTGGGATGAGAAAATCTGCTTTGTGTTTTTTCATCAAGCATCTCGTGTCTTTCTGCAGCCTCTGGTTATTCCAAACAACTCCTACAGCTTTCCATTATCTGTGGGAGTTGTCAAACCACAGTGGTGAGTGACGGGGCATTAGCCATTGATGTGGCCCTGCTCCCTCACAGTCCTGGCTGGTTCTCTCCTCACATCAGGGCAAATAACTGATAGCTGTACTCAGCAACTAGTCCCCTTGTACAGGTGATAAAAAGCAAAACACAAATGAAGGCTTTGTCGAGGGCCCTCAAAGAGTCTGACAAAGGCAGCTATTGGGAATATTTAGGAATACAGACTCCTTAAAGATTCAGTTGATAGCACAGGGACACTGTATTCCTTTTGGTCCCATCTGGCCACTCCTATGGCCCAGGTTGGGCCACTACTGGCAGGGCAGAGACGCCATCTGTGGAGACAGGCGGGGTGAGGGAGGACGGGCAGCATGGTGCTGTGGCAGCCAAGGAGGAAAGTAGTCTGAGGAAGGCGGAGGACTAGTGATGTGGTCGCTGGTGGCGAGGCTGGTGGGATGACTGAGAACTGACTGGACGTCATGGAGCTCACCACTGACTGACAAAAACCAGCAGAGCTGGCGTGAAGGGGCCAGGGACAGCGGGGGGCGAGGACACCGCAGGGAGAGCGGAAGCAGAGCTGGAAACTGGGAGGAATGGGCGAGGGCTGGGGGTGGAGGGTGGAGGGAGGATGACTGGAGGGGGGAAGCGTCAGAGCACTTGGCATATTGACGGGAGTCTTCAGACTTGCTCTCTCTCCACAGAATTGGGTGTGTCCTCTTCTTCCCTCAGCCTCCCCACCTCAGAAAACGGCCAGTCTGTTCTTTCCGATGCTCGGGCTGGAACCCGGGGACATCCGTGCTCTCACCCCCTCACACTCCACATTCACCTCCGGCACATCCGTTCTCCCTGCCTTCAGAACCATCTGGAACCCGGTTGCCCTTCCCGGCCCCGCCTTCCTGCCCTGCCCCACCACCAGTACTGCCCAGGCCTCCCACCCGGACGCCTGCTTCTGCCCCTGCCCCTGTGGGCCATGCCCACAGAGCAGCCCGGGCGGGCGGTCCATCCTGCCACACAGAACTCAGATCCCACCAGGTCTCAGCTCAGAACCTTCAAACGGCTTCTCATCTCACAGCCAAAGGCAAAATCTTAAAGACAACGATGAGCCACTCATGACGGGAGCCCGCTCCACTCCTCTGACCTCATCGCCTCCTACCACGCTCTCCTTGCCTCACTCCACGTCAACCACACAGTCCCCCTGCAACTCCTTAAACAGACCATGCATGCTCCTGCCGTAAGACCTTTCTCACCCGCTGTATCCCTGACTACGGCCCTCTCCCCCTAGATACCCATTTTGCTCCCTGCCTCACTCTTCCACATCTCTGCTCAAATGTCACCTTCCCAAGATGCCTGCCATGAATAGCCTATCAAAACAACACATGCCCGTCACTGTCCATTTCCCTGCTCCAGGCTTCTTACGCACTTCTCACCAACTGATACACTACATATTTATAAGTTTTTTGGTTAGTATCTGTCTCTCCCCATTAAAATAAAGGAACTCAGTCTGGTGTGCTTTTTTCCACATTTATAACCCCAGAACCTAGAACAAGGCCTGGCATTTACAAGGCACTTAATGAAGTTGCTGAATGAATGAAGATGTCTCTCTACCCTTTTGCCCCCCACCTCCATCCCAAGAAGGAAAAACACCATGTCACCTAATGACTTAATACGCTACGTGGCACAGGCCATTGGCTCAAATTCTGTGCCAAGATGTTCTGCACGATTGAATAACGCCGTGCCGAATATAACTAAGAGCAGGGAGAGAAAGAAATGACAAGATATGCACAAGGGAGAAGGGGATCTGTTTTTAGCCAAAGCCTGAAATGAGAGCACAGTGATGAGGCAAAGAGAGAAAAGACAAGAGGGCGTCAGGCCTCGGGATAGCTGCAGGAAACAGGGACCGCCAGCCGGGGACAGACGGATAATTAACATCTGTGAGCGAGTGTCCAGGGTGAAACTGGGGGTTCTAGGAGAAGCACTCCGCAGGGCCTCCCAGAGGCTGCTTTTCTGAACTGTAGGCCTTGGTATCAGTGTTTAACAACAACGACTCCTGGGAGAGAGAAGTTTAATACGAACCTTCCTTACTATGATTTATCTATTGTTTCTTAATAGAATTAACTTAGTAATAGAATTAACATAAAATTAATGTTAGTATAAATAACACACAACGATGACACTTACTGATATGAATGTGTTCCCACAGGGAAGGGAACCAGACTACAAGGGACACTGTGGGAGAAGAGCAGAGAGCTGTCAAGCAGACACTGGTCTGGGGCTCAGGAAACCTGCGTTCTTGTCCCCATTCTGCAGCTATGTGACACTAGGCAGACCTCTTAATCCCTCTGCATCTGTACCCTTGGCTGTAAATAACATAATCCCCGAGTTACTTAGCAGGTCCAGGATTCTGAGTCTCTGGTTTTACACCTTCCAACAGTGGCAATCGGATATGAAGCCTGAAGATGACCAAGAAATGGCGGACCTTCATGTAGGAATAATCAGGCATTCATGCAACCACAAAGGGTCCCTGTGAGGATCCAACAGCTCAGCCAGAACAGTGCCTGGCACATAGTGCCCTCTCAGAAAGCACTGCTTAACTGTTCATTCCCTGGTTTGTTCATTCATTCAGTAAGTCCTACCACTGACCCTAGAGGCAGGGATGGGAAGCGTAGTCCTTGACTTTAAGAAGTTCATGACTATGCCAGGAGACCTATAAAGAGCACCTGTAATGTGAGACAATCCCACACATGGCAGTCAAATCAGAGAGTCAGATAGATTCAAAGTGCAGAATCACTTAAGTTTCATTAAGCGGAATTTCCCAGAATAAGTTTTCACTCTCTGCTGGAAGGTGGTGAGAGATGTGGATTAAAGGAGGAAAGACAGAGATGTACCTCAGTGGCACTGCTCAGTTGTAATTCTTTTGTTTTTTTTTTAACAAAAAGGTGGGAGGGAGGAGAGCATCTGGCAGAAATGTCAGGTTCTGGGCATATCCTTACATACTTCTTCTACTGCAGAGATGGTCCACACGTCATAGAGAACCCACCAGGGGCATGTGCCCTAGTTATGACTATAAAAAATTGTAAACAATCAGATTGGACAAAATTGAAAAAAATTTAAGCTAGCCTGATGAACAGGAATAAATGTTACCAATTAATAGTTTTGTTTTCTAGTATTGGCAGTTTCTTTATACACAGAGAACCCTTTATGCTAATTTTTAAAACATTTTTGTCAGTTTTTCTAAGACTTCCATTTTTAAAATTCTTTTAATGTTCATTTTTGAGAGAGAGAGACAGAGAAGGAGAGAGAGAAAGAGAGAGAGCACATGTGCAGGGGAGGGGCTGGGAGAAAGGAAGACACAGAATCTGAAGCAGGCTCCAGGCTCTGAGCTGTCAGCACAGAGCCTGACACGGAGCTCGAACCCATGAACCATAAGATCATGACCTGAGCTGATGTCAAACACTTAACCAACTGAGCCACCCAGGAGCCCCTCTAAAACTTTTTCTTTTCTTTTTTTAAAATTTTTTTTAATGTTTACTTATTTTGAGAGAGGAGAGAGGGAGAGAGAGGGAGAGAGAGAGAGAGAGAGAGAGAGAGAGAGAGCGCAGGGGAGGAGCAGAGAGAGAGACAGAGAGAGAGAGGGAGATACAGAATCCGAAGCAGGCTCCAGGCTCTGAGCTGTCAGCACAGAGCCCAACGCAGGGCTCGAACCCACAAACTGTGAGATCATGACCTGAGCCGAAGTCGGATGCTTAACTGACTGAGCCACCCAGGCGCCCCAGACTTTTTCTAATGTTTTTGTTCAAAAGTCAAGCTAATACTCCTGCCCTGATTGTAATCTTTATACAATTTTATGCAAATTTGGATCCTATTTTCCAGAAAATTATACAAATAAACACACAGGAAGGACTCAGAAAGACACATCCCAAAGTGCTAGTAGTGATTTTCTGTGGAAGGACAAGATTATGGATCCTCCTTTTGTTCTCATTTCAGACTGTACTTTCTAATTTTTCTAAAATGAGCACAGAGTATTTGTGGAATAAAATTAAACAACTAAATCTACATAAAAGATACAGAAATTTCTGTACCCTTTATAAACTTCTAAGTCATTTTCAGCCAGCGTAATCATGCTCTGCCTGATTTTCCTTTTTGTGCATGGACAAAAATGCCTAAAGATGCATAAAGAGCTGTGAAATTGTCTCCCGGTACACCAGCATTTCCAACGCTGGAAGTAAAGAGTGATTGCTATTTCCTCCAGTTTTTTGCTGAGTGAGATGGTACGTTGTCTTCCTGGACAAGGAGATGGGGGGGTTTTATTGTGCAGACCCCTTTCTAACTCTTGCGTCTGGTGTTTCTCTTGCTGTAATGGAGCTTTCAAAACAGACATGGTCTACTTGGACAAATGCGTGTGACTTCCTGAAATGTGGAATAGTAAGAAAACGTCACGTGATCTCTGCTGCCACTACCATTATCTTCCAGAGGAACAGCGCAAAAGCCGTCAGGTACGCACCGACCATCTCACGGGAAGGCTGCTGAACCGCCATCACAAGGAGACGTGTTTTGTTTTCTGGTCCGACACAAGAGCAGTGGGACGCGCTCGTTCATTCATCCACATGCTTTCTTACCGCGGATGTGAAACATTTAGAGAAAAGAGTGATCAAGTTCAAGATGCTTCCTGGGTTTGGGCTATGAGACCAAAGTGAATTTCACCAGGACTGAACCTACAACTCTGGCCCCATTCACTAAATCACCCATAACGACAACAGGGTCAGAAGGGCATTTCTTAGGCATTTTCTATGCTGGGGCTATTTCCAGGTCAATGACAAAAGTCACAAATTTTCTCTCATCCTGAGTCACGTGCTCTTCAAACATGTTTTTTTACACCCATCAGGGTATGCTCCTTCTTACTTTCAAAAGCATACTCCTAACCCCATCACCTCCATTTATGAATCACAAAGTTTCTTTTCTCTTTGTTGATGTTAAGAAATAATACCCTAGAAAGTTCTACTCTCTATGGCTCTTCTATAAAATAACTTTGTAAGACTATCCTCTTGAACGTGTCACGGTGCAATTTAATGAAGAAGCCTAAGTGAGGGGAATGATATACTTAGCTTTCCAGGCATATTTATAAAAATAAATAGAGTTCATTAAAACATACAGGTTACAAAATAAGCCTAACTAAAAAGGAATTTCTATTTCTTTTATGTTTCCTCCCATTATCCTTTCATGCATCATCAATTAAAATCTTTCCTCTGGCAGGATCACACCGAGTCAAGTGAATGAAGAGAAAAGTAAATGGGACAAGATATCACCAAATTGTATAAAATAAAGCAAACTCCTAAAGCACTGCAGTTGGAGAGGAGGGCTCGGAGAGAGGACACACACACAGTGAACAGGGCCTCCTAAGACGCTGCGCTCCCGGAAAGGGGAAAGCCACGGGGAGGAACGCGTGTCTTAGCACTCTTGGAGAGATTTTTGGCGGAGACAACACCACCAGAGGGGCTCTCCCTTCTCACATCTACTAAAGGCCATTTCTCTGCCACGTTCCTATAGCGCCCCCTCTCCCAAGGGCCCTCGGGACTCCTGAGCACAGTGCTGGGAAGTGGTGACGGCCCTCTGCCAGCGGTCTGTACAGTCTAGTCCCAGCTCTGCCACTGTGACCTTGGGCAGGTCACCCAACCACTGTGGGTGTCACTGCTGCCATCCCAGACCCGGTAACCTCCACTCCGGCCCCACCCTCTGCTCTCTGGTGCCCACGTGCAGGACTCCAGGTGGGCGGGGTCCGCCTGCGAAGAAGGCCCAGGTAAGAGGAGCAGCTGATGCTTTCTTAGGTGGAGAATCGCTCAGTTACCTGCCTCTTAACCATCGCTGTCCTTGTTCTGTGCCACGTTCCCTCCTGCAGCACAGCCTCCCCTTTGATCCCAACCCAGCATCCCCCTGGGAGGAACCCTGAATACATTTTTATCTGGAGCTAACGCCCCAGATTCCTCCCTAATGATTTTCTGTATGAAGCTCCTGACCCGCCATGTATTTCCAGGCACTTATTTTTATTAAACCCGTAGGACCGTTCTATGTCACTACAACCCACTGCCCTGCACTGATTTAGTTCTTTGGTGCTGAAGGATGGAAAACCTTGGCGGCCATTAACCTCTCCCTTCAGCAAAAGGGGACAGGTGGAACAAAAGTGAAACTTCCAGATGAAGTCCGGCCTGTCACCTCCGGCAACAAGTGGGATCAGGAAGCGTGTATCGCGTGTCGCCTAGGAGGGTACCTGATCCGCCAGATACTTCGCAGAAGCACAGAGAAATGGACCTGCAGAAGTTCAGCCAGGGCTGACGGAGTCCTGGCCCCGGCACAGGGTCAAGAGCAGGGAGGCCTCCACACCGCCAGGCTGGACACGGCAAGCTGTCTTGGCCCGAGGGCCTCTGAACACGACTTTGCGTCACAGAGCGGCACCCCCCGTGCCGGGCTTCCCTGCCAGCCAAGTCATCTTGTCAGCGTCCGACCACCTGGACAATCTGTCCACAGGAGAACGTACAGGCGGCAAACTGCCTGTTACGAGGTGAGATGCGGGCATCCTCATACACACAGGCTGGCGCCTCCGGGTAACGCGCGGACCTCCCCAGCGGGAGCACCCCTCACTGCGTGCTCACAGATGAGGTTTTGGAGTCTGCAGCTTTGGCAAACTAGGTCCTGAAGGGAAGGGGAACCACAATGGCCGCCTCGAACACCCCAACTGGGGACTGTAACGATTCATCAAAATAATGACACCTAGCGAGGCCTAGTGGAGGTGAAGTTAGCAGCACGCTCAGAAGACCTAGACATAACTCGGCATCTCGCATGTGCTGGTATTTCATATTGATGCAGGGTTCATGGTTAATCAGAGAAGTTAAGACTCATTTTGTCACAAGCACGACTCACACAACATACACCGTTAATGTTCTCGAGTTCTTAGAATCCATCCATTCTCTTAGGGTTAAAAAAAAAAAAAAAAGTCCCTCAAATCTAAAAGTATGCTGTGTACTTTATCGGCTAAGTTTCAGTCCAGCCTAAATTACTGTCATATTGTTTTTTCATAGGCCCTCACCCGTACAGAGCGTCACAGTTTATATAGAACTTTCATAGCTATCAGATCACTACGTCCTTGACATCTGTCAGGATGGGCCCTACTGCCTTCGTTCATTCACGTTTGAAGAAACCGAGCTCAGAGACGTCCCATGACTTGCCATGTTCACGGAGCTGGTAGGTTGCAAAGCTAGCATCATCTCCTTCTACTATTCCATGTTATATTGTCTGAACTCTATGTGGTTTTATTATCTTGCTTCTCTGAAGAACCACAACGTAATGAGTTAAGTTTTCTAGAAGTATTTAACCTAAATACAGAAGGAGCTAACTCATCACGTCTGGAATCAAATCCTAGAATTCCCAGGGCTCACTGATCGCCTCAACACCAAAGCAACCCAACTACAGAAAACTCTATCCACAGCCAGTAGGAGCCAAGTACGATCCCTCCCTCTTCAAAAGAACGCACACTCCCTGACAACTCAACTACAAGCCCATTTATATTCTGTCACACAGGCTGAACCTCTGAAGACACAGGAAAGTGGGTTGTACATCGGGCCTCCCGAGCCAAGGGAGACACACCTGGGCCAACGTCCCAGCCTATGCTTCATTCCGGCAAGGGGCCATTGTGACTGCAGCTCTATGGCCAGACAGGACACCAGGGTTTAGCAACCTCTCCTACTGCTAAAGAATAATGCTCTTTGGGGACTTTCAGAGGCCAACTGCATAGGGAGAAGAGAAAGAAAAAAAATAAAGTAGTGGGTAATCAGAAGTAGACTGAGGGTTGGGATGGGGAGGCAAATGAGACCAAGTATGGCAAGAACAATGACAAAAAAAAAAAAAAAAGAGCTGAAGATATGGAAGATCCACCCTGTCACTTACAGCCACTACTAAATAGCATTGGCATTTCCCAGTGTATGAATAGATTTCCATTAAAAAACAAAAAACAAAAAAAAAACAGACTAAGGAGGGTATACAGAAGTCAAAGACCATATTCTCCCTAAATTCAAACTGTTAGAACATGGGATGCATTTTCTGTGGAATACCTACCTACGAACATTCTGTGGAACTACAATCTAGTAGACAAGCATGGAAAACACTGCCTCCAAACCCTTCCTTAAGCTTCCCATTCCCGTGGTACAGGAGTCCCTGGAGATTTATCCCTCAAACCAGATGGCTGTGGTCTACGTGCAACCAGCCTCCCCAGCCCCCCAACCCTGGCTGCTTCCAAGGCACCAGCTCCAAGGACACTCTGGGGCAGTCACCCTCTGGTTATACCAAGGCTGTGCCAGGGGCTCACCTAAGACTGGAATCAGATTCGGTTTGAACAGGCCATGGGCGACATGTGGCCCTGCTTATGGGGATTTAGAAAAAATATAGACCTGTGACAGTAAAAATGAAAATATTTTAAAGATACCACTTTAACATTTTCATGTGTCATCTCCGCAATGTTCCATACGTTGCTGGTGGCCTTGGGGGCAAACTGTCAACCTTGGTAACACACCTGCCTGTACCCAACACGCTGTCCTCGTGTCTTTCCGCTTCTCCTGCACCTGCACGTGGCCCCCAAGGGTTGCCTCCTATCACCGGCTGCCTGTCCGTCCTGGGCCAGCACGCAGGGGTATGCGGCCACATCCTGGGCCCAAACCAAGCTTTCTAGCTTTGGCTGCAAAGGGGTGCTGGGAAATGTGGTGACAAGGAAAGGAAGGACATCGGGGTCCCAATCTTCAGAGGAAGCGAGGCCCTCCCTGCCAGTTGGCCCAGAACCTACCTGACACTCCACATTGCAGTAAAATGCCTGCTTGCATCTTCCACATTTGGACAATCCTTCTTTCCTTAAAAACAGAAAGGGCACTGTAGTGGCGAGAGGCACAGAAACGTGGAGCTGCACATTTTAGCATGCAATAATAAAAGCCATCTGGTCGGAAAGCAGAGCCAAGATTCACCTTACCTTACTCTCCCGCTTTGATAAAGCGGCATTTTCCCAAAGGAGATTTCTGACCAGAATGAGTCCTCGAGTAGGAGTCAGTCAGTCAAACAGTACATGCACCAACGTTTCCCGACCCTGACCGTGCGAAGGGCACCTTCCAAACTGACGAACGATGTGCTCCTTGACTCCTGAGCCTGCCCGGGGAAGCCAGACCCCCACCATCGCCTGCACTATTACTCAGTAGTTTGGGGGCAAGTCAAGGGCTCTTACGTCCTGATTTTCTCACCTGCTTAAGAGGGACAGAAAGACACAGAACCGTCTGGGAAGTCTGACCTCCTACAGAGGATTGGAGGTCACCTGCACGGGAGGTCACTGCTGAAAACGCAGCGTGGGTGACCACCTTTATTATTTAGAGATGCACGGGAGGCGGAAGATGGAACTGAGGGTGTCGGTAACTCAAATGTTGCCCAGAAAGAGAAGTTTAAAAATAATGCAACCCAGCAAGTGGAGACGTATTCTTGGATAAAAGATTTCCGGGTGTGATCGGTATACACTCCACCTTGCCGGTGTGATCCACTGAGTGATCCTTCTGCCTCTTGGTAATTAGGCCAGTACTCCCTGCCCACTGCCGTATTACTAGTTCCCAGCTTCCGATCAAGGACAGGGACATCGTTGTTTCCCGACGGCTAGGTGCCAGCGCGTTTGTGGTGTTGGACAAGCCAAAGCTTTTTCAAAAACTGAGAAGCCTCTGCATTAGGCCTCAGGGGACAGAACCCTTCAGAAATTTCTTTGAGGCATGGGCGATATTAAATCAGAGCACTGCCTTATGCCTGCCCACCGCAGCCTTCTGACTTGTGGCAACGTCACGGCCACAAGGGGCACGCTCACCGCTGCCGGGGTGCGGCACTGCAGTGAAGCCACCTCCCCCCACACCGCCCACACATAATCACGCTGCAGAGCCCTCCCCTGCTCCGCTCCTTGTCAGTGAGCGGCAGTCACCACACTACTCCCACGGCATCGAGACTGTTCCCAAAACGCTACTGTTGGAACTAAACAGACTGCCTTGCAGTTTTCATGACGGCGCTTGGATTCCAAGAAGCGGGCTGAAGAAATGTGTGGGAGAGAAACACATCTTGTGGTTGAGGCATAAATAAATATCCCAAGTTTGCACATCTCAACTGTTTAAAAAGGAACTCACTGATTTAGCGGGGTGTGGAAAGTACCCCTCCCCCCAACCCAAGGTGCATCTGAAGGGACCCTGGCTCTGCCTTTGCACTGTGCAATAAAAGAGAAAAGAGATGGATGGTCTCTGCTCTCCTGCATTTATAACAAGGGGGGTGGGGGGTGGGGGGAGAAGATGCTTCTCAAAAACCACTGTGAAGTGACTTGTAAGCAAGTACTTAGTGATGGAGACCTTACAGAAATGCCATCGGGATGGAAGGCAAAGATGGACAAAGCCAGGGAGGGAACTTTGAAAATTCTTTCCAAAAAGACGTGTGTTTAGAAATGGATAATGGATGCCACCCCGTGGACATGTCCACCTGAAGCAGTCGTTCGTCAACCCTTGCTTTTCCAGGGGAAGAGGTCACAGAACCTCTTTGAGAATTTGACTGAAGCTATTAATTTTCCCAATATCCTACCTTCTCCCCAACCACCCCCCCAAAACGACAGAAAATTTTGTGAAATTTCAAAGGCTTTGAGCCACCATCCATGGACCCCTGAAGGGCCTCTGAAACTAGAGTTAAGGCCCCCTGATAAAAAAAGATTAGAAAATTATCACAAAAATATCTTTATTAGCTCTAGACCAGATGAAAAAGCAAGATTATATGGGTTTTTCTGCACAGAGGCCAGCAGTAAAGTAAATACAAAGCTAAGGTTTGTTTTTAGCCTTACGGTAACATCCCAAGGGAAAGAAAGGGCAACAAAGAGCTCTCCAGAGCTAGGGATGAACTCTACTGGGATTGCATCCGAATAATAAAGGTCCCACAGGCCAGGCTTCATTCACCCCAGCCAGCCACCAAGTCTACAAGCCACACACAACAAGGGACAGGAAGAAAAGCCCAACTCTTAAGTGTTGGCAATCTGGCGTGCACTTTCCACTGTCTAAGGAGGTGGTTCTCAAAATGTGGTCTGTAGACTGCAGGGACCTCAGAGACTCTTTCAGGGAGCCGGCGGGGTCAAAACTACTTTCAGAACAACACTACTGTCTCGCCACCTGCACTGCAGCAGGTGTGAGGTGTACAGGAGCCTGGAGGGTAAGACTTCCAGAGCCTTGGTCTGTCCAAGCGTCCTTGTATTCTTGACTTCCAGTGCTCTGAGTGAGGGTGGGGGAGGGGAGCCAGTTTCACTTAAGAATGTCCCTGATGGGGGCGCCTGGGTGGCTCAGTCGGTTAAGCATCCAACTGTCGGATTCATCTCAGGTCATGATCTTGTGGCTTCATGAGTTTGAGCCCCGCGCTGGGCTCTGTGCTGGCAGCATGGAGCCCGCTTGGGATTCTCCCTTTCCCCCTCTCTCTCGGCCCCTCCTGCACTCCTGCTGTCTCTCTTTCTCTCAAAATAAATAAATAAACTTAAAAAAAAAAAAAAAAAGAATGTCCCTGATGAAGCAGTAACAAATAGTAATTTTGTTAAATCCCGACTCATGGATATGTATCTTTTTGACATTCTGGGACCAAAGGGGAAGAAGGCCTGAAGACTTCTGCTGCATCCTGAAGCAAGATGGCCATCTCAGGGAAAAGCACCCGGGTGGTCACTGGAATTGCAAAGTGAACTGGCCCCTTTCTTCCTGGCACATCATTTTTACTTGAAAGAACAACTGGAGACACACTGTGTGTGATAGAGACTCGAGGATCTGCCAGACACATTATGGAAATGAATGTCACTTCAAGGAACACATTTGAAAATAGGTGTTACCAATGATACAATTTGGACTTCTGAGCAAATACTAGAATTCTGGAAAATATGGATCTGCCACCCTGACCTTGACAGTCTCTCATCTGATGCGACTGGTGGGATATTAACAATTGTGATTTTTTTTTTATATGGTTTGATGAAGTATATCTACTTTTAGAATGTCTATATAAGTTGGGGAACCATTCGAATGACATGTATGATATTTTAAAAGTCGCACATGGGACACCTGGGTGGCTCAGTCGGTTAAGCATCCAACTTCGGCTCAGGTCACGGTCTGTGGGCGTGAGCCCCGCATCGGGCTCTGTGCTGACAGCTCAGAGCCTGGAGCCTGTTTCAAATTCTGTCTCCCTCTCTCTCTGCCCCTCCCCTGCTCGCACTCTGTCTCTGTCTCTCTCTCTCTCTCTAAAATAAACATTAAAAAATTTAAAAGTCATGCATGACTAAAAGAATCATTCAAAGTGCAAGACCAAGGGATTTCAATGTAACACAGTACATAAGTCTCACTGATAAGGCTTCACATCGCACACTATGGGTCTAACCTTTAAGGCAAATTCACTTATCAAGTTTTACTGTTGAATCAAAAAAAATATCCACAATTAACTGAAAAGGCTATTAAAATACTCCTCTCTGATTATGTATCTGTTTGAAGCTGGATTTTTTCCACACAGTTCAACCAAAACTACATAATATCACAGACCAAATTTTCAGAAGAGCATTTGAGAATCCAGCCGTCTTCCGGAAATCCAAACATTAAAGAGATTTGTAAAACTGTGAGGTACCACCACTATTCTCATGGATTCTTTTGTTCCGTAAAATAGTTCTCATAAAAACACATCATGTTAGCAGTCATGGCTGTTGTCATTTTAAGTTGAATAAATACAATTTTCTGTTTTAATTTCAAATACAGTGAAATACTGATACACGTAATCCATAGAAACAAAAGCTCTTAGGAATTCTCAATTTTTCAGAGTATAGAGGGATCCTCAAGACCAAAAAACACGAAAACTGATCTAACTTGACAAGTCCATCAGGTCCATGAAAAAGACATTATTCCTATTTTTGAAACGAAGTTAATGAGGACCCAAAGGTGAAATATCTAAGCCAACGTGACCGCTCAGCAAGGAGGTGCAGAACTAGAATTCCCACATAAAAGTACAAATTTTGTCTTCATCGTGTAAGAATATCCTTCCTTGAGTATTGTGACAGTTATTCAGGAGGACATACTACACGAAGCAGCAGTGATCTACGTGTCTGGATAACCTCACAGTAATAACAAAACAAAAGTAAAGGCACTCTCTACTCTGGTCTGCATAGTGTCCCAGGTCCAATGCCACCCCATTCCTGCCACTTTGTTTCAAAGATGCAAGGGGGCGAATCCAGGATCAGTTTTCAAAATGAGATTTGGGGAGCGAGCACCCCCACAAAGAGGATTTCTCAGCCAACTGTGTGACACGGTAATCGGTTTCACTTAAAATGCAGTGGAATGAAATAATGATTAATTCTGTAGTCAGGCTGTGCAAAGAAAGTCCTCCCCTGTCATTCAGTACGATACATCTAAGTGTTCCTCAGACATCCACTGGGCTGGTCCAAGCTGGATCGTGTCCTCTGGGAAGCGGGTGATACAGTACTGTAGCCTCTCACAAACTACCAACCAGCTTTGCCTGGCTCCGGGGCAGATTTTACCGCATGTATGCCCGTAAGGCACCTGCTTGGTCATATGTGAATGCTCTTAACATACATCTTCCTGAGCCAGAATGCCTTCAGCATGGAGAAGGAGAAAAGCTAAACCAGTCACTGATGGTGAATAGCATGCAAATCTACCCTGATCTACTTTGGTACGAGCAACTTTAGATGAGGCAGGTGGTGGCAGGGAGAAGGAGACGTTTCCACTATCCAGATACATGCCTCAGTTCTTTCTGTGGCTAGGGAGAGATATAAACTTTTCATAAGTCTAAGGGTTGAAACTCAAACTAAACTTTGCTGAGCTGGTACCCATATTGTGTGTGCATGTGCTTGAGAGAGTAAGGACGCAGAGAGAGAGATTCTGTGAGTGTTTGACTATTGCTGACTGAGACGGTTAGTCCAAGAGAAACTTCATATGGGGTATCCGTTTTCACGGTAGGAACATACAAGGCATTTGGAATAAACTCTGTTCCTACAGAAGACACAGCCATAAACCTTTCATTTGCAATGTAACCTGATCTGAATTGTCCAGGAGGTTTGGGGAAAGACTGCCAAAAAGAAGAAGAAGAAGAAGGAGGAGGAGGAGGAGGAGGAGGAGGAGGAGGAGGAGGAGGAGGAGAGAACTCTCAACGAAAGACTAATAAAGGCCACTTGGAGGAATAAATTGAAATAACCCAAAAGGAATGGAACTCAAAGACAGTGAGGGTGAATCACTAATAACCTCTCACAGTGTCTCCAGCTCAGAGTGTGCACCCACCTGGGCCTGTGGTAGGACCCAGCAATTCTCATTTGATTGGTCTGCACTGGGATTTTTAGAAAGCTCCCTAAGAGATTCTAATGAGCTTCCAGAAAACAGAACTGCCCGCTGAGGCCTCTGGTGATCCTTTCGGGCTGAGTGTTTTTTGGGGTGCAAAATTTGCTGAATCGTGTTGAAGGAATTCTCTGCAATGCAGATTGTTTGTGAGGTGACTCCTCTTAAGAATGAACGTTCCACACTGGATGTGTTGTTGGGTTGTTTAGCTCTGCTGATGATGAATGTTAAGGCAAGAATAAGGTGGCTGACACGGTATTTTCCAACTATGACAAGAAGGTATCTTAGAAGCCAGACGCAGGAGAAGGCTGTGGCTTTTTCCCCACCTCTCCTGATTCCTGCCTTACAATTTAGGGTGAATACGGGGAGTTACTTCCCCAACTCTCTACCTCAAATCCCTTTCTCTTCCTGGTGCTGGAGGTGCTATGTGATCTCAGGCAAAGCATGAACCTTTTCCGAACCTTTTCCTCCCCTGTAAAGATCCAGTTTCTACCACATAGGTTTGGTATGAAAATTAAGTGAGAAAACACAAGTGTACTACGATCACACTTGTAATCAGCCTCCGCTCTTTTTTCGTTTTTTAAGTGGTCACTACCGAAAGACCTCCAGTACAATCTCATTCAGACTCATATTTGAGGATTTATGTCTCTAAAGTCTTTGTTTTATGGGCAAACATCTACCCTGCTGTGAACGGAAGGGCTCTTTGGACTTAAGAAATGATTCCATCCACAAAGGAGACAGATGTTACAGGAAAGTGCAACTATCTGATTATCAGCAACTGGAACAGAACGTAGGCGACACGCTCCCGTCATTTTCTACTGGAGGAGACACACGCAGTGATTAATTTTCTTGCTTTTCAAATTTGGAAGCCACAAAGATCAACAAGTTAGACATGTAATTAACAACTCCGGCTAGTTAATGCGTTGCCGCAGGTGCTGTTGGTCTAGATAAAAAGGATTTGATCCTGTAAGCTCCCTACTTTCTGCCACTGAAATGAATGCTTCGTGGGTTTCACCATGAAAGAAAAGGATACCGGCATGGAGGAGGTTTGCAATAACAATTACTTTTAACTAACGGCGACAGAAGAAGTGACAAGTATGCTCTGTTGAACAGAGGCAGCCCCAGCCAAATGAAAAAGAGAAAAGGAAAAAAGCCCAGCGGCGCAATATAACTTCACCATGGGTTGAAATAAGACAATCAGAAACAAAGTTAAGCCTCCCACCCGGAGAGAGTGGTTACACTAGCAAATTTTTATTTGAGAGAAATAAAAATTGGGGGAATTGTGGGGGAGCCCTATTATCACCCTGGTCAGGGGACAAGGATAATACTAAGGCTACAGGTTTTTGTGTAATAGTGAAAGATGCTCCACGTATCACTTTAATCCACGATGTAACGGTGAAACGGACCCACGTGCAGCGGGGAGCTTCTTCCCGTGCTGAACCTTCCCCTTCGCACCGGGCTTTGTTCTGAGGCTTGTTAAAAGTTAGAGCCCGGGGCCTCTTAGGGAAGCAGGAAATATTTAGGGCAGGAAAGTAGCAACTAATGTCGGTTTTCCCAACTACTGGAACAGGAGCCATGATTTACAAGGAGGACGCTGGGCTTGGTGGTCGGGGCAGTAAGTGGTTGGCCTTGTTATAAAATTCTGTCACGGGGCAAGATGCGGTGACATAGGTCAAAGGGCAGAAATTTTTAGTTGTACGTTCTGGGGCTCTAACCTACAGCATGGTGACCACGGTTAATAATTCAGTACCATATACTTGGAAGTTGCTACAAGTAGATCTTAAGCGTTCTCACCACACACACAAAAGTGTGTGAGGTGATGTGTTCATTATCCTGATCTTAGTAATCATTCCACAATGTATACATCACATTGTCAAGTTGTCTCCTTTAAATATATACAATTACATTTATCAATTGTTCCTCAGTGAAGCTAACAGAATACTATCAACATGACTACACATCACGGATGCATTAAAGGTCAGCTCAGCGATGAAAAAAACGTGACGACACTGATTTAGGTTTCGTTGTAATGTAGGCTCTGGTGGAGAGGAAATGTGCCTTTGTCTTAGAAAGAAAAAAATTCATGAAGCTTATGGACAGAAGAGAGAAATATTCAGCCTAAGGAACAGGGAACATTAAACTATTATTTGCAGCCACTGGATGGTATCTACCTTCCGACCTCACTGTGTAGACCCTTTAAAATCCCTAGTGGTTAAACCTGCTCAGAGACGGCATCCAGGTATTTCCAGAACTTAACATTTCCATTTGGAAACGTTTTATATCCTAACTTCTATGCGAGATCTGAATGACACTTCCTTGCTACTTTGTCTTTCACTTCTCTGACTGGGATGTCAAAAGGAAAGAAACAATTAATGCCTTCCTTTTTACCTCCATTCTCTCATAAAGGCACAGACAATACATAACATCCACCGTTTCCTCCAGTGGTACAATAAATGATGGATGTTATCATTAGTGCCTTGTAATGAATACCAAGAACACCGGATTCCCCCACGACCGCTATGGCCCTACCTTCTACAACACCCAGGTGAGTAAACATCAAGAAAAAGGACAAAACCAAAGTCATTAAATTGAACTGTTTAAAACCTTGGAACTTTTCCTATTGCTCATGTCAACATTCTGGCCACAGAGTAAGAAAAAAAAAAAAAAAAAAAAAAACATGTAAAAATACCTCCATAACCTAACGCTAAATGTAAATACCAGAACAGAGGTCAGGCTCTCTGCGGCCAAACGTGAGAATTAACGCCTTGCGCAAGAAACAGGTGACCTGTTTTGCATCTTACTTATAAGAAAATGCACCTTTTAAAACTGCTTACAGGAGAATTTTAATAGGTGACACTCTCTCACCCCTCTGGTTGTATTTTCCTATAGACAATAAAAAATGTGTTTCAGTGAATGACTCCATTGTGGACTATACCTTAAGAACTCAAACTTATCAGCTACTGTTTGAACAGACTTAAGAGACGTTTTTCTTTCAATCCTTATTGATTCCATTTGTATTTCTGAATAAAAAAGGACATTTTTTATACTATAAAACTCTGTACATGAAGCAGTGAAGAATTAAGTTACTGTACTTTAGCCAAGTAAGCTCTAGTCCAAAAGTATTATTTTCTCTGTGTAAATACTGCACCAGGCTCTGGAGGAATGATATTTTTGTAAAAGTTGAGCTATTTGGGGATATAAGCCCTACCTTCATGCAAATGGTGGTAAATATAAGTATCAGGCAAGATGATTCAGCATCCAAATGGCCTAAATGACACAGAATTGAGAGCAGGAAGCTACTTCTAGGACTGAACTCTTTAAGGACACAGAAGTTTGGGTACTTACAGAGAAAGTTGTGTTACTCCCCTCTGAATCCCCAGGGTCAGAACACAATGCCTAGAATAGCAAAGTGCTAAAAAAAAAAAAAAAAAAAAATGTAAATAGTAAACTACTGTAAATATAAAATAGTAACTCAATAAAATGAAGAGATCTGTGGGCTGAAGTATTTGAGGGGAGTTTCATAAAAAAGTCTGAGGATGAACAGACTTAGGGTACAAGGCCTTGCCTGGGAAGGAGGCCCAGGACAGAGAAGGGAATAATGCAGAGAAAAGCACTCAAGGTTACAAATGGGCAAAAGGAAGGATGAAGGAGGACACGGAGCCTTTGTGGGACACTGGAAAGAAACCATCCAGCCTGTGGTTAGGGTGTGAGCGGAAGAGCAGGGAGGGACAATGCTGGCTAGTGTGGGAAGGGCACTTAATATGGAGCACGGGAACAATCAAGATTTTGTCAAGAAAATAGGGATCAGAGTGCCTGGGTGGCTCGGTCAGTTAAGCCTCCAACTCTTGATTTTGGCTCAGGTCATGATCCTGAGTTCAAGCCCCGTGTCAGGCTCTGCACTGATAGCGATTCTCTCTCTGCCTCTCCCCCCCCCCCCTCACTCTCTTGTGCGCGTGCTCTCTCTCAAAACAAATAAACTTAAGAAAATAGGGATCGATGAAGCCTTCTGTATTTGTAAGGATTCATTTCCAAGAATGAGCAGAGTTACATATTTAGGAAGGTGAAGAGGTCTGTCCAAAGAGCCACCAGTAAAATAAGTTGCAGAAATGAGACTATTCATTTAAAAGTTATTTCCAAAGGTAACACAGAGCCAGGCCTGGGGCTAAGAGCTGGGTCCGCACTCAGGACCAAGTGTGCCCAAGGAAGTCTATATGTGGGTCCGTGGGAGCAAAGACAAAGGGAGCTACCCCAGCCTGAAGAAATCAGGATGGGCTTCTGGGAACCGGACAGTCAGACAAGCAAAGACAGACAGCGAGGGAGAATCAGCATGACGCACGCATTTGTGGACGCATGTACATGCGTGTGTGCGTGCATATGTGTGTGCATGGGTACGTGTGTGTGTGTACCACCCCTGACAATTTGGGATTGCAGCAGTGAAACTAACCCTGCAGAGCAGGAGGGACTCAAACACCGCTCCTGATGCCTAGCCCCAGGGTCCCCAGCAGGCAGCCTTGATTACACGGTGGAGTTCTATCGGCCCTTCTCTGAAGATACACAGAAAGAGAAGGTGGAGGTGAGCTTCCTGCCCTGCTCTGAACCTGGAAAGTACTTCACAGCTGAATGTTTTAGAAGGCCTGAGCACGTGTGGAAATGAATTAAAAATTAAGTGAAATAAGTAGGTTGTTTCTAAATTCTAACTTTGTGAACCTGAACCAGAAATGAACGTTTTTAAGGTGAAAGGACCTTAACGTTTTCCCTAAAGTGATGGTTAGAAAGATTTACTCAGGTGTATGAGTGGATTAAATTTCATCAACTTCCAAAAAATGTCTCCTCAAAGCTGCAGCTGTTTTAACACAATGTGGGGATGTTCCAATTCATTAGACCTGAGTATTGGATCAAAGCTTGCCCTTAGTTTGCAGAAGTCAGGAACTAGGGTGTGTGGTTAAAGCAGAACTGTCTTTATGACATATATGGATTATCAGTTTTCGACTAAATAAAACAAAGAAAAATACTCAACCCCCACACCGTACTGCCTTCAACCTGAAGGAATACCCGCTGAAACCTCACACAAAGTTCAAGGCACCCTGGCTAAAATAAAGATGGAAAAAACAAAAAACAAAAACAAAAAACCCTGCTACAATATAAGCTCCGTGGTGATAGGGACTTTTGTTCCTTTTCTTCACAGTTGTTTCCTAGGGACTTAGAACCCAGCGAGTGCTCCAGAGAAATAAATATTTGTTGAATACATTAAAAATAAAATCCCTGATCTCAAGGAGTTTACCATCTGCTCATAATTAAATGTCTCTTACTGTTGAGGTCTGAAGGCCACGGGAAGCTATCCCTGTGAACAGATTTGTGCAACTGACGGACAAGAGCTATTTCAGGTAGCACCCAGGAAAGGGCTTCCTATGCAAACATCCCCAAGGGTGAGAGAAATCAACAAAGCATGAGCCCAGAACCTACGTCCCTGAAGAGTCTTTCCTGGTACTCAAAGATTGGAGAGAAAAGGCTCTTCGTGTCCAAGGTCTCTTTATTTTGCCACAAAACGCAACATAACTCCTTTCAAGTGCCAGGGTATGAAATCCTTGAGACTTTTATTTGGCTCAGATGAAAAAGTGTATCATGTTGGTCAGCCAGATTTTCTCTCCACCTCTCTCCCCCAGGATATGCCTGTGTCTTTAAGTGCTGGTGGGATATTCACTTGTCTGGTGAGTTGCCTTTATTTCGCCTCTTCTCCGTGGTGACTCCGGATGCCCTGAGCACTGACACGCCCTGTCTATCATAGTGCACTTCTGGATACTATGATACCAGTGTGTGAGCTATCATGGCAAGCATTCGGTTCAGATTCTAGGGACCAGAGACTTGCCAAAGCTAAGCGTTTACGAATTCTCAGACCCCCTTCCTATAAAAGGGAATCCAATCTATTTTAATAATATGCATGCAATATCTCCACTCAGTCTTCTGAAACCCTCCACTTAGTGTACAAGAATCACCAGATTTTATGTTAATAAATTGGCACAAGGAGCTTCCCTACTATTTTTAAACTTTTGATTGAAGAAGAATCTGAAACACAGCTGGATTCTCAGCGAATGCATGGACCAGAAAGATAAGTTGTTTCCTGAACCCTCAAGACTTTTTGGTATTATTTTCCTGCTAAATTGCATATTTCTGTCCTTCAGAGAAGTCTTGGAGGGATCTGATTTCCTTCTGTTCTATTGTGTTGGTGTGAACGCCTTTGCAATTGAAAAGGAGGCCTCTGAGGGTGGTAGGAACAGAGTCAGCAGAAGTTACACAAAGTGAGGTGTGTGGCTTTGTGACTGGTTAGAGCACCCGTGCTAATGAGGCCAAGGTCACAGGTTCAATCCCTGAAAAGGCAGTGACTTCAGTCAATTCGCTGCCAGAGCAATGCACCCCTAAACTACCAGATTTGCTAGAAATCCAAAGATGTGAAGTTGGGGATGTGGGTGGGAAAGGGGAGGCTGACAGAGAGCCTGACAATGTAAGTCCCCTGAGAGCGGACAGAAACCTCTAGTCCCAGAACTGGCTGCTCTCTGGGGACAAGGGGCCAGCACAGGCGGCCTCCCCCAGGGAACTGCTTGCTATAGACAACCAAGGAGCCGCCAGGCTGACCAGAAGAGGGCTCAAAGTCAGAATCTGGTCAAATACAACCAGGGTGCCCCGTTGTAGGCCTAGTTCCATGGAAACGATCAAGACACACATATTCAAAGCCTCCAGGCAAACCCAGAGAGGGGCTGTCTGTGAGAGGCGCAAGAAAATGAAAAATCAGTAACAGAGAGGAAATTCTTCTAAATCCCATAGGCCTTACACAGATCAGAGAAGCATGGCTGGAAGTGAGAAATGATTACCTCGCTCTACATCTGAGGTCTGAAAAAATAGGTGTGGGTGTGGCGATGGGGCGTGACTTCAGTTATCAATGACAACAAGAACATAAAGAATATTTGTAATTATTGATTGCCTCCTTGGGGAAACAGAAATAAAGTGGCATTAAAATTGTAATTATTTTTTCCTTGTGTGGACAAGAAAAGGAATGGGATAGTAACCTAAGGCAAAAGAGGTAAGTCAAAAACACCAAAATAAAGGAGATGAGATGCCTGGCTGGATCAGTCAGTACAGCCTGTGACTCTTGATCTTAGGGTTGCGAGTTCGAGCCTCTTAAAAATAAGATCTTAAAAAAACAGAAAACACTAAAATACAGTAGAAACCTTCTTTGCCGTTTAAGTTCTAAAACAGGCAACTTTGCTGGCTGGGTTCTCGCCAGTTTGGAGTTCTTCTGAACACCAGCTACTACCAAACTATAGCTCTGAGCCCTGGATCTTTCCAAAGAAATGTAAGACATGTCTTAGTGTTTTTTTAAAGAACCTTCTGACAGAGAGTGTGCAATCTGCTTGTCCTATACAAATACCATCCAGGGGCCTCCTAAATTTTATTTATTTTATTTCCAAATCTAACCAATTTAACTTTGCACACAGCAAAGTTCTGAACAACGACTACGCTGAAGAAAAACAAAAGGGGTTATACTCTGATGCTGTCTGACCAGAGAGAAGAGAAACAAACTGTTTATATGTAGGTATAAAGACTTAGGTAACAAACTCCTCTTAGCTCTAGCATAATATTTTTAAATATTCCAAACCCACAAAAGGACCAAAGCCTTGTGTTCTTTTTTATGTTTTATTATGTAATAATTGATACATTAAAAAAAACATAGATAGCGTTCATGCAAATTCAAAGGCACTGTAATACAAGCATCTCTGAACCCAGAACAACCTAAGATATAGATCAAAGATAGCTCCATCCATTTATTTGTTCAACTTTTAGAAACATTAGTTTGTCGAATTACCTATTAGGGGAAGGGGAAGCAAAAGAGGTAATAAAAATAGCATTCACTCTAGAGAAAGTGTGCAGGGAGGAGCAACACAGGTCGACTCAGGCCAAAGGGAGTAAGGGAAGGAAGATCACACTTGGAAAAGGAAATCATGGCTCAGACTGTGAAAGGCACAGAGCCCGGCCCTTTAGAAGACACTCAATAAACATCCGACCAAAAATATGTGAAATTCTAGGAAGCCATTTCACCTCTCGAATGCTCAGTTTTTTCCTACCTGCAGTGGAAGCCATCCTTGGGAGGATCAAAAGAAGAATGTATCTGGAAATGCTTTATGAGCTGCAAAGAACAGCATGACTTTAAGGAATGTCGTTTTATGGGATCTTCAGATAGTTTTTATTGAGAGGATTTTGTGCAATTGCTTTTGGGGAAGGAAAGGTATCAGATGCCGGTTTTAACTCGCCAGGGTTTGAATTTCACTTCAGCATATCCTGCTGCTGTCTGTCCCTTTCATGTCAAATCATTTCCAAGCGTACAGGTTGGTCCCAGAGCCCCTAGAAGCTATAACAGGAATTATGCTCCCGCATATGAAAAATACGCGTGTGATGGCACTTGCCACATCTGAAATCATGCAACACTTGAAGGGCAGACAGGAGCAATGACAGGCTTGCTATGCAGAAAATTCTGTTTGTCTCCCTTTCTCTTCTCAAATATTTGCTTCATCTCATGGTAAAAGACTATTAAAGCGTCTAAGCACTTTTAGAAAAGGCTCTTTAAAAAAAAAAAAAAGTTTACCTGTGTAGGTTCATTATATCATTTCCATTAGGTTTAGATTTTGAGAACCAGTGAAATCCATGATTACTCCGGGGGACCTGGGGCTCAGAACTGCCGTTCTTAGCTCTGGGTGATTGTGCCATCTGAAGGATGGCTCTGCTGGTCAACAATTTCCAGTTATTTCCTCCCTGGTGTCCCACCCCCCCCCCCAACCCCACCGTGATAAAAATGTCCCTGACACCACAATATTTTATCACCCCGTGTAACACCCGGCACAAGTGAGAGTGCCAGGCGGACTGTGACAGCTTACTCTGCTCTAGCCTAGCGCAATACTAGGAGCATGACTTCTCCTGTTCCTTCTAAGTTCACAGGCAGGTGTTCGTGGAAACATTGTAAACATACAGGAACCTGGTTGTTCAAAGACATTAAGTAATTCGCCTAAAGACAAAACATCAGGACGGGGGAAGCCAGAACTCAAACCAAGTCAGTCTGGCACCAAAGTTTCTGCCTTGTTGGCTCTAAATAAATGAAAAACTTGAAATACTGTAATGTTGAAAGTGACAGCATAGCGTCTCCTTACCTGACGTACAGATGGCTGGATTTGGTTTTATTTCATGTAACTTCTTAAAGGAAATCTGTTATCTGTATAGTTTAATCTTACTACCTATTTTTTTTTTTTAAAAACAACAACAACACTGGAGCAAAGGAGGAATTCTCTTTTAGAGCATGTGTCTATTTTTCATTCAGAAAGCAAGATAATTTGAGAACATCTGAAGTCATTTCTCCCCTTAGAGACCCTGTAATTCTCAGAGAATGTTCTCGGGGCGCCTGGGTGGCTCAGTCAGCTAAGCATCTGACTTCGGCTCAGGTCATGATCTCATGGTTTCTGAGTTCAAGCTCCGCGTTGGGCTGTGTGCTGACAGCTCAAAGCCTGGAGCCTGCTTCAAATTCTGCGTCTCCCTCTCTCTCTGCACATTCTGTCTCTCTCTCTCTCAAAAATAAATAAACATTAAAAATATATATACATATATATACATATGTATGTGTGTGTGTGTGTGTGTGTGTGTATATATATATATATATATATATATATATATATTCTCAGAGAATGTTCTCAGAATCAACAGGATCACAGCAGCCCCCTGGAATGACTCCCCCTTCTGATGCACAGCTTCAGGGGGTCAGCCCCAGGGTTCTCTCAGAGAACCTAATCGTGTCTTAAGAAGGCAGCCTCAAGAGTTCTTGGCTCTTAATACTGATTAAAATCAACTCACTATTACTTTGACAGCCTGGTAAAACAATGGGTTAGGCAGGATGAACAGTGCTACGCAATAAAACCGTGAAGACACTTCCATCTCTACATCTGCCGAAACAGGACCTCTCGGTCACTGTTTTGCCCATGCAAGCATTTTAACTTTTAAAACCACTCTGAGTAAGCCAGGCATGACATAAATTCCCTGAAACGGGGTTCTAACAGCTTTACTGCAAGGAAGCTAAGTGGGCCTTCCTACTTTTCCTCATACTCAGAACGAACGGACAAAAAAGGCAACATTCTCGCCCTTAAATGACCCAGGAACCAAGAAAATCAAAGATCAAGAGGGAGACCTCTTCCCACCTGAGGAACTGCAAAGAATGAATATTCAGATAGAACTGCGTTAGGGCAGATTTTTTTCTTTTTTGAGACAAATAATATAAAGTGTTAAAATATGTCCTTGAATACCAAGTATGAAATATGACATAAAAATATCTGCCATAAACCGGGGGCCAATGGTCAAAATAAGTGTGTGTGTGTGTGTGTGTGTGTGTGTGTGTGTGTGTACATAAAATGTACCTAAGAGATGTGATAGGGACAGCTCCCAAATGGGAAACATTTATATTTTTAGGAGCTGCCTTCTAGCAGCTGAGGCAAGATACGCGTCCCAAGTATCACCCACCAAACTGAGAAAATGTGATACAAATTTAAAATTCACAGAAACAAATCTTTGAATTGGGCCAACACCAAGAAAAATCCCATTCGACTGTGACCTGAGAAACTTCCCTTTACTTTTTCAATTTCTAGAACAAACTTATTCCTGCAGAAATCACTTATTTTCCTTCAACATAAGTGAAACCCGAATACAGCCTCCGGGGGCTCACTCATGTCAAGCAATATTGTTTATGCTAAACTTCTAGCACAAGCAAGGATGAGGAGTAGTTGTGTTTCTTGTCCCGAGGGGAGGGGGGTGGGGCGTGGGGTGCAGAAGCGGCAGATTTTGCCCTGTATGTTTCAATAGTTGAGAATTCTGCTCCTACTCCCTTGAGGTACCGCAGAGACATATATGTGTTCCCTCTACTACAGCCGGACGGACGGAGCTGTTCCTCCACATAATCAAATAGTTGACAGGGGAAATGATGCTGAATCTGTGAGAATGCTCTAACCACGAATTCTAAACTAATTGAACTGAACAGAAATCAGAGTGGAACTCCAATTTCATAGGGATCAAGGTATCATCATTTCTTGTGTGTTACTTTAGTTGATTTCAAATGACTCCTTAGAGAGAAGAAATGAACTGTGGGTGTTGACAGAAGTTCACCAAAGCCAAACAGAGAAGTGTGGCCGGAGTGGGGAGTGGGGGCAGATGCAGTGGTACCGCCCCCAATGCAGGAGGTAGCCCTGGTGAGGGGTCAGGGGTCGAAAGGCAACAGTTAATGACACTCACAAACGCTATTCAGAAAAAGGAAAGACAAAGCACACGCTCTGTCGCACAGGGCGGGGTGATCTGTGGAGCTGCATCTGACCACACGTTAATGTTCTAAGGTTGGGGGTGTGGATAGTAGATACAGTTAGGACACTCACAGCTCAAGGGAAGCATCTCTCAGCTCTGCTTCTCCCGCTCCGAACCCAGAGGGATTTGATCTTTAATTCACTGGAGGAGTGCACCGGTAACAACGACCTGTGTACCTACTATGTGCCTGGCACTGTGATCTTCTCTCACAGGATGGACTCCAGGAATCACCAGGATCCCTGATGGAGGAAGCACCTTCTGTGCTGGGTGACCCCGCTTTGCTCCTGCCACTCCAGACACCCACACTGCTTCAGACTCCGAGCCACAGCGAGGCTCAGAAGATCAAGGGACCAGTCACAGCAGCCTTTTTAACTTTGGGAAAACCCAATGCTCACTTCACTCAAACGTTGCAAAGTGGTGCCATGACCCTTTAGCTCTTGACTCACCAATTCAAAGAGCCACATCACATACAGCCCTTAAGCTGCCCACGGCATGATTCTGCGTCTAGTGCCTTTCCAGGTCCCCCCAAGCGGAAGACAGTTCTGGCAGGGAGTCTGGGCAAGATTACTATAATATTTAGCCTTTGTCCCTTCTTTTGCTATGTCTTATCGTAGAATAAGGCACACAAGTCTGGGAGACTGGGGACTCCAGTGTATGTTGGACTTGAGACCTGTATTCAAAATGTACCTGCAGGACCCCAGGTCAGCATAATCTAACCCAAGAACCTCCATTTCAAAGATGAAGAAACTGAGGTTCAAAGAAAGTAAAGCAGGGTCCATTCTTCAGAGACAAGTGGAAGGTTGCGTACAAACTTACTTCAACGCCATGCTTCCTGTCTCTGGAATTTTACTGAGCACCTAACTAGTAGCAAATGGGCAGAACTGAAAAGAGGAGATTTCATTCCCCTAGCTAGAGGTGAGACTACGTGTACACAACCACGCTACCTCTCTGAGGATTAGTTTTCTCGTCTGTAAAAGGGAGACAGTGTGTTGGCCGGGTGATTTCTCATGTACCTTTCAGGTCTGAAACTGTCACAGGGCTTGAGATAGAATTATGTGTCGCGGTGTATGAATACGTATGTATGTGTACATACGTGAGTATATGTATACACATGACATGCTACAATTAAATATCATTTCCAACCACACATTTTGCCTAATGCCCTCAGAGACCATGTTTTCAAAATCCCAAACCAAGATCAGGCACGTCCCATCAGTGCAGCCCTTCAGAATCTCGGGGCGTGCTCAGCACCCCCTCTGGCTTCTCTCCAAACACAAGCGTTGAGTGAGAAGGAAGAGGAGAGGCCGCGTACTGTACAAGAAATGTTAAGTGTCATTACGTTCCCGGGAGGAAACGGCCAAGTGTGCGGCAGGGCTGGGCTGTGGGGGACAGAACACACCGCAGGAAGCACAAGTTAAAGGGGACAGACTGGCTGCTCGAACTCGGGGCCGGGCCGGCAATGCACCAAGAGCGCAGCGCGTGCCCGTGTTTGGAACAAGCCTGGCTCCGAGCCCACGTCTGAGGCCAGGACCCTGCACTCCCGCGCGCGCAACTCGCGCAACTCGGAAAAATGGGCCGTGCCGGGGGCGCGCGGCGGGCGCTTTGGCGGCTCGGTCCCAGCGCACGTGGCACGGCCGGCGCGGGCGGAAAGCGCGGCCGCCGCCCCAGCCGCCGGCGCTAGGACCCGGCGCGCCGTGCGCACTTCCTCCCGCCGCGGTCCGAGCCGCCGCCGCGGCGCCCCCGCCGCCCGCCCGGCCGCCCGCGCCGCCGCCCTACCTGGCGAAGCAGTACTCGCAGTGGTTGCCCCGCTCGTTGACCGTGAGCACGTAAGCGTAGGCCGGGCAGGAGAAGAGCAAGTCCCCCACGTGGAAGGGCCGCAGGGCCCGCAGCCCCCGGCCCTTGCCGGGGCTGCAGAAGCGCTCCAGGCCGCCGTCGCCCGCGGCCCTCATGCCGGCAGCGGGGCGGGGCTGGCGGGGCCGGCGCGGGGGGCACCCGGAGCGGCGGCTCCCCGCGAGCTGTTATTGGAGAAGCGTCACCCAGAGCCGCAGGGGGGGGGGTGGGGGGGCGGGGAGGGAAGCCGCCGGAGACGCGGCGGCGGCCACCGCTCCCCGGAAGGGACGCCGGCCCCGCCCGGCCCTCGCGCGCCCCCGGTGGGGGAGGAGGGGGACCGGACCGGCGGCCCCGCCCCGCTCGCCGGACCCTCGGCGGCCGCCCGGCACGCGCTCGGGACGCTTCCGGTGTGGCGGCGACCCGCGCCGCAGCCCGGGCGGCTCCTGGAAGCGGGGCGCGAGGCGTGTGCGTCTCCGCGGGCAGAGCGGACGCCGTCCCCTCTCCCGTGGGCGGTTGGGGTCGCCGCGGGTGGCGAGGTCCCAAGGCCTCCTCGGACAGTCAGCCTGGCCCACACGGTGACCAGCCCTTGGCATAAAGAAGGGGACAAAGGTGTTTTCTCAACCTTACGTAGTCTGTCCTTGTCAGAGACCCTATTAAGGAGTGATCCGGGAACACCGAAGAGAAACCACCGAGGAAGAGTGTGATGTGCTGAGGGCTAAAGGGTGTTTGCCCAAGGTTAAAGGCTTTTAAACCTCGTGAGGCTCTGAACCTTCCAGGGAGTCTCTTGAGTGTTCAGTGTGAACGTTTGCCCCTCTAGTGGAAGTTAATTACAGGAACAGGAGAGGAAATGCGCCTGTCAGCAGGGCTCACTGAGTCTCTGCATTCAAGACTTTCTCTTTGCAGAGAAAGCAGGAGACAACCTTGCCTTCAAGGAACTTAGACTCTTTTGGGGGTCCAAAAGCCATGCTGTGGCCAGAACACTAGGCTAGAATTTGCAGCAGTTTTAATCGCTTCGACCACTCACTATCATCTTAGAAAAGTCGGTTTGGTTACCAATCCCAGAGAGGATTTGAAACATGCAAAGCTCATTGAACAGTACTTGGCACATAAGTCCTATACACATGCATGCTATTGGTATTACTCCTATGACAAAGGAGGATATAGTCTGTTCCACAAAGGGTTAAGGAAGGACTGAAATTGATGTGCATGCGGTAAAAACTCTTGAAAGTGCGAAGGGAGAATTTAGCAGAAAACACTAATACTAAATACTCAAGTTTGATCTCAAATTATGTTACATGTGTGAGTTCAGGATTAGTTTAGCAAAGGGAAAGATAAATACGATTTGGAATATGCCATAAGATCAAGAGAATTTTTAACCCCTTAACAAAATTCCTAAAAAAAGGAATAAGCCTCTAGTCCTCCTGTAAAGAAAAATACATTATGGACACTATTTCATTTATGCATTTGAAGAAGCATTCACTGAGTAGCCACCAGGATAGAAAGATGGACAAAATGTAGGCCTGAGTCTTTGCACTTGACACATTCACAACCCAATGACAATGACTGTTAGTATAATGGGCCAATTGTGCTAAGTGCATCAAACACATTATCACATTTATTCCATAACTGCAACAGCCCAATGAGTTAGGCATTAAGTCCCCCCTTTCCACAATTAGGAAACTAAGAATCATTTCCAAGGCCACACAGTAAGTGGCAGAATTTGGTTTCAAACTCAAGTAAGTCCGAATGTGAGACCCATGCTCTTAACCCAAATGTCCCTCTGCATACAAATATAGCTCACCAAGGAGTCTTGTTATGGCGGCTTGTGCGCAGTATCCTGTGAGAACACAAGCAGTGAGTGACAAGCTCAGCCTGAGAAATGGGGGTTGACTCGGGGCCTGGGCCACATGCAAGGAACGCTTAAGCCTAAAAGGATGAATGAAACTTTAGTAGCAAAGGAGCAGAGACGTTTTCTGGGCAGAGAGAAATGCACACAAGGACAGAGGGACTTGAAAGAACAGAATGTGTGTTGGGGCCCTGGGAGTGGTTCTGGGTGGAACACAAGTTCCCAAGGGGAAGGCAGGAGGGGAGTCAGGAACAGGGGAAGGATGTCTTCTTGAGAGGTGAGTTTTGTTGACGTGCTGTGGAAAACGCAGAAAAATGTTTAAGCAGAGGGGTGCCAAGACCAGTCCAGCGTTTAGACTAGTTTTACTGGCACCTTGCAGATAGGCTATGAGAGGAGAGGACTAAACATAGGTCCACCATTTAAGGGAGCATTGATAGTATTTTAAACAGTTTTATTTTTTTAAGTTTATTTATTCTGAAGGAGAAAACAAGTGCAGCAGGGGCAGAGAGAGAGGGAGAGGAAGAATCCCAGGCAAGCTGTGCACCGTCAGCACAGAGCCGGACGAGGGGCTCGAACTCACAAACCATGAGATCATAACCAAGCGGAAACCAAGAGTCAGACACTTAACCAAATGAGCCCCCAGGCACCCGGCATTTACAGTATTTTAAATGAAAGGCAATGAAAGCCAGAATCAAGGCATAGTATTAAGGAGAGGGGCAAAGGTGCAGAGGGTAATTGTAGTTTCTTGCTTAGTATGCGGCATTTTGGCAGGCAGATAACAGTGTGTTGGCTTTCTGTCTCTAGCCTGATCAGTCTTACAGGCTCAAGGCAGGAACCATAAATATCCTAGAATTTGGGGCCTGGAAGAGGCATTTTCTTACAAATGATGAAGATGAGGCCCTGTGAAGACAAATAGTCTGCCTAATAACCCAGTGGCAGAGTGGGCATGAGATTTCACAACATAATCATTCGGCAGTTAAATATTTATTACATGCTTACTCTATAAGTATGGAGTACTTATGGATAAGTTTTTGGGCTCTCCAGGTTTTTTAACATTATGATGCTCACTGGGTTCCAGCAATAGCGAGAAGGGCTGGCGACGTAATGATAACAGAAACTGACTTGTTCTCTGCCCTCACAGAGCTTTGTACCGTCTGGTGGAAGGAGAAGACAGCAATCAGATAATCACACAAACAAATACAGTCGGTGGTCTTAAGTGCTACACCAGCGCTTGGGGGATTTGACCCAATCTGGTAAAGCTTTTCAGAGAGAGTAATGCTTGAGCTACAATCCAAAGGATGGATAGAACTTAAGAGGAGGAAGAAGGACATGCATTCTAAGCAGAGGGAACAGCGTGTGCAAAGTTCCAATTGGCAGGAGGAAGTATGATCCATAGGAAAGACAGAGTGGAACAGAGCTAGAAGGAGAGTGTTGTTGGAGATGATTTTAGGAGGCAAATTGGTCTTGTTGGCCAGGCTACAGGAGTCTACTCTGACCAGTAAAAGCTCTGACGGTTTCCAGACCACTCTGTTAAAGGAGCTTTATGCCAGTCACAGTACTTAAATCAATTCTGACAATTATGTTTTATTACAGATGGGTGTTACATGTACATGAAAGAATTTTTTCCAAACCTTAGGAGTTCTGACTACATGCCTTCTTAGGCAAATCGTGGATAAGTTTTTGGGCCCTCCAGTTTTTTTTAACATTCTGATCCTGTGGGGCTCCCGCCAACACAAAGATGAAAAAGGCTGGCATAAAAGTAAATAAACAATGACAATACAGTAAATAATTTATTGTTTTAAGGATTAATTGTACGAAGTAACCTACTTTTTGCTTCTTTTATTGCAAGTGACTTTTTTTTTCTTTCATGGGGAAAGATTTCCAATGACTGAGAAAAACAATAGCCTGGCTACTGAGCTGTCTTTCCAGGTGAGCAGTGGCTGGAACAGACTTATTCTTGTGGGTGAAGGTGACTGTGATTTAGGAACACTGTAAAAGAAACCGCCTCACTTCAGAAAAATGCCTGTGCTGAACTCAAGTGACTCAAGATGGGGCAATGGTCAGTTAAGCAATGGTCATGAATCTAGGAGCTTAAATTAACGAGGAAAACTGTGTTTAAATAAACGGCCAGGCAATGGCAACAAACCAGGCGGGCAGCCTGATGACCGCACTCTTAGTGCAGCTCATACTTGTCAGTCTGGCACTCTGCGTGCTCAGATTCCGTGCAAGTCGCCTTCCAGCTGCCAGGGCCCCTTCACCTTTTACCCTCCCCTCCGCCCCTTAGCTCAGAAGGAACAGGGTTGGAATGGAGTTTTTGGTTCCTTCGCCTCACTGTAGCTCAGAGGAAATGATCCAAGGACAAAGGCCCCGTTTGCTTAATTTCCCTAACCTAGAAGCTGATCCAATTCATGAGTAAAATATCTTTCCAACCACAGATTAGCACATGAAAGAAATAGCTCTGGCCTAGGGAAATAAAGCGTTAGCAAAGAAGGAATACCAAGGAACATGGACAGTGGGCCTTCACCCTGTACCGCCGTACCTATACGTGTATTTCACTTACTGATTGCACGCTATGTGCTTGCACTGTGATGGAGCCTTGTCATACAAAGGGAACAACACTGACATCCGCATAATTATTGTAGGAGCCGAGTCATGGCATCCAAAGATAATTCTATCCTGATCCCTAGAGCCTGTGTTACCTTATATAGGATAAAAGCATCTCGTGGAATATACTAAATTGTTAAATGGAGGATCTTGAGATGACAAGATTAGGCTGGATTATCTAGGTGAGCCCTCCATGCCATCATAAGTGTCCTTCCAAGAGAGAGGCAGAGGAGATTTGACACAGACGGGAAGAAGCAGCAACGTTAGCGGGCAGGCAGGGACGGCAGTGATGTGGCCACGGTCTCAGGAATGCAGACAGCCACCAGAAGCTAGAAGATGCAAAGAACGGCTTTTTCCCTCTGAGCCTCCAGAAGGAGTGTGGTCCTGCTCACACCTGGCTTTCAGCCCAGTGATGCTGGTTTTCAGGACTCTAGCCTCTGGAACCATGACCCAATACATTTCTGTGGTTTTAAGCCATCTAGTTCATGGTAATTTGGTGCAGCTGCCATAGAAAATTCATGCAAGTTATAATACAATAAGAGGGGGGTTTTATTTAAGTAATATCTGTACCCCATATGGGGCTTAAACTCATGACCCCAAGATCAAGAGTTGCCTGTTCTTCCAAGTGAGTCAGCTGGGCCCCCCTCAATGAAAGTTTTAATAGAGTGAGGAACAAAGTACAGTAGAAAGGCTTTACAAAACACCTGACATTGTAGTTCCTTCTAGAAGGAAGACTAAAGGTTGACCGAAAGAAGGCCCCCAAAATAGGTTCAAGAACCGGAAGGTGTAAATTCACTGGAGCGGGAGAGACTTGACCATCTGGGCAAATATTTTTCTTTTCTTTCCTAACACTTTTATTTTTTTTAAGTAATCTCTACACCCAATGTCAGGCTCAAACTCCCAACCCTGAGACCAAGAGTCACAGGCTCTACTGACTGAGCCAGCCAAAGTGCCCCAAGTATTTTTCTTTTATTTAACATGAGATCATGACCTGAGCTGAAATCAAGAGTCACACTTAACTGACAGAGCCACCCAAGCCCCCGCCCCCTCCACCCCCTGCCAGGTGCACTTTTAAAATCTATTCCCATTTAATCCTCCTAATGACATTTTACAGAGGAGAATACTGAATCACTATAGTTAAATAACTTGTCCAAGTGAACAGTGGGGTTAGGACTCAAAGCCAGGCTACGTTGTGATGAGTCCATGGCGTGGACCAGTCCAGTACGCTACCCTTTTGGCCCAACTTACAGCCCCAGGTAGGAGGTATCGAGTGAAGCTGGGCCAGCAAGGTAAGCCCCATGATGTAGGGTTCCCTAAGGCCGTGAGCAAAGGAATTCGATGCGTGGTATGGGTACTAGAAAGCCAGAGAGAAACATGGCTGGCACGATCTGATTGTTGCTTTAGAAAGGTCATCTTCATGACTGAATGTAGGATGAGTTCTAGGGGGCTGAGGGCAGAGAGAGAGAGAAGTAAGGAGTCTGATGCAGTAGATAGTCCAGAGGAGAGACGTTGCTGGCATGAACAAGGACAGTGACCGTGGTGACGAAGAAGAGGGATATGGATTTGAAGAACTTTTAATTTAGTTACCAGGACTTCATGATTAGAGTGTAAAGGCAACGGAGAAGGGGGAGTATAAGCCATGGAAAAATAGGTCCCATGATGGCCAACATCACCTCAATCCAGGCCGTCAAGTGCCTTTCCTCCCCTCGTCTGTCTTGCGTGTGTTCCACAAACAAGATTTTGTTACTTCTTCGCTGTGTTTCTTGTTCAGTGTCCCTTCATTTCTATTTTTCTCTTAAGTTTATTTATTTATTTTGAGGGACGGAGAGGGACAGAGAGAGGGGGAGAGAGAATCCCAAGCAGGCTCCATGCTGCCAGTGCAGAGCATGATGTGGGGCTCAAACTCACAAACCGCGAGATCGTGACCTGAGCTGAAACCAAGAGTCTGATGCTCAACTAACTGAGCCACCCAGGTGCCTCCCATCATTTTTATTTTTATGCCACTCAGTTCATATGGCTTCATGCCTGGATTGCTGCAATGACAGTAATATTTTGAGATAGCTAGAGATCAGCCAGCCAGCTGTGAGATATTTGCTTCCATACCCTCACCGTTCCTCCTATTCGGCCAATAGTCCTGACTTAGAGAAGAGCTGATATTGCAGAATACAAGGGAGAGGGCTCTTGGGATTCAGGAGCTGAGGGTCTCAGGAGACTCAAGCTCCAATCATAGCGATTCGCAGATTCATGACAATATAGAGCAAGGAGTCACTCTGCCCAGAGAAGATTCTCCCGGACAAGGGTAGGGAGGAGAACTGGAAGGAAAGCAAGAGGAAAGTTGGGGAGCTCTTCTGAGAAAAGAACATGCACCTTAGTTTCCTTCCAGGCTAAATGCTGGAGGAGTAGGGTAACATAACAAAAAACCCCTTAGCATTCAGGGGACTCAGCACAGAGATAACCTATGTGCTAGTCTCACGTAGACCCAAGATTGCCCTGTGTACCAGAAATGGGTGTGTGGGAGAAAGACTCTCCGAGGTCTCCCAATGGGAAGCTGGAGAGTGGGTTCCCATATCCCTAAGAGGGGACCTCACGTAGACAAGTGAGCCATCCAAGGGAACCACTGTGCATGAGACCAAGGGGACTACCCAGCAGAGACCTGTGCGGATCAGATGTTCCACCCCTGGCCAAACACTCCATGCATTAGCACCATGGTGCCACCCAAACAAGGCAACCCCAGGATACAGAGTAGGGTCTCCCCCTCTTCTGTGTGCCTGACTTACTGTTGTCAAATGTCTTGTCTTAAAATAACTGCTTTCATAATGAGACTTTCTGTCGAAGAACTCCCAGCTGCTCTTTATTGTACATCTCAACAAAGTCAAGCTCTTCTTTCTGGCTTTAAAAAACCAACCTCTGGCATGCCTGGGTGGCTCAGTGGTTCAGCCTCCCACTTCAGCTCAGATCATGATCTCACAGTCCGTGAGTTCAAGCCCCACGTCGGGCTCTGTGCTGACAGCCTGGAGCTTGCTTCATGTTCTGTGTCTGCCTCTCTCTCTCTGCCACTCCCCTGCTCGCATTCTGTCTCTCAAAAATAAAATAAAAACATTAAAAAAAATTACATAAATAAAGAATCCAGACATTCAAAAGCACCCATGTTGCAACAATGCTCGCAAGTGACAGTGCTGTGTTATCTCGCTGGCAAGCAAAAGTGTAGACCCAGAAATAAACCTCTGCTTCCAGGCTGAAGTGCAGCAAGAGCATTCCTAACGCATTGTTTACAGTCCCAACACCAGCATCTCAGCTACACTGCAGCATTTCTGCTAGAGGCAGAGTTATCCCAGAAGAAGAAACTATTAATATCAGTGGGAGGAGTAACCAAGTCAGAGAAAAGTACATAAATATTTCAGAGTGAGATTGATCAATTCTTAAACTACCAGCCGTATTTTCTTGTACTTGGGGGGAGAGGAAGGAAGGAAGGAAGGAAGGAAGGAAGGAAGGAAGGAAGGAAGGAAGGGAGGAAGAGCTTAAGCTGGCTTTGTCCTCATGATTCAGAAATATAATAGTTCTAACTAGATACTAAAAATTGAATAAAGAGACAACAAAGGTCCAGTAAGGGGAAAGGCCCCCTTACTGACGGATTTGGTTCTCATCTAGACTTGTAAGCTCTGTTCTTTACCTCTGGAACACCACATTTTTCACCCATTTAAAAAAAAAAAAAACAGGACTAAATGTAAAAAAGTTTAGCTTGTATATTTCTATTTTTATTGAGAACTGTTAACTTGTTTTGGGGGAGGCAGTGTCATCTAGTTGACGGAACGAGGCGGGGTGGGTATAGAATTTGACCGTTGTTACCAATCCGCTGATGACCTTTAGCAACTCACCCACTGATTTTATGTGAGGGCAGAGGAGTTTCACAAAAAGAAGAGATAAAGTGTGATATTTAAAGCCTTAAAGCTTTAGTCTACCTCTTTTATAGCTTTAATTTTTACAAAGAATTTGAATATATCAGTATAGCTTATTTCTTTTTTAAGGCGGAAGAAAAATACAAGGGGAAAAAGAGTCCATAGTATGAACTGAAGAACAATCCATGCAAAAGCTGAAAATTGTCAACTGTTAGCATCTTAACTTTGAGTTATCCCAACACTTAAAAAAAATCTTTGGTTTGGTTTTCTTTCCTAATAAGGATTACTAGTGACATTAACCATTTATTATTTGGGAGGTCTTGAAAATTTAAGGTAAATACGATCTATTTTCTTTAGCTGGGAAACAAATTGCTTGATACCAAACGAATTTACACAACAGTATCATTAAAGACAGAGACTTTAAAGAGACAAATAATATATTGAACTATTTCAGAAAGTACACACAGGACAAACACATATTTTATCTGAATATACTATAATGGCTACTTTTTAAGAAATTTTAAACATTCTGCCATTTATTTCACTGACATATTTTTGATAGTGGCTGATGAAATTTTCATTTTTTGCATGTGTTGCTTCCTGGGTTTCCTTCATCACAAGCTATAGCTTTGTCTTTTTTTTTAATTTTATTTTTTTATTTTTTAAAATTTACATCCAAATTAGTTAGCATACAGTGCAACAATGATTTCAGGAGTAGATGCCTTAGTGCCCCTTACCCATTTAGCCCATTCCCCCTCCCACAACCCCTCCAGTAACCCTCTGTTTGTTCTCCATTTTTATGAATCTCTTATGTTTTGTCCCCCTCCCTGTTTTTATATTTTTGTTTCCCTTCCCTAATGTTCATCTGTTTTGTCTCTAAAAGTCCTCATATGAGTGAAGTCATATGATTTTTGTCTTTCTCTGACTAATTTCGCTTAACATAATACCCTCCAGTTCCATCCATGTAGTTGCAAATGGCAAGATTTCATTCTTTCTGATTGCCGAGTAATACTCCATTGTGTGTGTGTGTGTGTGTGTGCCACATCCATTCATCCATCGATGGACATTTGGGCTCTTTCCATACTTTGGCTATTGTCGATAGTGCTGCTATAAACATGGGGGGGCATGTGTGCCTTCAAAACAGCACACCTGTATCCCATGGATAAATGCCTAGTAGTGCAATTGCTGGGTCGTAGGGTAGTTCTATTTTCAATTTTTTGAGGAACCTCCGTATTGTTTTCCAGAGTGGCCGCACCAGCTTGCATTCCCACCAACAATGCAAAAGAGATCCTCTTTCTCCGGATCCTCACCAACAGCTGTAGTTGCCTGAGTTGTTCATGTTTGCCATTCTGACAGGTGTAAGCTGGTATCTCATTATGATTTTGATTTGTATTTCCCTGATGATTAGTGATGAGCATTTTTTCACGTGTCAGTTGGCCATCTGGATGCCTTCTTTGGAGAAGGGTCTATTCATGTCTTTTGCCCATTTCTTCACTGGATTATTTGTTTTTTGGGTGTTGAGTTTGATAAGTTCTTTATTGATTTTGGATACTAACTCTTTATCTGATATGTCATTTGCAAATATCTTCTCCCATTCCATCAGATGCCTTTTAGTTTTGCTTATTGTTTCCTTCACTGTTTCCTTCACAGAAGCTTTTTATCTTGATGAGGTCCCAGTAATTCATTTTTGCTTTTGTTTCCCTTGCCTCCGGAGATGTGTTGAGTAAGCAGTTGCTGTGGCCAAGATCAAAGAGGTTTTTGCCTGCTTTCTCCTTGAGGATTTTGATGGCTTCCTGTCTTACATTGAGGTCTTTCATCCATTTTGAGTTTATTTTTGTGTATGGTGTAAGAAAATGATCCAGATACATTCTTCTGCATGTCGACGTCCAGTTTTCCCAGCACCACTTGCTGAAGAGACTGTCTTTATTCCATTGGATATTCTTTCCTGCTTTGTCAAAGATTAGTTGGCCATACGTTTGTGAGTCCATTTCTGGGTACTGTATTCTGTTCCATTGATCTGAGTGTCTGTTCTTGTGCCAGTACCATACTGTCTGGATGATTACAGCTTCGTAGTATAGCTTGAAGTCTGGGATTGTGATGCCTCCTGCTTTGGTTTTCTTTTTCAAGATTGCTTTGGCTATTCAGGGTCTTTTCTGGTTCCATACAAATTTTAGGATTATTTGTTCTAGCTCTGTGAAGAATGCTGGTGTTACTTTGATAGGGATTGCATTGAATATGTAGATTGCTTTGGGTAGTATTGACATTTTAACAATATTTGTTCTTCCTATCCAGGAGCATGGAATCTTTTTCCATTTTTCGGTGTCTTCTTCGATTTCTTTCATAAGCTTTCTATAGTTTTCAGTGTATAGATTTTTCACCTCTTTGATTAGATTTATTCCTAGGTATTTTACGGTTTTTTGTGCAACTGTAAATGGGATCGATTCCTTGATTTCTCTTTCTGTCACTTCATTGTTGGTGATAGGAATGCAACTGATTTCTGTGCATTGATTTTATATCCTGAAACTTTGCTGAATTCATGAATCAATTCTAGCAGTTTGTTTGGTGGAATCTTTTGGGTTTTCTATATAGAGTATCATGTCATCTGCGAAGAGTGAAAGCTTGACCTCCTCCTGGCCGATTTGGATGCCTTTTATTTCTTTGTGTTGTCTGATTGCAGAGGCTAAGACTTCCAATACTATGTTGAATAACAGTGGCGAGAGCGGACATCCCTGTCTTGTTCCTGACCTTAGGGGGAAAGCTGTCAGTTTTTCCCCACTGAGGATGATATTAGCGTTGGGTCGTTCATCTATGGCTCTTATGATCTCAAGGTATGCTCTCTCTATCCCTACTTTCTTGAGGGTTTTTATCAAGAAAGGATGCTGTATTTTGTCAACTGCTTTCTCTGCATCTATTGAGAGGATCATATGGTTCTTGTCCTTTCTTTTATTGATGTGATGAATCGTGTTAATTGTTTGGTGGATATTGAACCAGCCCTGCATCCCAGGTATAAATCCTGCTTGGTCGTGGTGAATAATTTTTTAATGTATTGTTGGATCCGTTTGGCTAATATCTTGTTGAGGATTTTTGCATCCATGTTCATTAGGGAAATTGGTCTATAGTTCTCCTTTTTAGTGGGGTCTCTGTCTGGTTTTGGAATCAAGGTAATGCTGACTTCATAGAAAGAGTTTGGAAGTTTTCCTTCCATTTCAATTTTTTGGAACAGTTTCAAGACAATAGGTGTTAATTCTTCCTTAAATGCTTGGTAGAATTCCCCTGGAAAGCCATCTGGCCCTGCACTCTTGTTTTTTGGCAGATTTTTTATTACTAATTCGATTTCCTTACTGGTTATGGGTCTGTTCAAATTTTCTATTTCTTCCTGTTTCAGTTTTGGTAGTGTATATGTTTCTAGGAATTTGTCCATTTCTTCCAGATTACCCATTTTATTGGCATATAATTGCTCATAATATTCTCTTATTATTGTTTTTATTTCTGTTGTACTGGTTGTGATCTCTCCTCTTTCATTCTTGATTTTATTTATTTGGGTCCTTTACTTTTTCTTTTGATCAAACTGGCTAGTGGTTTATCAATTTTGTTAATTCTTTTAGAGAACCAGCTTCTGGTTTTATTGATTTGTTTTGTTTTGTTTTGTTTTGTTTCGATAGCATTAATTTCTGCTCTAATGTTTATTATTTCCTGTCTTCTGCTGGTTTGGGGTTTTATTTGCTGTTCTTTTTCCAGCTCTTTAAGGCGTAAGGTTAGGTTGTGTATCTGAGATCTTTCTTCCTTCTTTAGGAAGGCCTGGATTGCTATATACTTTACTCTTATGGCCACATTTGCTGCATCCCAGAGGGTTTGGGTTGTGGTGTTATCATTTTTATCGGTTTCCATATACTTTTTAATTTCCTCTTTAACTTCTTGTTAGCCCATTCATTCTTTATTAGGATGTTCTTCAGTCTCCAAGTATTTGTTACCTTTCCAAATTTTTCCCTGTGGTTGATTTCGAGTTTCATAGCATTGTGGTCTGAGAATATGCACGGTATGATCTCAATCTTTTTGTACTTACTTAGGGCTGATTTGTGTCCCAGTATATGGTCTATTCTGGAGAATGTTCCATGTGCACTGGAGAAGAATGTATATTCTGCTTCTTTAGGGTAAAATGGTCTGAATATATCTCTTAAGTCCATCTGGTCCAGTGTGTCATTCAGAGCCATTGTTTCCTTGTTGATTTTTTGATTAGATGATCTGTCCATTGCTGTGAGTGGGGTGTTGAAGTCTCCTACTATTATGGTATTACTATCGATGAGTTTCTTTATGTTTGTGATTAATTGATTTATATATTTGGGTGCCTCCACATTCGGTGCATGAATGTTTACAATTGTTAGGTCTTCTTGGTGGATAGACCCCTTGATTATGATATAATGCCCTTCTGCATCTCTTGATACAGTCTTTATTTTAAAGTCTAGATTGTCTGATATAAGTATGGCTATTCCGGCTTTCTTTTGTTGTCCATTAGCATGATAGATGGTTCTCCATCCCCTTATTTTCAATCTGAAGGTGTCTTTAGGTCTAAAGTGGGTCTCTTGTAAACAGCATATAGATGGATCTTGTTTTCTTATCCATTCTGTTACCCTGTGTCTTTTTTTTTTTTTAATGTTTATTTATTTTTGAGACAGAGACAGAACGTGAGCAGGGAAGGGGCAGAGAGAGAGGCAGACACAGAATCCGAAGCAGGATCCAGACTCTGAGCCGTCAGCACAGAGCCCGACGCGGGGCTCGAACCCACGAACTGTGAGATCATGACCTGAGCTGAAGTCGGATGCTTAACCGACAGAGCCACCCAGGCGCCCCTATTACCCTGTGTCTTTTGATTGGAGCATTGATTCCATTGACGTTTAGAGTGAGTACTGAAAGATATGAATTTATTGTCATTATGATGCTTGTAGAGTTGGAGTTTCCGGTGGTATTCTCTGGTCCTTTCTAATCTTTGTTGCTTATGGTATTTATATATATACCATTATTTATATATATGCTTATGGTGTGTGTGTGTGTATATATATATATATACATATATATATATATATACATATATATATATATATATATATATATATATATATATATATATTCATCTTTTCTCCCCTCAGAGAGTCCTTGCAGGGCTGGTTTAGTGATCACAAACTCCTTTAATTTTTGTTTGTCTGGGAAACTTTTTATCTCTCCTTCTATTTTGAAGGGTAGCCTTGCTGGACAAAGAATTCTTGGCTGCATATTTTTCTGATTCAGCACATTGAATATATCCTGCCACTCCTTTCTGGCCTGCCAAGTTTCTGTGGATAGGTCTGCTGCAAACCTGATCTGTCTTCCCTTGTAGGTTAGGGACTTTTTTTCCCTTGCTGCTTTCATGATTCTCTCCTTGCCTGAGTATTTTGTGAATTTGACTATGATATGCCTTGTTGATGGTTGGTTTTTGTGGAATCTAATGGGGGTGCTCTGTGCTTCCTGGATTTTGATGTCTGTGTATTTTCCCAGGTTAGGAAAGTTTTCTGCGATGATTTGCTCACATAGCCCTTCTACCCCTTTTTTCTCTCTCTTCATCTTCTGGGACCCCTATGATTCTGATGTTGTTCCTTTTTAATGAGTCACTGATTTCTCTAGTTCTTAAATCGTGCTCTTTTGCCATAATCCTCCTCTTTTTTTCTGCTTCATTATTCTCTATAAGTTTGTCCTCTATATCGCTGATTCTCTGTTCTGCTTCATCCATCCTTGCTGCCGCTGCATCCATCTGTGATTGCAGCTCAGTTATAGCATTTTTAATTTCATTCTGGCTATTTTTTTACTTCTTTTATCTCTGCAGAAAGGGACTCTAATCTATTTTCGACTCCGGCTAGTATTCTTATTATCGTGATTCTAAATTCTGGTTCAGACATTTTGCTTGTATCTGTGTTGGTTAAATCCCTGGCTGTCATTTCTTAGTGCTCTTTCTTCTGGGGTTAATTCCTTCACTTTGTCATTTTGAAGGAAGAAAAGGAATTAAAGAGATAGAAAAATTAAAATTAAAAAATTAAAATTAAAGAAATATCAAATTAAAAATTAAACACACACACACACACACACACACACACACACACACACAAATGAAATAGATGCTAGATCCTAGGTGTGTTTTCGTCTGAGTGTCGAAAGTGGTTTGACAGATTAGAGAAAAAAAAGGGGGCGGGGAAAAAAGGAAATCATTTGAGAATTTGAAAAAATGAGTACACTGAAGTAGACTAAAATGAGATGATGGAGGTAAAATAGAATTTGAAAAAATATACATAAAAGTAAAGAATATAGTAGAAAAAAATTAAGGAAAAATATTTTTAATAAAAATTGAAAATAAATACGAATTTCTTCTTTTTCTGTATTCAAGAAAAAAGAAAGAAAAAAGAGAAAAAGGATAAAAACAAGAAATCATTTGAAAATTTGACAAAGTGAATACACTGTAGTAGACTAAAATAAAATGATGGAAGTAAAATGGAATTTGAAAAAAGTTACATAAAAGCAAAAAATATAGTAAAAAATGAAATAAAAATATTTTTAATAGAAATTGAAAGTAAAAATGAAGTTTTTCTCTTTCTGCATTCAAGAAAAAGAAAAGAAATGAAAAAGAGAAAAAAGAAAAAGAAAAAAAGGAAATTGTTTGAAAATTTGAAAAGATGAATACACTGAAGTAAACTAAAATAAAATGATGGAAGTAAAATAGAATTTGAAAAAATTTACACAAAAGTGAAAACTAGAGTAATAAAACTTAAAGAAAATTATTTTTAATAAAAATTGAAAATAAAAATGAATTTTTTTCTTTCTGTATTTGAGAAAAAGAAAAGTGTAAAAGAGAAAAAGAAAAAAAAAGGAAAATTGAATAGATGAACCTGCTAATAGATTGAAGTAGGAGTGAAATTACTTCGTTTTCTACTAGAAGTCAGTCTATGTAGCACTTTATCGTCCATAAACTAAGCCGACGGTGAGACTTGTGTTCTTGAAGAGTGAAGTTAGCCCAGTTGGGCGGGGCTCAGTGTAACAGCTCCACTCTCCACTAGATGGCGCTGCCAGCCTACTGGGGTGGATTGTTGCGGTGCTCATAGGTGCATATGCGCATGTGCGGAAGCGGTGAAAGTGGCGCCACCCAGCTACCCAGTCTGTTCTCCCGGATCAGCAATCACGCATCTGTCCTCTGTCTTCAGCTTTCCTCCACTCCCAGCTCTTTCACTCTCCGTGACCAGGCCCCAGGTAGCACCTCTCTCCCGAGTTCCGTCTCAGATGTGGCTGTTTTCCCCGTCCCCTTACTTCTGAAAGACTGCAGCTTTGACCCGTTCCACCCCTCTGCGGGAGGGTCTCATGGAGCAATGGCCAAATGAGCAATGATCAAATGTTGGCTGCACCCAGGAACGCTTGCTGGACCCTGCTGCTGCCGGTGCCCCGAGACTGTGACCAGGTGCCAGCCCGCCCCAGAAGAAGTTCACGAGATAGTGTAGCAGCAGTTTTCAGGGATTCTGGAAAATCACAACACACAGCTGGCACCAGGCTTCACCCTTAAGGACCTTGCCCCAGCACCCGCGAATGTGGCTGCCTCAGGGGTCTGCTGGGACCAGGTGGCTTCAACAGTCTCTACCAAATGTCCTTCCAGCAGTGGAACCGCTTCTCCCTGTGTGGCCCGAGAACCTCCGGACCTCACTCTGCTCCTGGGCATTCGCCCTTCCCACCAGAGCACCTCCAGGTATCGAGCTGCAGAGTTGCAGCCTTTGTGCTCCCCTTGTTTACAGTCTTAATGGAATTTAAACCCTCTCCTTTCTCCTTTCTCCCTTTTTAGTTTAGTCCCTGTGGCCATTTCCAATTTTCCACTTTCTCTCCGGCTGCTTTTGGGGAGGGGTGCTTTTCCCGTATTCTCCCCCCCTCCCCAGTGTCCATCCTCTCTCCGCCCGCAAAAGCGGTTCCCTATCCTCAGCAGCTTCTCGGTCCCCAAATTCATCTCTCTGCACCGCGTACCTGCTGAATTCTGTGGTTCAGGTTGTGCAGTTGGTTGTGTTAATCCTCCAATCAGTTTTCTAGGTGTGTAGGATGGTTTAGTGTTGGTCTGGCTGTATTTCATGGATGCGAGACACACAAAAAACTTACATGCTGTTCCGCCATCTTGGCTCCTCCTGTCTTTTCTCACCTTTAGGATTTTGTAGATGAAAATCGGAGAAATTGAAAACTGAAAAAAAAAAAAAGAATAGATGAAGTGGAGTAAATCGAAGTGATTAAAAGTAGTTCTTGGGGTCAAAGGACAAACAAACAAAAGGGCTTGTGCATCTTTTTATTGTTCATTCACTGATTTAACACTGTAAACCACCCTCTGGGGTACTACAGAGGAGCCAAAGTAGATGAGACCCACATCTCGAACTCCAGGGATTTAGTGTTGCAAAGAAGAAACATGACATACATTTAGGAAGCTAGAACTCTCCAGGAGAATGGAAGCTCCATAAGGGCAAGGTATTTTGTCTCTTTGGCTCATTACTATAGCCTCAGGGAGTGTCTTGCACAAAGTAGGTACTCAAGAAATAGTGGTCGGATGAATGGATAAAACACAGTAGAGTGTTGAGCCATTTAAGAACTGTAAAAAAAAAAAAAGTGAAATTGGTAAGAGGAGGAGCAGGTAACTTCCAGCATCTTTGAAATTATGGACGTAACTTGTAGGTAAGTATGTTGGCAGCCCATGAACAGAATCTCCTGTGTGTGCTGCTATTGTTTTTCAAATCCATCAACTGCTCTGTCAACCTCTTCAAGTAAGACCACGGACACAGCAAGTAATGAACATGTTACTTAAACATGCTGGGCCTTAGCAAAGTGAGGAAGTTAGACTACATGAGGGTTTGTGGGGGCAAATATGCAAGATCCTTTTAAATGTCAGAATGGTTAAATGTGTACACTACCCCATCAAACCTCTTATTTGATAGATATTCTACTGCCCAGAGTAGAAGACCCAAAGAGAAAATACTAAGGTGGTAAGAGTAGAGGTGCTTTGCCAATACGATGAAAATTGTGAAGATAAGACATGAACGACCGAATTTTAGGAAACAGTGGAAGGGAGAGGATCAAAGTCTTTTTGGTTTTACTGTCTTATTATTTAAATTAACTTCAACCAAAAGAATTGCCTTTTCCCAACCTAAACAACGTTGAGCCTAATTCATGTTCCTAAATCCTCTGAATGTTTCTCAATATCTTTCTGAATAGTTGACTAAAAATACCAGTTTGTTTTGGGGTGTTTTTGCAGGGACCTCTTTGCTAGGTGACTGTGACTTTTACAAAGGGGTGCTGCTGCCTGCCAAAGTTTGGCCAGTCTGCAGCAAAATAAGAGGAATCCAAACAATGCAAGATCTATATTTGTAAAGCCACACTGACTCATTTGAAAGGACTTTAAAGAAAAAAACAAACTTGAGATTAGAACCTTTATGGTTAGAATATTTTTTCTTCTTAAATGATGGAGACCAAAGATGGCATTCCTTTTGATGTTCTGGAGAAAATAAAAATTGTCATCCTCTGTGGATCCCACCACCTTTTAAATAAATTGTACTATTTTCTGAAATTTAAAGGCACAGATGTTAAGAACGGCATTAGAGTGTCATTGCAGAGACTAGTTGGTTTTATTCCTTAATGCAGATTGTAGAGTCTTCAAATAACCTTATTATGCTAAGTATTCAGAATCATGACACCTTGGTTTCCTTTATTTCTTGGTCTTAGACACTGATGCCTCTCAGCGTCATTTAATACACCAGACTACTATGGAACAAGAAACAGAAGGCTGCATGCAATTGAAACTATCATTTCTTTAAAGGCATCTAAAAAATTCATTTCTGGTCTTACCACAATTCATTATTTTTGGAAAAGAGACAAGAGATCTTTGATGACAGTGTTAATAACATTACTGTTTTAAACAAACATTTACCGATGTAGTTTTATGGAATCCCATAAATGACTTATTTATGTTACATAGAGTACTAAGGAAACAACTATGGAAAAACATTATAAGATCACTGATTTTATTGCTCTATAAGCAATGTATATTAACTTTTTGAAACTTCGAAAACACATATAAACCCAGAGATTACTAGTGTAAAGTTTTTATTGTAGTCATTCAACACCTTTCTTTAGGAACATAGAAATCTTTTACAATAAAAATTGGATTATATTGTACATGCTGTTTTATAACCTGCATTTTTCATCCTAAAAATATGTTGTAAATCTATTTCCATAGCATTAAATGTTTTTCTACATCATTTTAATGACTTCATACTGTGATATTTTATAATGTACTATCATCTAATTAACAAGTTCCTTGTTAGGTACTGTTGTTGTTGTTGTTGTTGTTGTTTTTCCCATTGTTGAAATGAACATCTTTGCTAAATTAAATCTTTTTTTACATTCTTGAGTAATTCATTGGGCTAGATTCTAAAAGTAGACTCGTCGGGTTAACTTATAAAACTTTTCATATATAGCATGGAACTGACATAAAAATGTGTGCTTATTTATTTGCTTAATTTATTACAATATTTACAGTCCATGAGGAAGATAGAAAAATAATCTCATTCATCGCATAACACTCCTTGCACTTCATTTAATTTCCAAAAAAACTCATTACAGCTAAAATGAGACTTCTTAGACTAAGTTGTCAAACTTTGACTAAAGGGATCCTGCAGATCATTTGGCTTAAAAGCTTTATGCTAGAGCTGAGGGAACTGAGCTGAAGTTATAACGTGTCCTGTTCACAGTTCAACCTAACAAGGAATGGAGCCAACTCAGTCCTGGATCCAGATGTTCTGTTTTCCTCCCAAGACCCTCGAGAGAAGAGCAAGTCGTTCTTCTTTAGATAGTCAGCACAGAATTGACATATCTCTGAGCTTTCTGGAATAGCTCTGCGGTCTTTCATTGTACCATAATTTCTTTCACTATCACCTAGTTGATGGACATGAGGATTGCCTGGAGTTATTAACTAGTTTAAACAAGGTGGCAATAAACAATCTTTTAAATAGCTGTTTAAATATGTCTAACAAATATAAATTGCTTTTCTTTTGGGAAATGGTACATGTTGTATTATTTCCTGGAGATTCACGATGCAAATTTATGGACTAAACAAATATTTATTGAACACCTACCAGCTGTGCTACATGCTGGGAGTAACATTAAAGGCTCTGAAAATTCTTACAGTAACAAAATCTTTTAAATTTTTAAAATTAAAAATTTCCCAACCTTTTTTTTTTTTTTAAATCATAGCACCCTTCTCCACCCCCCCCCCATTTAAAAAACTGAACATCTTGGGGCGCCTGGGTGGCTCAGTCTGTTAGGCGTCGGACTTTGGCTCAGGTCGTGATCTCACGGTTCCTGGGCTTGAGCCCCGCGTCAGGCTCTGTGCTGACAGCTCTGAGCCTGGAGCCTGCTTTGGATTCTGTGTGTCTCTCTCTCCCTGCCCCTCCCCCACTCATGCTGTGTGTGTGTCTCTCTCTCTCAAAAATAAACATTAAAAAAATTAAAAAAAAAATAAAAAACTGAACATCTGCTAGTATTGTACTAGTCGTTTCTGGAGCAGAATTTGGAAAATGCTATCTGGTATCAGTCTTGTTGAAAACTACTAATTACCTAGTTGTTACTTTTGTAGGGACTCCAAAAAAATCTTGGGAATTATTTCAAGGAAACATATGTTTTAGGCATTTCAGAAGACTATATCTTTGATCTATGTTGCCAGATTAACTTCCAGGATGGGAAGTATTTGGATATGAATATTTTAGTGTGACAGTTTTACTTTATTTTATTTATTTAAAAAAATTTTAAGTTTATTTATTTTGACCGAGAGAGAGAGTAGGGGAGGGGCAGAGAGAGAGGGAGACAGAGAGAATCTCAGGCAGGCTTTGCACTGTCCGCACAGAGCATGATGCAGGGCTCAAATTCACAAACCATGAGATCATGACTTGAGCCAAAGTCAGATTCTTAACCAACAGAGCCCCGGGTGCCCCTACTTTATTTTATTTTTAAATTAGTGTTCATATAATTAGGACAAAAGGAAGACTCGAACATGAAAGGAGAATGTGGGATATAAAATAGTTTTGGCTCAGCAATGGGTTTATTCGGGGAGAAGGGTGAATTTGCATGGAGAAGAAACAGACTGAGGAGGAGTGAGACAGAGATGAAATTATTAACAGGAATTAAAACTGGAGGTTTCAAAGATTCTATAGCAAGATGGGAAAGAATTTAAAAATATTTGGTAGAAAAAGAAGGATACAAACTCCTATTCACAATATGTAAAAACCAGTTAGGAAAAAAAAAAACAACGGGTGGGGTGAGAATCCAACAAAATAATAGTGTTTGGGTTGGGATGCTTTTTTCCCCCTCATCTCTAATTGTCGTTTTCATTTTTATTTTTAAAATATATGACAAAATTGAAAAGGAAAAAAATACTAAAGGATCAGACAAAATTAGAAGAGAGGCTTATGGAGGAGGAGGAAGGTAGTGGTTGAGTCGAACAAAGGCAACAAATAGATTAAAAGTGAATAAGGGTAGAAGAGAGAACATTCAATTTGTCCTGGAGGAGATCATTAATGACTCAAGTGCTGTGAAGTGGACAAAAGCCAGTCTGTAGTGGGGTCAGATGAGAGAACCAGACAAGAATAATTTTTTTTTAGGACCTAAGATCATAATAATTCACGTAGAGGTTCCCCCCAGCCACTGTTACTTTAGTTCAGGTTTTATCATGTGGGGATTTTGCCTATATCGGTTTTTTTCCAGGAGCTGATAAATGAAAACCTTAAAAAAAAGAAATCCTATGAGTAAGTTTCTTTGCCCTTATATTTGAACTGAATAATAAAGAAATGGTAAATTCTCTTTCAGAGCTGTGCTAGAAATGCTACCATATAGAAGTCTTAATAATATACTCTGTGCATGCCATTTAAAAACAGAAGAACTTGGTCGCCCAAGGTCATTTCAGATGCCTTTTTTCCTAAGTGATTTGTGTATATTTTATCCATAAAAGACAAATTATTATGAAAGGATATGAAATATAGGTTTAAGGAACTCAAAGAACAAAGTGCATTCTTTGCTCTTTGAATTTCTTAAAATTAAGTTCTTAAGACTCCTGCTGCTTACCTTCAAACAAGCAACCTTGAAACTACTCCATGAAACCCGGTGAAAGGACGAACCAAAGAGTTTTCACTTATAAAAAAATATAGCACATGGGAGAGAGGACGTTCAAGTCTTCCAGTATCCATACTTATTAACTAAATTGAATGCCTGTGGCGGGTCTCATGGGAGCACACAGTGGCAGCCTCTTTATATTACAACTCAGCCAGAAGCATTTATTCCCTTGTAATTAAGGCCAAGGGTGCAACCAGTGATGCGAATGGAAGCAATTATGTGGATTATTCCGCTCCCTCAACATTTCTCAAGAGTTTGTATGTTTGTGGCTTTATGTGAGTCTGAAGTCCCTGTATAGCCCCCCGGGTTATCCTTGGTTCTGCAGGCCCAACCTCAGGTAATAACCACAGCTAATATTTACGTAGCACTTATATGCTAGACGCTGTTCTAGGTGCTTTTGATATAATAGCTTTGTCCATTCTTTCAAAACTCTGGGGTGGGGGCCCGAGTGGGTGGGTGGGTGAAGTCCTAGTTCTCCAGAAGCAGATACTGAGATGAGGTTCCAACGCAAGGAAGTCATCCCTGAGTTGGTCGTAGGAAAGACCAGTAAAGGGTGATGGAAGGAGGGCAGGAAAAGGGAGTTGAGCCAAGCAAGGGCACATCTCAGGCCAAGGCCCTCCCGGGGTAGCTTCAGTTGGATCTGAAGGGAAACCCTATAGGCTAGGAAGGGAAGCTTGGCTTCCCTCCTGCTGCCCAGTCATTGGGTAACAGCCCACATGGGTGGCAAGGAGTGTGTGTGTGTGTGTGTGTGTGTGTGTGTGTGTATAGGGGGTGGGGGTGGGATCTAGGAAAGAAGAGTATCAGGTGCTTATTGAAGGGGGTGGGACAGAAACACCGACAGGTGTCCGCTATAGGTAGGGTCTGTTATCTCCACCGGATCTTGGCCAAGGAGTTCAAGGCCAAGGATCTTCAAGGAGTTCCTTAAACTCAAGTAGAATATCTGGAATCTGAAAGCCTGCAGTTTGATTCCAAAAGCCATGGGCTTAAACCCCTATGCCGGGTGGGCAAGATCGTATCTTCACAGCACGCCGCTGTCTTATCAATACATTTTTGAACGTTTTCACAATGGACTGTGTATCATAAAATATTTTGAATTTATTGGGCTTCTAAAAATGCTGGAAGTATGTCTGAGGAAGACTCTATTAGTAATTCGTTGAACTAAGTTTCAGATGCCCAAGCCCCCAAGCCTAAGTTCAGCTCAGAGAACAGACTAAAAACATTAGATGTTGGTTTACCTCAAGGAATGTGCTACCCCCAAAGCACCCTTCCAGTGGAATCTGCCCAGTTCTCATGAACTACGTCAAAAGTGATTCCACAAATCTTTCTCCACAACGCAGATCCTGTTTCACATTAAGATGATGTCAGTTTATATTGCTGACCTGATCTGATATCTACTTATCGCCCTCTTAATTGTTTTTGAATGTTTAAAGTGTTTTATTTTTATTTTTATTCATTTTTTTGAAGTTTATTTATTATGAGAGAGAGAGAGCTTGCACGAGCAAGGGAGGGGCAGAGGGAGAGGGAGAGAGAGAGACTCCCAAGCAGGCTCCGTGCTGTTAGTGCAGAGCCTGATGTGGGGCTCAATCCCACGAACTGCGAGATCCTGACCTGAGCTGAAATCAAGAGTTGGACACTTAACCAGCTCTTGGTTGGTGCCACCCAGGTGCCTCTAAGTTTTTTTTTATATTTTAAATAAAGCTCATATTCTGTTCCAAGTCATTGAAGCAATTTTTTCCTTTTTTAGTTTTTGTGGAACACTTTTCTGAAATATTTTTTAAACTTTTAAAGGAATTCACTTTAGTTTTGCTAAAGGAATTCTCTTTATTTTCTGTTTTAAAACAGGGGGTATGTATGTTACTTGTCTGTCTCTTTGCCCTCGGTAAAAAGAGGAAAAGTTTGTGCCTAATGTTTGGGTGATCAATTAAGTAAACTCCTCAAGAGTTTGCGAATGACTGTGGTAGATCCAGTGACTAAGAGAGAAACGAGTGCTGACCCAACCTCTGTCAAGAAAATCAGCGAGAACCTTACTGGTCCAAAGAGGACAGCACGAAGGTGGAGGAAGGCACTTTAAGGGGAAGGCTGAGGGAATGCAGAATTTGTACAGTTTTCTTCCTGTGTGTTTTGGGTGAAGGGGAAAATTCCCCTTTTTAGCAGACACCTACGGAGGGTAACGTTCTGTGGGTGCATTGAGGCCCAGTGTCTGCTGTGCCGCCATATTGTTCAGGAGGGAGAATGAAGGAGGGAAAGGCTTGGATGCTTGCCAAAGGTTCTGAGATCCTAGATAATAAAAGCTAACAGTTCTATGGTACTTATTACAGTAAAACCTTGGCTTGCAAGTGACCTGTTCTGCAAGTGTTCCACAAGACAAGCAAACATTTCTAGTAAATTTTAACTTGGTAAATGAGCAATGTTTTGCAATATGAGTAGAGCCTGATGCCAAGTGTCACATGATCACAACTGAGCCAATGGTTCTTGAAATTTGCTTTGATATATGAGCGCTTTGGACTACGTGGATAGCATGTTTCCGGAATGAATTGTGCTCACAAACCAAGGTTTTACTGTAAATGCAAGGGCCTGTTGGAAGTGTCACATATATTAACTCCTAAAAGTCTCCTAGCAACGCTATGAGGTAGATACTAGCAGTATCTCCATTTTATAGAAGAGGAAACTGAGGCACAGAGAGGTTAAATAACTCATTCAAGGCCACACAGCTCTTTAGTTGTGGGGCTGGAATTCAAGTCTGGGTTATCCGCTCTCAGATTCCTTGCTCCTGCCCATTACATTGAACCGCCCACCTGAAATGTCCAGAATGTGCGATTAATGTTGTTCGTAACTTATTTGTAGTTGAATCTATTCTGAACGTTCTGCGCGTCTTTAAAAGAGACCCCGGTTTCACACTTGGTAATAGCTAAGCTATAGGAGAAAACTTGACTTCTGATAGAAACAGTGACCGGAAGCTCCTAAAGTTGCTCTAAAGCAGAGAGCCCCTATCCATGTTTGGAAACTGTAAAGTAGAAGCAAGCAGCCGGGCAGATAAGCTCTGTTCTGCACAGAGGAGACGGTATTCCCTGCCCATGGGGACTTGGCACTGGCAGCAATTATATCACAAAGTCACTCTCAACACTCAGCTGCTTGCTAAGAATTAATTGCTGGAACCAGACCTGGTGAGCTTCATGTTACCCTGCTTTGGAAGAAGCACACACATTCGTGTGATATATTTAGTCTTCAGAAACGGTTACGTTTAAGAGTATATTTCTTACAAAAAAAGAGAATGAATTCCGGGGTACATGGGGTCATTCGCTACCCCTCCCCAAGTAAACAATCGCACACCTATTTATGCTGTTGAGTAAAGCGACCTCCCACCCTGGTTGTGGTTTGTGGAAAGAAGCGACTCACCAGGGCTTCACTTGCAAAGGAGCCCAGATCTGCCAGGGCCTCTGCTGCCCTCTAGAGGCGTGTCAGATCAGGGCGGCTCACCTCTGAAACTCCCAGGGATTGCCTGGAAATGCACCTTACTCTCCCTTTGGAATGTACCATCAATGTCATGTGTCAAAGGTGATGAGGTGGAAATACGCCAGATTGCAAAAAACAATACTGGGATTTAATTAAAATTCCAAGCCATGTCTTTGATAGTTACTCTATACTCAGGGATGATAAAAACTTCCTCCTGTGTTTCTTGCCACCCTCTCTCTGGCCGCACCCACCCCCATCTCAACCGCTAGATAGAAATTAGTCAAGGTCGGGGCGCCTGGGTGGCTCAGTCGGTTGAGCGTCCGACTTCAGCTCAGGTCATGATCTCATACTCTGTGAGTTTGAGCCCCGCGTCAGGCTCTGTGCTGACAGCTCAGAGCCTGGAGCCTGCTTCAGATTCTGCATCTCCCCCTTTCTCTGCCCCTCCCTTGCTCATGCTCTGTCTCTCTCTGTCTCAAAAATAAATAAAAAAAAATTAAAAAAAAAAAGAAATTAGTCAAGGTTGTTTTAAAACCATAAACAGAGCTAACATAAAGCATTTATCACATGGCAAGTACTAAGTGCGTCCCATACACTAACCTATTTAATTTGCATAACAGTCCTGTGAGACGGGTGGTATCATCATCACCATCTTATAACAGGGAAGCAGAGGCAGAGAACTAGTGAATACTGCTCATGGTGCATGAGTGGTGGAACCGGATTTGAGCCCACGCATGTGTGGCTGTGTGGACTGGGCTCGTATCCACTTCACTGTACTGTGTCTTTTACAGCTATTAAAGCACACATTAAAAGTCTAATTTTTAAGGTAGAGGTTTTTCTAAAAAATCTTTACCCTGAATCTATAATGAGGCAATGACTGGCCCGCACACTTCAAAAATGTCAATGACATTGGGGCACCTGGGTGGCTCAGTCGGTTAAGTGTCAGACTTCAGCTCAGGTCGTGATCTCACAGTTTGTGAATTCGAGCCCTGCATCGGGCTCTGTGCTGACAGCTCGGAGCCTGGAGCCTGCTTCCGATTCTGTGTCTCCCTCTCTCTGGGCCCCTTCTCAACTCATGCCTCTCTCACCTTCAAAAATAAATAAATAAACTTGAAGAAAATGTCAATGACATGACAGAAAAGGAGGAAGAGGAGAAGAAGGAGGAAGAAAAGGAGACCAGAAGGAGGAGGAACTATTCTAGAGATTTAACAACTAAATATAATATATAGCCTGTGATTATACCCCACATATGAAAAACTATATTGGATAACTATTATATTAATGTTAAATTTCTTGAGTATGATCCTTTTGTTGTGGTGATATAGGAGCATGTCTTGTTCTTAAGTGATATTTGACGAAGTTTTCAGGGGTGAATTGTTATTATATAAGCAAATTGCCATCACACTTTTTAGGAAAACAAGAAAAATACATGTAAGAAAGAAAGAGAAAGCAAATGTGGCAAGATGTTAAAAATTGGCAACACCAGTTAAAGGCTCATTATACTATCTTTAAAAATGTGTTGAAGGTTGGGGGAATTCTTAGATGAAAAATTAGAGGAGAAACACACTCCCTCTCAAAATAAGAGCCAGGGAAGGAGGTAGCCAATGTATCTGCCTGCACGGCCCTGCGTAAGGACAAGTGAGAGCAATGTGTGGGGCTTGGAAGCTATTGGAAGCTTTGCAATCTGTAGATGTGTGTTATGCGTGGGTGTATGAGATGTTAAAGCTTATTGACTAATGTTTTTCTTTTTTTTAATTTTTTTAACGTTTATTTATTATTGAGAGACAGAGAGGCATAGAGTGTGAGCAGGGGAGGGGACAGAGAGAGGGGGAGACACAGAATCCGAAGCAGGCTCTGGGCTCCGAGCTGTCAGCACAGAGCCCGACGCAGGGCTTGAACCCACGAACTGTGAGATCATGACCTGAGCTGAAGTTGGCCACCCAACCAACTGAGCCACCCAGATGCCCCACTGATTAGTATTTTTCAACTAGTATTAGGTATTACATGCATTGGTTTGTATTTTCAAAAAATATTCACACTTCCATCCAACGGAAATGAATAAAGCAAATGATAAACTCTTTGTAAAACTGAAAACATCTCATTTCAGTCTTAGAGTTATTGCAGTTTTGTTATCAACAAATAAGGCATATATAGACGTCTGCCTTTCCTATTCATTTGTTCAGGAGATGTGTATCGAAGCGCTCCCTATATTCCAGGCACTGGTCAAGATGTTTGAGATACACAAGTGAACACACCAAGCCCTCTGAACACAAGGTGCTTGTCTTCTGGTGGGAGATAGAGAGACAGTAAACATAACTAAGTAAGGGTTAGAAAGCTACCATTGTCAAGGGAAAACAGAAAAGGAGACCAACATGGCAGGAATTTTTGCAGATGGCTGTGGAGGAGAGGGTTTGTCCTTTTATATAGGATCCCCAGGGTAAGTTTCACCCAAATATGACCTTGTGATAGTCTGGAAGGGAAGTAGAAGAACACAATGAAGAAGGACCTTACGGGGAAGAGTGTGCCCAGTGTGGCTGGAACTGAGTGGTCCAGAAGTAAGAGGAAAAGGATAAGAAGTCAGAGAGTAAGTAGAGGACCTTCATACAAGTCGTTATGAAAGGCACTGGTTTTCATGCTGATTAAAAATGGGGAGCCGTTGGATGGTTTGAGTAGAGGAGTGGCATGATTTCACTCAGTATTTAAAAAATCAATCTTTTAGGGAGACCAAGATGGAACCAGGGTCCCCAGTCAGGAGGCTACTGCAATAATCCGAACAAGAGAGGACAGTGACTTGGCACAGGCTGGTAGAATCGGTGGCCGAGAGATGTGATCAGATTCCGGATGGTTTCATGGTAGAACCAACAGGAAGGATTTACCAATAAATTAGATGCGGTGTTTGAGAGAAAGACATGAGTCAAGGGCCACTTGATCAACTGGATCAAGCAGTTGTCCTGAGCAACTGGAAAAATGAAGTTGTCTTCTAAAGAGACAGGGAGGATTAGGAGGGATTTTGAGGGGGGAAGACCAAGAAGTGAATTTTGGACATGCTGAGTGTGAACTATTAGATGTCCAAAAGCGGAGTTGTTGTAAAGGGAGCAGGAGACAGAAGTCGAGATTGGAGAGAGGTCAGGGCAGGAGACTGAAAACTGATCAGAACTGTTGTACAGGTGGTATTTAAAGCCATGAGGTCTAACTAAATAGGATCAGCAAGGCAGTGAGTGTGGATAGAGAAAAATAGTAAGGACTGGGCCCCTTACATTATTCTGTTATGTGTTTATTATACTTGTTATATTTCTCATTTTGTGTAGATAATTACAAAAGAGAAAATTGACAATTATATAAATTACTGAAGATAGTCTATCAAATAATTAGATTTTCAAAGCATATTAATTTTCCTCAACTATCTGGTTTAATTTTCTACACATGTGTGCATTATTCAGACACTAGGCCAGTTGCGATTTTAACTGTTTCATCCTAGTGTTTTTCAATCAATAATATATTCATCTTTAAAATGGTAAAGTTCAACAATGCTTTCAAATGATTCTGTAGGTGGAGTAATCCTCAACTGTATTTATTTTCTGAACTTGAATTAAATGTTCTGTTGCAGCATGATTGTTCTTTCCTCTCTTTCTAATGCTTCTGATTTGACAGTTCTCATTTTGGTGATGTAGTAAGTGAATTTTAAATGTTATGCCCAAGCAGAACTATTACTAATCAAGGAAAGAGAAGAGGAAACGCTGTCTTGAGAGAAAGATCTGTAAATATATTTGTTGTTTCATAGAATAAAGACAATTGCTGATGATAAGAAGTTCACTCAACTGCTAATAAGCCCATGTAACAAATGCATTTTATCAATAAATTGTAATGTCAGAACCATTTTAACACTCTTTTATAGTTAATTGGGTAAATGTGGGCCAGCTCAGGAGAGGTTTTTTTTTCCCATAATGGGCTATATAATGGTGGTAGGTAATCCAGATAATTAGGCATGTGATGAGATTTATCAGTAAAGAAAAACCCAATTAAGCCCAACTTGAAAAATAAGGGAGTTTATTGACTCATATAATGAAAAATACCGAGGTAGTCAGGCTTCAGGGTTTGTTTATCAATATGTTGTGGGGGTTTTTTTGGTCTGCCTCTCTGCTTTGCCATCCAATATGTTGTCTTCAATCCCAAGCTGGCTTTCTTTGCAGGTGTTGAAAGGCTTCCAAAAGTAGCTGGGCTATTTGCTTTCCTGAAAATGCCCAAGGAGAAGGAATGCCTTCTTTATTTATTAGGCAAGTGATCTGAGCTTAGTGCCAATCCTCGTGGCCAGTAGAATGCCATGTGCTGAAATTCTTAAGGCCTCAGTCACTTGATCCCCGTGACAAAGAGGATGGGATTCTCTTGACTTGCTTATATCTTTGGAGATGTCAGCGGGGCCAATGCCCTTTGAAGCACTTGGCTGGTACACAACGGGGGTGGGGTAGCATGTTGTTGGGCAGACGGTCATTGGGGGAGGAACCACGCGCCTGAATCATCCAGATGATCCAAAATCAGTTGACACTCCAGTTCGATTTCTTGTTCAGACTCAGCTTCCTAAGCTTGGCTATATTTCTCTCATGACCTTTCTCTATTTGGTAGTGACAGAAAACCATCTCTATCTACCTGCGAAAAAAATTTAAAATTCAGGCGACATGGACAAGGGTAAAAACTCACTTTTTCTCTAACTACTAGCCAATATAAACAGTTAATGCCTTGTTGCAACTATACAGAATGTTTGTTTTTCTGTTACCAGAGCATGTTTGTGTGTGTGTGTGTGTGTGTATACATATATATATATATATATATATATATATATATACACATATATATGTGTATATATATATGTATGTATGTATATGAGCACTTCCTTGTGACTGATGTCGTTTAACAAATTTTTATAACAGAAACTTATTTTCAATGCCTTCAAATGCCGTTATATGGGTGATTCCAAGAAAGACATCATATTTATGTCATATTTATGTTTAATGGCGGGGGGTGGGGGAAGCATTTCAACTAGTTGACGCATTAAACATATGTGATTACCACATTTCCTCCTAAATCATACGAAGATGAAAGTGAAGATGCTTTTAAAGGTATACATTGTCAAAAACAAAAAGAATGTGAGAGCAGATAACAACAGCAAAATGGTGGAAGTTAGAAAGGTAGTGGAAAAGTACCAGCCCATGACGGCTGAAGACTTGGAGTAGAAAAAGTACAGAAGCAATCTGATTTGAACCTCTAAACCACAAAGGCTCAGACACTGGCAGTACAAGGTGCCTTGAAAGTGAAAGTGTAGATGGAGCTGAAAATGGGATTGTTTACAAGGCTATTAAAGAATCAGTTAAGCCCCAGATCAGTATTTTCATGCTGTGAAGGCAGGCGATTGCCTCTTTTCTCTATTCTTCTATTCTCTGCACCATAACACAAAGAAAGGAGATTTTGTTTCTGGGGAGGTGAATCAGAAGATCTCTGAACTGGAAGACACCAGCACAGCTGAGGGTATGGTGATCTCCTAAAAACAGGATGATGAGGATGATCATAATAAAAAGGGAGAACCTCAACTTTATTCTCTCACCAGGCTTCCAAAATGCCGGAAGCTGGGCAGGAGATTGGAAGTCTTTCTCTGAGAAATCTGACTAGCCCGAGAGCATGGAATTCAAAGTACTGACCGCCAAGGGTCTAGTAGTGAAAAGGCCAAGTGAAGTCATCTTAGAGTGAAGTCCATCATTCACGAAGCCTCACTTCCTTACAACTTCCAATCAGCTTTTTAGTTCTCCATTTAAAAACATGAGCAGGCGTGCCTGGGCGGCTCAGTTGGTTAAGCATCTGACTCTCGATGTCAGCTCAGGTCATGATTTCACAGTCGTGAGATCAAGCCCTGCATCAGGGTCTATGCTGAGTGTGGAGCTTGCTTGGAATTCTCTCTCTCCCCCTTTCTCTGTCCCTCCTTCGCCCGGTGTGTGCACGTGCGTGCACGTGCTCTCTCTCAAAAATAAATAAATAAACATTAAAAAAATGAGATTACCATACATTTGAGGAAAACCTCTAAAAGGAAAGACAGAGCAAATAAATACGAAAATTTAGAGGAAACAGAGATCATATGTAGAGAAGAATATTGTGAGGTTAAAACTAGCCTCAGAAATGTGAGGAAAATCATTATATCTATGAAACAAGAACATTATGCTACTAAAAAAGAACACTTGGAGACTTATGAAAGAATAAGAGAGTTCTTGAAATTAAAAATATAAATGCAGAAATTAAAAAATAATGGATAAGATAAAATAGTGGAAATTTTCAATAAAGCAGGACAATTGAACAGGACATAGAAAAGATTTTAACAATTTGAACAGTCTAAGAATTCCCATATTTAAATAATAGGAGTTCCAGAAAGAGGAAATAAACGAAAGAGACAGCAATTGCCAGAGAAACAATTCATGAAAACTTCCTATTACTATTAAATGAACCCACCAAGAGCCAAGGATAATGGGTGAAAACGAATCTACATTATGTGAGATCGCCATAAAATTTTAGTACACTGGAGACAAAAAGGAGGTCTTCAGAAAGAGTGGAGGAGGGGACCAAGTCACATTCATAGAATGCCAGAATGGCATTTGAGTTGGCAATAACAACACTGGAAGTTAGAAGAGAATGGAGTAAAGTCATAAAAATTCTGAGGGTAAATGATTTCCAACCTCGAAATCCAAGTACTGCCAAACTATCATTCAAAGATCTGACATGCAAGATCTCAAAAAATATGACTTCTGTGAATCCTTTCCTCAGAACTAATTAAGGGATGTGGTATACCAAAACAAGGAAATAATTCTGTATGGTATCTAGAACACATACATAGGGAGAAATAAATGTCCAAGGTTGCTAGTGAAGGGAGATCAGAGGACATCAGCTGTGCAACAGATCCATGGAGCACTCAGCTCAGAGTGGAACTAATCAGATAAAACTGGGAATATTCCCAACCCTGCCTTATTTCATAGATTTATACTTAGACAACAATTCATGGGTGAATCTGTGATACGCATTTAGAAAACAACACAAAGGAAACATCAAGTAACTCTAGGAACACAAAATGTTCAAAAAGGAAATATAATTATATTTCATTCCATATTTTGTTGACTCTAAGATATTATCAATTATCAGATGTACCAATATTTTATGTACCATGAAGAAAAAAAAAACCCTCTGTAATCAAATGGTGACACAATTACTTAATGTTGGCTCTGTGTGGTGTACAAATCAAGTCACAGCTTGTTTTGGAGAGGGAGAGCAAGTCTCTTGCTACACTGAAGTTTCTTTCTTCTAGACTGAGGGATTTGGTATATGTTTCTGTCTTCAGGGGCATTGCTGGGGCATTGCTGTAATAGGAAATGCTTTCCATGCTCTCGTTAATCAACATAACAGTTCCATCAACTCATGGGTATCTTTTTTCTTCGATCTCACAAAGCACTTGGTGATGCTTTGCAATAAAATATTGTATTGCTGTCATTCTTCCAATGAGAAATATTTGCTTTACCACTAATAAATTTATGCTCCACTGCACTGAGTTGTTTTGCTTTGTTTTGTTTTGTTTTTGCCTTTCTATGTACACAAGAACTTTTTGTTTTAATGCCAATTCGCAGTGTAATCTTTTTGAAGACACTGCATACTCGCAACATGTGTAGCGCCTGTCATGCATGAACGCAACTGAAGTGATGACTTTATTAATAGCTCTGACCAAACGTGTGCTCAGGCAATAACAAATATTACAACAGCTGTCTGGATAACCGCCTTTGAGAGACATATCCAGATTTCAGAGATGTTAAAATGTGAGCGAAAAAGAATTACTTACTCACGTAGCTCATCTACGATGACATAAACATACCAATAATACTATAAACACTGAAAATGAACTAATCCAAAGTTAAGATGTAACTATATTGGAGAAATAGAAGGAAGGAAAGGGTATATATCTGTCTGTCTATGACGTCGACAGGTGCAGCAGTGTTGAAGAAAAGCTAAATCCTCAGTTTAAATGGTGAGAGGGTGATTTTGTTAATGCCTAACCTTGAAAACTTATGACGTACAGGTAAACGTGTATTGAAAGATAATATTAACATGTATTAAATAGCTGAAAAGATTGGGAGAGCTCGCCTCTGAACAGCAGTTCTAAGGTGCTTTTTTAAAAAGAAAACCAAAACAAAAAAAACCCAAGGCTTTGAATTATTTGAAATTTTAGGCTATGGATATCCAACTTTGATAAATATAAAATTTAACTTTGAAATACAGCAGTGGCAATACAAAGATTTCTAAAATAATTTTCCCTTATTAGTAAACTATACTAAAGTTTGCAAGTCGTATTGGATCTTTAAAAAAAATATCAGGAATCATTTTCTGGTGGCATGACAGACATAATGCATCAGATGTGATATAAAGTACACTGTAGGCTTACAGTGTTACACTGGACTAAGAAAGCGATTTGTGTTGTTACTGAAGGTGGATTTTTATATTTTGGTTCAGATAGAAATCTTACCCCAAAATATGCAGAAATGAAAAATCTTCTCTCTCCACATATTTTATTAATGAAGACACTTAGAGCTAGAATTATCTCCACCACACAACGTACCTGTCTGTTTCTAATCATGACTGGCTGGGCTTTTAACCATTTCCAAAGTTTTCTCCTTTGGAAGAGGTTTGCAGATCAACCTTTCAGTGCCTTGTGATTTATTACCTCTCTGTGGGCTCTTCTCCCTCTGCTCACATCTTAGGTTGGTGGATCAAATTTCTTAGTCAAGACTCAGTTTCTTCCACTTCTTAATTAACCTAAACCCTGTTAGTTACTAAGTATCAGGGCAGCTTGACTTAATTAGAAAGGCACTGAAACAGGAGTCAGGAGACTTAGTTTTTATTCTAGCCGGGCCATCAGAGCATCTTACCTCTTCGCACATTAGTTTTTTCACTTGTTAATGGAAAGGTTTAAAACAGAAGCTTTCTAAGGCACCTTACAGCTATAATGTGGTATGATTCTTGGCATATGCATTTATTTAAATGCTTTAATACCAGATTAAATCAGAGCGTGAACTAATTGTGACATTTTGAGAAAGCTCCGAATACAAATGTGTACAATTGATGGACAAATAAGGACTTTAAAAAAGAGCTAGATAGACTTCAGTTTCTGAGCAAAGGAAATATCTGAGTAAAGAGTACACACAACTCTTTAGAGCGAGAAACAATATTAACATTGCATTTTATGCTGGTAATATATATGTATAGCATTTTAATCTAGGGATAAATGCATCTTAATTAGTTGCGGCACATTTGTGAGTGAGTAGGGCATGTATTCTATATTTCTAAATATTGCTTCTAAGCAAATTAGCTAGTTTAATTACAAATCCATTAGATGTTATCCTGTGACAACCATCATGGCTTGCTTTACGTGTTATGACATACCTGTCAAGGTAAAAGCTTACTTGGCAAAATCCGTTGAATAGCTACTTTGAAAACGTAAGTCACCGGTACTCAGTTAATTAAAGAAACTATCCTAAAAACTCAGCCTATCATATAAAAATGCACCATCTAAGAAAAATGTTCTCAGTTCAGTTACTGTATTTAATGAAAACAGTAATAAATATGGGCTTATTAGTAGTAAGAATTTTACCATATTGAGAAAGCCTTAAAAGACAAAGCTGGTTTGGCTGTGCCTGGGTGGCTCACTCATTTAGGCTGTGAAGGGTCTGACTCTTGATTTCGGCTCAGGTCACGGTCTCATGGTTTGTGAGCCGGGCATTGGGCTCTATGCTGACAGTGCAGAGCCTGCTTGGGATTCTCTCTCTGTCCCTCTCTCTCTCTGCCCCTCGCCTGTGTGGTCTCTCTTTCACTAGCAAAAATAAGTAGATAAACTTAAAAAAAAAAATCTTATAAAAGACAAAGCAGGTTACATTGGGATGGTTTTGTGGGTCAGTCCAGGCAGTAGGATCTTTGTGCTACTAGAAGGTACCTGACCTACAGTTAGAAGACAACTAGTTTCTTCTTTCCAGTTCTGCCACCTCTCGCAAAGGCCATGCCGCAAAGGGGACCCAGGTGAACAACACGATTCGTTCCCATTACAAGGAAAAGTAACGTGGAATGTCAACTCTGTATTCAAGAAATCACACATTATGTATTATTTAAATCCCTTCCATTGTCCATGGGCCAAGTCACTCTCTCGCTGGTTTTCAACTTTTGATCTACATTAGAAATATCTGAGGATTTTGTTTTTTCAAACTCATGTGCCGGGACCTCATCCCTCAATATTTTACTCAATTGGTCTACCATGTACATTTTTGGAAAGCTACACTAAATACTGGATCTAATATCAACGAAAGATTGTACAACATTGTCAGTATGACAACTAAACCCATTAATGAAACATTTCTGACACAACTGATTTTTTCTTAAAATCGATTTGAACTCTAGACCATTACTTTATGGTCTTCGGGAGGGACATGTTAGCAATATGCCCTATTTGCTTACCATGTCACGGTCTATTTGTTTCAACAGTATTTCACTGTTTCAAGGAAAATTACTAGTTACAGTCTACTTCAACCATCTTCATTCTGTTTTCTGTTTGGGATTTTACCAAGTTATTTTTTCGATACTCCTCAAAGCATGGGGAGCGGGGAGGGGGGTCTAGAAGTGTTAGCACACGACATGAAAAAAAATTTCATTTTTTTTATATGAAAAAATTTTCCATTATTTCATTTTCCCTTTCATCTTTTCCTCATTTGTGTATAGGATCGCTACCCATGATATGTGGCCATTTTCCAAAGATGAGGTGCAATTTCAGAACCTCGAACTTCTGGTAGATTTTTATCTTTCTAAATCCCCTTATCTCCCTGGTTCTTATCTAGTAGAGTAGATTTAAAAGTCCAAAGGAAATACAAGTTACAACTAGCTTTCTTCTCCTTTGCCTCCCCTCTGATTTTGTTTTCTATTATCCATGACGAAAGGTAATTGGGCGTGAATGACGGGAGTTGGGGCAAAGGAGCAAAGACTGGAAAGTTTTGACATACCTGGTTCGGTAGGCAATTTTCTTACTAAAATCTTCTCCCCAGCGGGTCCTGGTGAGTCGCATGTGTTTGACACGGGCAAGAGGCTACAAGATAAAGCTAATTAATTCCACATGCAGCAAGGAACTGCAGAGTGACCCTAAAACGTGGCCGGGCTGACGTGGAACACGCTGCCTTCATGGTGGAGCTACTCAGCAGGGCCCTCCATGGCCATCCTCTTGTCAACCCGAATGTCCTCTTTCTGTTTTCACTTCTGGGCATGGACAGAGCCCTAGACTCCCAGGCCCCAAACCACCTTCACAAGCCTTAGAAACCACAGTCTTTCTTGGGCTAGATTTTATCCCATCTCTTCCTAGATATAGCCTTTAATTCACACACACATGCACATACTTTGCTTTCCAATGAACATGATGAAGGGGAGAGAAAGAAAGGTGAAGAATCCAAGAGAACAGACAGATCCTGTCTTTTATCTCAAGTCTCTTTGCTTCTATGGTTCATGGGACTTTGGTTTTGGAGTCTCAGCCCAATTTTAACGTTCAAGCTGCCTATTACTGGTGGAAAAGGGGGGGAAAAAAGAGCCGCTTCCCTGTCTCTTTGCCTTCATCTGCTGTTCACGTGGAAGTGTGTGCGGCTGACCCAAACCTCGCTGACATGTCAGCGTGCAGCCGCAGGCCGAGGGGTGTTTGATTTATAAATGGAATGTATAATAAGCACGATGCCTTCTGAGCTGAACGTTCATGGAAAATCACATGCCGCTCACATGAGGGACCAAGATCTTTTTTTATTATTTTAATGAATTGAGTTTTGTCAGTGCACCAGGGAGATAAGAAGATACCTGCCAATAACCCTCTGATTGTGTCCTCGGCCAATTGGTGGGCTTGAACACGGGTACTCCTCTCGTCAATTGAGTTTGTGTGTTAAGTCAAGGTTTAACTCTGGATTTGAAGCTCTCGCTCAAACAAAGCCACAGACGCTCCGACGGTGGAAACCATCACATAATTCTCCTCTTTGTCTCTTTAAAGAGCACGGGGTTGGTAAAAAAATCCATTTTGGGAAGACTCGGTCTGAAGATAATGATAGTGAAGATGAGAAAAGACAGCAGGTTGTAAGTTCTGGCCTAAGTTCGGAAAGAGGGGGGGGAAAAGGTTGAAAAGGTAATAAACTACAGCAAAGGCCAACAGATCAACCAACATGAGAAAAACCAACAGGTAACAAGGGGCCTCTGGAGCTTCTGAAGAATAGAGATCAGTAGGAAGGCATTTTGAATGAGAAATAAAATGCTCCTTCCTGTCAGGGAGGAAGGGAGGTGTATGGTGCTTGAGACATGGGAAAAAAATGCAATTAAAAACCAGATATGAATAAAGATCAGGTGAGAGAGGATGTCACCCTGTGGCCTTTGGAACTGTGTTTCTGCTGCTTCCAAAAATTATTTTTTTCCTGGAACAAAGGAACAATGTTGTGGAAAAGTGGGTGCCAGATACTTTAGGAAAATGAGACACAGCGAAGCGGATAAAAGAGACAAAGACAATTGCAGTCGTATGCAGTAAACCGAAGGCAGCTGAGGCCTGAGACAAAAGGTGAAAATCTGGAGCCAGCAAGATGACTGAACCATGGGAAGGAAGGAGGGAAAGATGATTCACAATAACATTTGAAAGACATTGGCTTGAATATTTATTAGCATGTTGCACACTGCTTGGCCTTGGGGAACTGTCTTTGTTCAGCGGGCCATTTCCCAGTTGTAAGGCAATAAACAGGAAAAGAGCTTGAGAGATGGCCCCGGACGCTTGGTACATAGTGTTTGAGAGCGAACCTGAGATAAGACTTTGGCTCTGAGAGAGTGATGGAAGGGAGGCATTGTCCCCGAGAAGGATCATCTCTCTCCACAATCAGACTCTGAGCGGAAATGCATGATTAAAATGCTATGAAAAGGACTCCTTGTCATGAGACGAAACTTTCCACCGCGTCCTCGGCTGGGGTGATTTTAGTTATATTCAATTCATCCTGGACACAGACACGAATGTGAGAAGTGAGCGAGGTCAACTTCGGGATGACTGAATCTTCCGAAACCATCAGTGATTCTCCTTTGGGAGACCTCAAGTCGATATTTGTATCGAAGTTCTTTCATAAAAACGAGCACTATCAGAGGCGGTTTTAAGTGAGACTTGTGCTCCATCCATCTCAAAATTTCTCCCAGAAAACTGGACAAAAGGATACTTTGTAGAAAAAAAGGCGATCACCATCCTTTAGGATGCTGTTCTCAAAATGTTGGTGGTAAACACAAAAATGTAATATCCGTAAGGCTCCCTTATTGAGCCTTGTGGCCCTGCCCGCATGAGATTTTCCTCCTTTCGTTTGTTCTTAACAATAAAATGATTGTTTCCCCTAAGCCAGTCAAGGAACTGCTTATATAACTTCTTGGTCAGTGTTTATTCCAGCAATGAAAAAAAATCACTCATAACTGCATAGCTGCTATGTAAGCATTTATTAGTAAAATTCTACCCTAAAAAGGAAACGAGAACATCGAACTATAAATGAAAAAAAAACCCAAAAGTCTATTTCCTATGAAGTTGAGACACTATGCCAAATGGCACAAGAAAACATGTAGAAGAGGGAGAAGTAAACCCAGAGAATAGAATTGTCTGAGGCATCCATGAGCCTCTGAGTCAGCTCAGCTCACTGTTTGAGGTGTGCGGTTGGTGGCAAATAAATGCCCTTCCTAATCTTCTAGAGTGCTCCGTCAAGAAGTAGATGCACCTACACGAACCATAGGAATGGAAGAGAACTCCAGTGTTGTCTACTTCAATACCCAAAGCAGCATGGTTTCCACCATGGAGACTGGTGTAGACGTAGGGTTAGTAGAAATAAAGCGACAGAGACAATGGCACCAGATCAGCCCTCAGCAAAAGCATTAACTTGTTGCCAGAAAGGAAACGCACGTTTGGAATCTCAACACATACAAAAATAGTTGTTACCTTATGTCCTCTGCAGAAGGGCAGTAGGCTAGTTCTGGACACGTTGTAGCCCATTCAAATGAAGTCTATTCATTTGCCCACATCTGCACTGATGAGCAGGTATGTTTAATGAAGGTCAACTGAGATAGGACCACAGTGGTTTCTGGCTGGTGAGTTCAGCTTATGTACAGAGGTTATTTATCGATCTTCCCAAAATGGTGATATGAAATTCTCAGTTTGCTCCATCACACGTTAAAACAGAGCACAATGATTCCCTGAGAAGAAAACCCGGTGCTGGGGTATTTGCTTTACACAGAATTCCAAGATCCAAATGCAGAGAAACCATAATTACACATTATATCTGCATAACGTTCATAGTTCGCAAATGTTTTTAATATGTGTAACTCATTTCATAATTAGGGGATGATGATTTGCTTTGACTAGGTAAGATGATGGAGGGCAAAGTTCACGTCTTGTTTGTCTTCATACTATCGTTGCCTAATAGGGAGCAGGGCACGCCGTGCGCACATGATTAATGTTGTTGAATGATGAAAAATATTTATGTTGTTTCAAAAGAGATTTAAATGTTTCATTAACAATTCATGTAGTCTCTCTGCTTCTCGCGTTAAAAATAAGATGTTTGGACTAGATTTGTCCACATTGGCTGAGTATCAAAACAACTCTGGGGGTTTTTAAATGAACACATTCTCAGGCTCCCACCCAGTCTTCATAATCAGAATCTCTAGTTGTGGGTCCAGCAAAAGCAAATCTGAGAACCAACGGATGAGCTCCAAAATCCCTCCCGTCTTTAAGATTCTCTGAAATCCAAAACTCCTTGAGAGCTTTTAAGTGTTTGTGGATCAACTGTCTGGCAAACAGCTGAGTGAGGATAGGAGGGTTTTCAAGACTGACTAAATACAAGTGAAGATGCATCATGAAGTGGTAATGGAAGGCAAAAAATAAACAAATAAAAGCATGCTTGGTTTTTATTTTTTTACAAATACAACACTGTTTTTACACACAGAAGAAGCTGGGACTGCAGTTATACTTCCTGACGTTTCTGATTTGTGTAGTGTGTTGTCGATGGCCTCATCTCATTATGTTGTGTGGTTTATCACAATAAATCCCTGCACCCCTATCATGTCTGTCTTCTGAGACCCACACTGACCGGTCAGAGAGGAGAGAATCAACGGACAGAAAACAGAGAGAGCAAAGAATAATAGGAGATAGCATTTTTGACCCTTCTGGTCATTATGGGATTTTTGCATTGTTAGTCAGCTAGCTAATTGCAATTTAGAAAGCTGTAGTTGTCTGTCTTACCCAGATGAGCAACATTTACCCAGCTGCTTCCTTGCCATGGTGGATAATTAGATGGTGACTTCTGTCTTTCTTAAACAGGCACATTTGGAGCCACATTCGATAGTTTTCACTACAGGGACACTGCTGGGCCTCCTGGGCAGTTGTGACACCTATAGGGCAAGATTCAAGACAGGGCTGGATAGACCCACGTGGGGTGGAAATAACTATTAATGAAGGTTTTTAAAAATATGCAATCTAACATGGAAATATTTGTCTGCTAGTGTCTCTTTTCTTCTCCTTTTTTAAATCAATCTAGTGTGGACCATTTGGATTTCAGACCACATTAAATAAAAAATAAAGATGAGAAAGAAGTCATAGCCAAGAATACAGGTTTTATGGAACTTAGTTTTTATGTCACTGATGGCGAAGTCAGCTGAGAATGTTTCTTAGGGGGAAATGGAGATTTGGGGGGGGATACTCCCAGAGGCAGTCAGGTGGACATTGTCTTAAACAATGGTGGTGTATGTGTGTGTGTGTGTGTGTGCGTGTGTGTGTGTGTTTGGGGGGCTGGAGATGGATTGAAGAGAGGGTGTAACCAGGTTTTCTTAAAACCTACAGAGATTTAAAGGGGGAGAAAAATCATTTTGGCTAAATTTCCCCACCCTAACTTCTCAGTCAGGTAGCCCCGAGACAACTGAAGTAAGTTCTTTTCTCCTCACTCTCTGTAAATATGGTTTGAACTGAGAAGCCATCTGGAAGGCACTGGCTGTGGGCAGGTAGACCTGAGCCTCTTGGAGGTCTGGAGGAGACCACATTGAGTCCTGGAGGTTGGAGAGGCAGCCACGGGTGGGTGAGAGAAATGAACAGCCTTCTGGAGCCCACACAGGACATTTGTGGAGAAGAAACTCAGATTCATGAAACAGCCCAGGAGTTTGCAATTAGCACACACTCAATTACAATGCTATGAAAAATATCTGTGTCTGCACTAGCCCTCAAAAAAGAGGAATTTAGAACAGTATAAAACATTTCAAATTTCCTTTTCGGGAGGTAGGGCATGCAAAGATTGAAAAATTTAAATTATTTTTTTAAAAAAGCATTAGCAACCAATGTATCTGGGAGCTAATTCATTCAACAAATACTGATCGAGAACTTACTCTATACCAGTCATTTTTGTAGCCTCTGGCAATGGAAAACCTCCCTTGTTCTCTTTAGGCTGGAACACTAGCTTCTTCTGGGTGGGTCCTCAGCCTTGACCACAGAGGGCCTCGGGGCACACGTTGCCCCCAAACTAAGGCCCACAGAACTCAGCAGCCTGCTTTCTACGCTCTTTCTCACAGAGTGTAGGAAATGGGTCTGAGCGAATTTAAGAAATACCAACAAGTTTTTTTATAGGTACATTTTTTTTTCAGGCTGGGGTCAGAAAAATTCATACTTTCGAATGCAAATCAGCTTATTTACCTTCAGGAAATAAAAATAGTCATAAACCTCCTTCTTAGACATCACTTTGAATTACTAATGAGCTTCCGTGCCCTGGCATTAATGCTTTAGTTTCTCTCCTACAGAGCGATCCCTCTGGGAAGTATATTTGTCCTTCTGTGACATCAGGAGCAGACAGAGGTCAGTCTAAATACAAAGTCACGTGAGATCCAAATTGAAGAGACTCTGAATAGTTCATCATCTGCACCAATCTCTCAACACGCGTGTGCACACACACATTTTCCTTGACTTGAACCTAAGACTTTAGTGCCCGTGATAAAGATTTTGATTCTGTATAAAAATTTCATAGATCCGGAAAACACGGGATATGGCAAACATTAAGACATAGCACGACGTTAAAAAAAAGTATATGCTGGGGCTATCTCTGCAATATTTCTCCAAGGGTTTAAGCCATCCGAAATCAGATGGAAGGTTGATTCAAGTGTACATTCCTAGACCCATTCCAGACCTGAGGAATCAATAAGGTGGGAGGTGTTCCAAGCAATCTTCAGTTTCAACAAGCAGGTGGGAAATTCTGATGCACACTACATTCTATGATCCAGCTTTTCAGGGCATGGAACAACAATACTCTGAGACTTCTATTTCCAATCGAAAGGTAGGAGCAAACACAGTTTATCATCACCCAGCAGGCAGTGCATCTTCCAGTGCTGCTTTGAGGCTGGCCCTTGACCTCAAAGCTGCTGTTAACCACAGTTAACCTGGTTTGCAGGGTGGCGACTGGGGGAGGCTTAGCACTTTCTCAAGGTCAAGGGATCTGACACATTTGTGGGATGGATAAGAATTTAGACTAATGCTACGCCAGGGAGCTCCTGCCCCCACGGTTGGTGGTCCTGCTCTGCAGAGCCGGCTGCTTTAGACTGGGAGAGTCGCCGTTTGATTGGGCCTCTGGGCCACATGGTCACTTCCTAGCTAAACAGGCTTTTGTCCTTTTGGAGCAGCAAGCCCAAATCTCCAAATGTTGAACAATTTTTGTCCCCATTTTTAAAAATATTGTTCAAAATCCTATGTAGAGCATTACAGGTCTAAGATAAGATTTCTGAAGGTATGGTGTTGTCATTACTCCACAGAATTCTCATTTTGGATAAGCCAATCAACACTGGCATTCAGATACCGGAAGGTGGCATGCAAGCCTACCTTTTGTGACTGAAGACATTCATCCACTTCTGAGGCTGCTGAACAGCATCCAAGACAGGATTCTTCCCGGATTCCTTTCCGTGTGGTTTCTCTTCTCTTTCCTCCCTCTTGTTGCCCTCTCTTGGGATTCTCTTGTTCATTCTCATTCACTGTGCATTCTGATTTGCAAATCTTTTCTTTTTTACTTTCTTTTTAAATTTATTTTTAATTGAGTATAGTTGGCATACACCCTTGATCTTGGCTCCCTACGTCCTCCCCAAATAGAGGAACACGAGGGAGAGAAACAGACTCAGATGTCACCTTAGAGTAGTCCACCCAGGGAGTTCCCAGGCCATTATATGTGATTGATGATAACAATGATGATGATGGTAAATGTTTATTATCCCATTGTGCCTGGCCAATGCCACAAAAGCTTCCCTTTAAATGTCATAGATGGGGTTCAGTTCTTTAGCACTGGTACTCCACCCCAAAGGACAGCAATAAGTCAGTGTGGATTATTCTTCTCCCGATGTACAGAACATAGTTTCTTAGACACGGTGGTGGGGCAGGGGGGGCGGTAAGTGATACAATAAATGTGAGACAATATAGTCCTTGCTGATTTTAAGCTTCTAATAAAATTGGTTGGCAAATATATACTATATACATATTAATCTATATGAATACTAATATCTAAAATACATATACTGTATATTTAATATATATACTATATATACTAACTACTATATATATGTATATGTATATATATATGTGTATATATATATATATATATATATATATTCATGTCTTATTCACCTATACATCTTTAGACAGCTTGATAGAAAACCGGAAGAGGAATGCACTGAAGAACATTTATGACTGAATGAGTATAAAGGCAATCTCTGTAAATAACAACCACGTGGAGGAAAAAAAATCAAAGGAATAATCTACACCATTTATATTCAAGGGATTAGCTTGATTAAATAAATTAGCCTATTAATATTGTAGCATCGTAAAACAAAGTGCTTAATAAATATTTGATGATGGACTTACTAAAAAGCTTATTTTTGTTTTCTCATTAAAATGCATGAATAAACAAAGCTAAAAATATATCGCTCTCCATGTGGGAAAGCCCGTGGGTCACTAAAAATTAATCTGCTTCAAATATTTCCACAAGTTATCTGCTACTCTTTAAGGACTCAAGGGATTGTTGACATTAACCAGGATTTCCAGGAAATCAAGATTTGATTCAAATTGAGAGATGTAAGATTTTATGAACCCAAAGATTTAAAAGGCATTAAAATAAATGTTGACTAATCCCTTAGGGAAATCAGTCTAGGATTAGATTATGTTCCTATGATAAATCAGAAATTCTCAAGAAAATAGATAAAACACCGTACACATATTAAAATCTGTGTTTTGTCTGGAAAATATAAAGAACAATACGTTTATGTGGATATTTGGTAAATTAAAATTCTTGTTAGCAAAATTCACTCATTTTTATTTAAATATAATATTATGGAATAATGCCATGAACCCATTGGATATTCTGTTGTTTTTTAGGGGGGAAATAATGATTACATCTGAAAATACATGATCATACAATGATACAGTTACAAGGACCTCTATAAACTGGGTGGTGAGACCCCTTCCCTTCCCATAAGGGCAAAACAAGGCTCAGAGGGGGACAGAATCTATTCTAGCTCATTCCCATGGTTCTCAGCAGAGATAGTCTAAGAGCAAGGTCCAGAATTTATATCTTCTCCAGAATTACCTTCTTTGACAGATGGTTCTTCAAACAGGAGAAGCGACCAGCTGAGATGCCTCTTGAAAATCTTCCTGTTTATTTTAAGTCACTTTGTGCTAAAAATGTGACAGAAGAGGAAGAATTAATTCTTTGCCATAGAAAGGACCAAATGTTCATTGAAGCCTGAGTGGAGTCAGGGGGAGGGGAGATATAAGACCACACTGAGGGGTCTGTTTAGCTGCCAACTGACCCCAAAATAATAGTAATGACAACTAAAATGTATTGACTGTTTATTATGTGCTAAGGACCATGTGCTAAGCATTTTACATCATTTTTATTTCATTACCTTTTGAGAAGCATTATCTCATTTATTCTTCCCAATAACCTTATAAAATAATGGTAATGATGATTATTGCATATGTTATTATATGTTGAGGAAATGGGTTCAGACAGGGTAAGTATAACTTGCCTGTAGTTCCATAGCTGGGAATCCAGTGATTAAAAAGAGGCAGTCTGACTCTATATCTTTAAGTCATTTAAGCTTTGTACTATGTCCCACAAAAGAGGTAAATTTGCTATTTTACATCAAGGGAAGTCCAGGGTGGAAGTATTGATGAGGACAGCTCATACAGACATCTCTAGGGTTCAGTAAAAATCTTCATTGAAACTATTTCTGGGAACCAGTCCACCATTTTTCTTTAACCTTGAAATGAGGAAGTCCTACCACGTAAAACACAACAACCTCCTATCTCTCTCTCTCTCTCTCTCTCTCTCTCTCTGTTTGGTGATACTTTATTGACAAGATTTCATTTGTTTGATCATTGATTTTTACCGGGCTACTTGAAATCTGAAGTGGGAGTACCTTCGATCCACAGAAAATGGGATAATGTAATGCTGTGATTCTCAAACTCTGTCTTAGAGCTGCTTTGCACACTCTTAAAAATTATTGAGGACTCCAAAGAGCTTTTGGTTTATGTGGGTTATTTCTGTGAATATTTACCATGTTAGAAATTAAAACTGATAAAGCTTTAAAGTGCAAGAACATGCTAGTGCACATTCTATTAGCCGTCAATGCGTTGCCATCAACACGCATCGTGCAGCTTCTGGAAAACTGAACTGTCTACTCATGATAGGATGAAAATAAGAAAAGTAAAGTCTTAATATCATGGAAACAGTTTTGGCCTCAGAGATGCGCACTGCCCTAATGAGAATGCTATGATAATTTCAGTTGTGGTCTGTCACTTACTAACTGACCAAGGTGCTTAGTCTCACTAGGATTCAGTTTCATTTTAATACGCGTAATAGTGCCTATCTTGTAGGTTTGGTGTTAGTATTCAATGAAATAATGCCTATAGATACCATCCATAGTTCCCAGTAAGCACTCAGTAACTGGTGGCCATTATTAATATGGGTTGTGTATCTAACTAAGAAGTCTCAGCCCACCAGGAAGCAGGAATTATCTGTACCCAGAGGGTGTTAAATGTTCAATCCGATGGGGGTCCTCCCCAGCCTGTTCTTCTATTCCCCTATCTCCCCCCATTTCTGAGTAAAGTAATAACATTTTAATTAAAATACCAGTTTTTGAAAATGAACGTGACTGGCAGAGAAAGAATAGTTTTTGAAAACTTGTATAATATCTGAGCATTTTGATTAAAGAGAGAGATTGACATATTTTATTCACATCACAAAATTTTCATTGAAAAGCATGCAATCTATTTTTACAGAACACTGTACTCTAGAAAGATGGTACTCGTCCAAAGGAAAAATTCAGCTCACAAACTACTACAACAAGTATGACTTTAGTTAGTACCTCTGATATCAGAGCAGATTTTCAAGTGTAAGCTAATGGCCTACTTACGAAAGGACCTCTTTTATACACTAACATTCCAATGAAATAGTTGGGAATCCGTGGAGACCTGATTGTATTTGATAGTTTATGAATAGCAATTGTTTTTGATGTAGACTATATCTTGTATGAACATGCCTTGAAAATATAATGGGAAACGTTGTATCTGTATACATTTCATCTTAGGTCTATGCGTAGTTAGGTGTAACGCCACCTTGTCTGAAATCAAAATCTCCAAGAGCTCCTTTTTCTCACTCTTGATTTAACAAGGTGTCCACTTCATTAATTTTGTCACCAACGAACCACATGTGAGACATATTAGGATTGAAGTGTCCACAGGAATTGGAGGGAAGAGGGAAGAGTCACAAAAGCATAAATTTTTTTCATTTTTGAGAGCGACAAAAAGTGGCCAGTCAAAAGTCACCTGAAACACGTTCACCAAAGCCATGTCCGTGGGGTGTCAATGACACTTCCCACTTCTATGGATCGTGCCACTGTAACTAAGGGTTAATTAGCACCTGTGAGACTCTACCACATGAACATGGACTACCGTGGATACGAGCCTTCAGTATCGAATGTTTCTTGATCCCACTGATCTAGACATTCATAGTCCAACTCGTGTGGACAAACCTTGAGGACATAATGCTAAGTGAAATAAGCCAGTCACGCATAGATAAATACTACATGCTTCCACTTGTACGAGGTATTTACAATAGTCAAATTCAGGGGCTCCCGGGCGGCTCTGTGGGTTGGGCGTTGGAAGTCGGCCCAGGTCGTAATCTCAAGGTTCGTGGGTTCTATCCCTGCATCGGGCTGTGTGCTGACAGCTCAGAGCCTGAAGCCTGCTTCGGATTCTATGTCTTTCTCTCTCTCTGCCCCTCCCCTGCTCATGCTCTGTCTCTGTCTCTCTCTCTCTCAAAAATACATAAACATTAAGCAAATTTTTAAATAGCCAAATTCATAGAATCAAAGAGAAGAATGATGGTTGCCAAGGGCTGGAGAGGCAGCTGAAGGTTGGTAATCGATGGGCACAAAATTTCAGTTAAGCAACATGAGTAAGTTCTACAGATCTTCTCTAGAACATTGTACCTATGGTTGATAATACTGTATGGTATTTGTCACGGGGGGGGGGGGGCTGCGTGGCGCCTGGCTGGCTCAGTCAGTAGAGCGTGGGACTCTTGATCTCGAGGCTGTGAGTTGGAGCCCCACGTTGGGTGTAGACAGTACTTAAAATAAATCTTAAAAACAATTTTGTTAAGAGGGTAAACAACATTTAACACAATAAAATAAAATGTAAAAATTTTTTGAAATTACTTATTTCTCTGACCATTCCGGGTAAATATACTGCCACTCAGCCCAGTCAGACCCGAGAAACATGGTTGCAGGGCTTTCTCTCAGATTTGTCAGTTTCGAGTAGCCCAGACTAGTTTCTGACTATGTGTCCCTGCTATGTGTTCTCCAAGTTAATATGTGGTGTTTTGAGGAGCAGTTTGAGTACAAACTCCAGCTAGTTGTGAATTATTGAAGTAGGATCCGCATGTGAGATTTCAGAGGACATCTCACGGATCTTGAAACCAAAGGGCAACGTTTGCTCTCGTCCTACTTGTTTTTGAAGAAATCTGCAATAGCAGGAAAGACCAGATTATAGGTCAACAGAAGAAGAGTCAATAATGAGCTACTTCAGGCGCAGAGCCTAAAGCACCTCCTGCCAGGTGCTCCAGATGTTTCCTCTCGCCTTGTCTCATCTCTCCGATTTTATCTGTGTTGCACTCTTGCCAGTTTCTTCTACCTAACTGCACACTTCTCCCACCCCCAACCACTACCCTCTGTAATGTCTTTAAATAAGTCAGAGGCTAAGAATTGAGAAGGGACGTGTTGACAGAAGCATTCACTATACTCCAAGCAGGGTCTACTAATCCACAAGTGTAAAAACACATCCTTATCTGTTCTCAACTCACTGAATGATATTTCCCCACCATCTCCTGAAGGCGTTTGTGTGCCCATGCCAACGGTCTTTCCAAAGCCACGGACTGAAAAAAGAATGTTTCCCAAAGGACAGAAGATTATTTGTGTTGGAGCTAACCAAATATTTTGCAGGCCCCGGTATTGTTGCTTTAGCCAGTGATGAGCGGATGTTAGCTTCTTCTGATACACAAGAAGAGTACAATGTTCTCACCTTCCTGATGTCATCTCCGATCGTTATTTTTGTTGTACTTCTAAATAATAGGATTTCTGGCATAAGGATTTATCTCAGGATTCAGCACAGTAGCGTTCAGCGAGCAGGGGCCCCCATGACGATGGATTTATAGAGGTTGCGATTCTCTGACTAATTTGCTTTGAATGAGACGAACACTTGGGAAAACCGAAATGTCTTTCCCAAGATTTTACAGCCTAACTGGAAATACAAAAATATATTGCAAAATAATGACAATAAGTGTAGTCAACATCCATCACCTCACACATATTTTTTTTCTTGTGATGGTAATTTTTGTAATGTTTATTTATTTTTGAGAGAGAGAGAGAGAGAGAGAGAGAGAGAGAGACTAGTGGGGGAAGGGCAGAGAGAGGGAGACACAGCATCCAAAGCAGGCTCCAGGCTCCAAGCTGTCAGCACAGAGCCCGGCACGGGACTCAAACCTATGAACTGCGAGATCATGACCTGAGCTGAAATCAAGAGTTGGATGCTTAACTGACTGAGCCACCCAGGCGCCCTGTTCCTGGTGCCCTTGTCACTTAGGAAGCCACAAGGGCTTTAGGAGCTCTGTGTCAGGCCCTGGGTGGGTAGAGACCAATATATATATTTTCTATGATCTCACAGTTTGTTATTGGAAAAATGTGATATAGGATAATTTTTTAAAGCTTGCTTAAAATAAAAGCAGTGCAGCGTGAACATTGGAATCTTCTCTCAGCCAGTCATTTGCTGAGTCACCGAATGACTTTGCTTAACCACTCTGCTGGAAAATTTATGACCGTTTCTCCCTCTGCAGCAGTGGTAACTAAACGAAAAAAAAGTCTAACCCTCAAAAACCAATAAATGCATGTATCTAACATGCGCTAGGTACTACTAAAAACAACTTTTGTTTTTCATTTTTACAATTACATAAAAACAACACGACTTGATAAGGCACTTAAAAAATTTCAGCTTAAAGTACTTTCAAATTCACAGTCAGTCTCATTTTATCAATAACCAAGGTGGGGAAAACTAGGCTCATTTTTCACATGTGAGAACCTGTAACCTGTCATACAATGTTAGCCCTACCAGGATTTTGAGGAATGCTGTCATCTGACTGCTCTTGTTTTAAATGAGGAAGCCTGGAAAGGTCAGCAGAGTTGCTCAAGATCACACAACAAATTGTGGATGTGGAATTCGGTTTATCTGTTAAATGGTTTTAGAGCTTTTACTCTAGGCTGGCCTTCTGCTGGGTACTGAGCTTACTCTTGGTGTGGAAGATGAGACGGTCAAGTACAGACCTTGACGATGTGTTACTGTAAATGCTGACATGAAGATGGGCTCAGGGTGCAGTGAGAGCACATAGGAGGCTGGATGGCGATGACTGACAGGAGTGGTGTGGGAAGGCTTCCTGGAGAAGGCGGTACCCGATCCGAAATTTCATGCCTGAGTGCGTTAATGAGAAGGAGGGCAAAGGCCATGTCTGGCACAAGAAATAGCACATGCAAATGTGTGGACGCTTGATCAGGCGGAGTGTGTCTTGGGAACTATGAGCAGTTCAAGATGGTAGGAGCCCGGGGGGGTTGTGGTGAATAGAAAAGGAGATGCTTGGGGCGCCTGGGTGGCTCGGTCGGTTGAGCATCCGACTTCGGCTCAGGTCATGATCTCACGGTCCGTGAGTTCGAGCCCCGCGTCAGGCTCTGTGCTGACAGCTCAGAGCCTGGAGCCTGTTTCAGATTCTGTGTCTCCCTCTCTCTGCCCCTCCCCTGTTCATGCTCTGTCTCTCTCTGTCTCAAAAAGAAATAAACGTTAAAAAAAAAAAAAAAAAAGAAAAGAAAAGGAGATGCTAGACAGGCAGGCTGGGGTCACATCATGGCTTCCTGGACGTCGGGTGCCCGGCTAAAGACTTTGGATTTTAACCAGAAGGCAATGGGGGAGCAGCTGAAGGATTTTTAAGAAGGAATTATGGAATGTCCCTCGAAGGGAGATAAAACAACTCTCACTGAGCTGTGCAGAAAAGGAGTAAAACTTAGAAATTGATGTCAAACTAAAAATCCCCAAAGGACAACCCAGGTTTTGTCCAGCACTCTTTCTTCCACAGCATACTACTTAAATTCTTGGTAGTAGCTAAATGTTTTAAAGATTATATCCTGGAAAAAAAATTATACCTATATACATATCTATATGTATCTATATATATATATATATCTATATCTATATCTAGATAGATAGATAGATAGATATAATTGGGTTAAATCCTAGTTCAGATTGATCTAGGCTAACATTTCTCCATAGATTTGTGGACAAAGGGGAAGTTGTACCTGGAGTCTTACTCTGCTACATGAAATAATAAATAAGAATTGAATTCTTCTTCAAGTTAGGAGAGAGAGCCAGGAATATGCAGTCAAGGAAAGTCAAGTCCCAGGGTTGGGGAAAGAGCACTGGACAAAGAATCAGGAGAGGGCTCTGTAGCTCTGCCTCTGTCACCAGTTCTCTTGGTGAGCCTGAGACATGACACCAAGAGCCAGCCTTTGCCTAGTAGACACCCTGCTCCAGGTACTATTCTGAACACCGTATTGTGTCCACTGTTGTGGTGGGGTGCCTGGGTGGCTCAGTCGGTGGAGCATCCGACTTTGGCTCAGGTCATGATTTCAAGGCTCGTGAGTTCGAGCCCCACGTCGGGCTCTGTACTGACAGCTCAGAGCCTGGAGCCTGCTTCGGATTCTGTGTCTTCCTCTCTCTCTGCCCCTCCCCTGCTCATACTCTCTCTCTCTCTCTCAAGAGTAAATAAACATTAAAAATTATTAAACTGTGTGATAACCTCCTAATATAAAGTCACAGGTATAATCCCCCTTTGAAAAATAATTAGTCTGTTTGGGCTACCATAACAAAAAGATCTTAGACTGAGGTGCTTCAACAACAAACATTTCTCACAGTTCTGGAGGCTAGAAGTACAAGATCAAAATACCAGCAGATAAGAGGTCACGAGAGCCTTCTTCCTGGCTCCTAGCTGGCCATCGTTTCACAAGTTCTCTCAGCAGGGGGCTGTCTGGAGTCTCTTTTCTAAGGCTCTAATCCCATCACGTGGGCTCCACCCTCATGACCTAAGCACCTCCCAAAGGCCCCACCTACTAATACCATCATTTTGGGGGTTAGTTTTCAACGTATGAATTTGCGGGAGGTGGGGGGGACACGAACATTCAGCCTGTAGCACCTGCCCAAGTTTGTGTGTCTGGAAAAGTCCAGGTGTTGGATGAGTGCCATCCAGGGCTGTGATTCTGCGTGGAAGGTTGAACTCAAGTGGTTTCTGCAGCCCTTGTCTCCAAGGGCTTCTTGGAGCTCCTTTGCATGCATTAAGGAGCCCAGAACTGAACCTGCCTCTCTCAAAAGTGGTCACAACAGGGAAGATCATGTGGGAGAACCGGTCCCAGATGTGAACAGACAGGAAGGACTGCCTTTCCCTGGCTGTTGCCTCTTGCCAGGCCCCTGACTTCACCTGGCAATGTCCCCACGGGGGAAATCGTGATTCCACCTTGGAGTGATTCAGTAACGTGTCTAAATGTACAGAACAAGTTAGGGTGGAAACAGACATAGGAGCCCACGTTCGCCTGACTACAGGGATCATTCATTGCTTCGCATATTTAATTCTAGTCCAAGGGAGAGGCGGTGTGGAGACTCGTAAGCATGGGGAGTTAATGTGGGTTTATTTAATGTGGATTAAATAAAATAAGACCATTCGGAGGCTTTTGATGAGTTTCTGAAAGAAAATTGTTGTCGTTTGGGGTGCCTGGGTGGCTCAGTAGGTTGAGCGTCCAACTCTTGGTTTCAGCTCAGGTCATGATCTCCAGGTTCATGGGTTCGAGCCCCACATCTGGCTCTGTGCTGATGACATGGACCCTGCTTATGATTCTCTCTCTCCCTCCCATTCTCTCTCTCTCTCTCTCTCTCTCTCAAAAAAAAAGAAATTGAATAAATACTAAATAAATAAATACTAAATAAAACTAAAAATAATCATTGTTATCTTTTTCTAACTCCTGAGTCAGAAGAATCCCTAAGATGGACCCCAGTTTAGGGAGCTTGCTTTCTACCTGCTCTTTCAGAGACAGTCCTTCAAGGATCTAAGATGAGGCTCCTTTCGTGAGAAGGGAAGGACGGGGCTGCCAGGCTGCTGCTGGCCTCAGTGGCCCGGACAGCGCCCCCACCACTGTCCCCTTTGTCCTCTTCCCTTGGAGCCTTCCCTGTTTTCATTAAAGCCAGATTTCTTCTGTATCTGCGTGTTGGTGCAAAGGGAGAAAAAGATGTGATAAAAACTGGGTCACACACCCCATTCAGCATGCCTGAATCACTCAAAGGAAGAAAATACATTTTTCAAGAACTCCATTAGATCTGCACTTGGAAGCCACCATTTAGTTGTTCTATTCCCTTAAATAATATAATTTTCGCATGAACAAGTCACCCAAACTCTGAAGTCCTCACAGTCACCTAACCTATGAAATAAAGAGGGTTGAATAACATAAAATCTGAGTTGTTTTTTTTTAAATAAGGCTCTGCAAAATCCAAATTGTGTGAATAAATATATAGATAAAATAAAAAAAATATATATTTAGGGTACGAATGTAGAAGCATTTTGATCTTGAAGACCATAAGCTCTTCAAGGGCAGGGACCACCTCTTTAATTTCTTTTGATTCCCCCTAATGCCTTGTGCTTAGCACTGAGCAGGTGTTCAGTAAGCCTTTCTGGCTGTCAAGCCAAGCGCTAAGATGCAGAAACTTTATTTATCTGCATGAATCTGTGTTGGGGGCCAGCCCTGCCAAAATAGGCCAGTGAATTAAAGATTCTATAATTAGACATACAGTGTTGTACGAGGCACTCTGTGTCCCTGCTTGTCAATGTGTCCCCATGATGACGTAGTGACAGTTGCCAGCTCCCTAGGGGCTGTGTTCAGCTGATGGGAATGTTAATTTCACTTGATTTTTATTCTTGATGGAGGAAAAAGAAGGGTTGTCATTTCAGAACTCAAGAAAGGGATTTCCCCCTCCCCCCCTAAAACTAATGGGTTGGGGGGGGGTTGTAAATTATAACACTGAGAAACAGTCTGTTTGTAAAGTTAAACAAATGTAGAGAGAATAGCCTGAGAAAGGAAATACATATACAGTTTAACACCATTTATGGAGAACTTGTTACATCAGGAGTTTCACTTTATCCTCACAAAATCCTCATGGCCATGCTAGTATATCATTTGCCCACTTGACAGATGAGCAAATAGATTCAGAGAGAGAGAAGAGTTTGCTCAAGTTCACATATAAGAGGTAACTGGTGAGTGGGGTCATCTCTCCAATCCCCACAATGCTGTGTTTAAGCATGTCCTCCCCCTCCCCTTCTTACCTTCCCCCTCCCCTTCCCTGTTTTACAGGGAGGGAGGGAGCAGGCATTGGGGTGATTTTGCGGTTGCCCTTGTTCTGCCTTCTCCCCGTCTCCAGTTTGCGCTGAACAGATCAATCAGTGGTTCTCTGAAAAACATGTTATGATTGTTCTCTTTGTAGGTATTTCTCTGTAGGATTCTAGGAACGTATTTCATAATTTTTTCAAGTGCTCTCCCCTTCCATCCTATGATTTTAGTCAAAGAAAGAGAAAAAGCTAGGATTGGGAATCACAGCAATCACAAAAACACATCAATCGAGAATTACTGTTTTACTTGATCCTTATAACAAACCCTGAGAGGCAAGTGGGGCAGTATGGCTAATCCCCAATTCACACACGGGGCAGGGGGACCCCATGTTTTAAAGGACATGATCAAGATCACTCTGATGGTAAAGAAAACATTGTATTTGAATCCACAGCATGGACTCTAAGTTTGGGATTCTTGAAAATACAGTGGGATGTGATTTCGATACTCAGTTCCCAGAGCTTTTTGGGGGTTTAGGGACGATGGCGACCTGACTTCATCCCACTTCCTCACGAGTCTCACCTCTTAGCCTAGCTGTCCTTCCTGACCCAAACAGATGGGGGCTGGCAGGCGGCTCAGAGCAATTAGGGACGTAGGCTCCATGGGAATTCCGACAGCTGGGAGAGGTCCCAAAGAGCAGACAAGGAAAAATAACACATACAAGGCACGCCTCGGCCAAATAGGTGAAGGTCAAACAGAACAATGCGAATCAAGTAGAACAGCCTGGGAGATACTTTCTGACTTTAAGAAAATGAGACCACTTAAAAGAAATTCAAGGATAGTTCCAAAAAGACTTTCCAACTAAAAACTGATTTGTGAGCTAAAATGCTCAGTGGACAATTCGATAGGCTTTGTTGAGATTCAAATGAACAATTTGGGAGACCAAGCGGAAGAAAAAAATCCTAAGGCAAAAAATAAAAGGCGACCAAGCAAAACAAAGAAATAAAAACACAAAGGTAAGGAAATGGTAAGGGAAAAGAAGAGATTTGAGAGAACAGGTCTTGGATGGTTAACATGTGATTAAGAGGAGTTTAAGAAGGAGAAAATAGAAGAGGTGGAGAAGAATCAATAATGAAATAAAGACTAGGAGACAATTCTGCTGAGTTGAGTCTCTTAGGGAAATAAGGTGATAAGCAGCAACTCTAGCCCATGGGATTCAGTAATAACTGAGAGGTTATTAATTTGACATGTTTCTTTGTGTTCGACATTATGTGTATGTATGTGTATAAGCTTATAGTCTAAAGTATGAAGAGACATATGGGATATATATATATATAATTTGTATTACTATTTGTATTACTATATAAACAAATATATGTATTTGTTGGTTCATCCTCCCTTCCCTGTCCTGTGTCTGTCTCTTCCTACCTTAAAGGGTTAAGTTTGAAGGCACGATCTGAATGTTTGTCTCTGAACCTAGAGGGTGTTTAAGATCAGTGACCAATTCACTTTTCATTTTTTCGTTTCTGTTCCACTTTCTCTTTGTGCTCTGGCCAGAACTTTAGACCCTTAATAAGTATTTATTGAATATTGGCTGCTTAGGGAGGGAAAGAAACCCTGAGAAATGATTTTGGCACGGTAGGGGTAGGAGGGGACGGGGTAGTGGCTAAAGTTCTTCTTGAAATCACCATTGCCTCCAGGCAAAGCTGTGAAGAGGCAGAGGTTCCCCACCCACCCACCCATCCACCATCCCTGCCTCAGGGCTTTAACCCTGCCTGTTCCACTCGCTCTGGGCTGTCAACTGAATCCCCCAATCCAAATGGATACCAATCAGTGCTTTCCCATGTAAACCTTTGCAAAGCTCATTCCTTTGGTTCAAATCTAAGGATTAAAAACAAAAACAAAAAACCCTAAAGAACAACTTCTAAAGAGGTAAAGTTTCAGGTATTATCAGGCCACGAAAAAAAAAAAGTATTGGGGGTCACGAAAGCCTTATTCTGAGCTCCTCGAAGGGCAGGGATCCCCCCCTGGAATGATCATTAAGCAAGAAACACTAGCAGGTTTGAATCCCAGACTCAACCAATGCGACAGAAAGGGGCGGAGCCTACAGCCAGCAGTTTCCAGCAGCGCAGTGCCCAGATGGCTAATCAGTTAGATTTGGGGACAATTTCCTTTCCTACGCCCCCCCTCTGAATTACCCGGCTCTAGAGTGGCAAGCTGTGTGTAAGATGTTCAGGCTTCTTTTAAAATTGATCCAAAAAAGGGCTGACAGGTGAGCGCACAGCGTGGACAGAGGAATACTCAACTGGGAGAAACTGAGCAGAAGGAAAAGTAAGCGAACTGCCGAGAGGGCTTCCCATTAGTATCGGTTTAGGCATCAAAGGGAAACCTGAAAACACAACGAAAGCAGCAGCAAACACCTTGGTTGTAGGAACCGAGGATAATAAGGCAGAATTAAAGAGCCGCAAAAACACACAGCGCGCGCCCCACCCTCCAGAGCCAGGCCTCGGTGCTATCCTGGAGGGTGGGGAGGATGGTTTGCTGGAGAAGAGGAACAGGTGCTGGGCCCTCTGGGCCAGCCTTGTAACTGAGAGAACAGCAGACCTGGATTTGTCTCCAGATTTCCCATGAACTCCCCATTAACATGGGAAACAGCAGGGGTGTGGGCCTGCAGAATTGGGCCACACCGCCTGCTAGGACCAGACCACTGTCCCTTTCTCCTTTCTCTTGCCTCCCAGATGATTTAGAGTGTTTGGTGCATGTTTGTGGAATGCCTGTTTGTCCGAAGTTGGGTCCACATTTAGTTGAGCCTTGACTGATGACAATTGCTCTGCTCCCTTAATCAGAGTCCGAAGCTGGGAAGTGATGGCCTTTCTTTGATTGAACTTCTCTGAATTCTTTTTCCAACCAGGTCTCGACCTTTGGACTTCCGTGTCTGTCTTTTCGTGGTGCGGTCTTAACAAGAATGGTTTAGCCATTCTCAATATCTGATCACCCTGGCTATCTGACAAGATTCCTCATTTCCCACCATCCCATCCCCTGGAGATCTTGTTAAATGCAGATTCGGAGGCAGTAGGCTTGGGGTAGGGTTCTAGGTTCTGCGTTTCCAACGGGATTCCAGGCGATGTTAGTGCTGCTCTGAGACCACGGTTCTGGGTTCCCCTTGAATCAGCAGGAGAGTTCTAAAAACATATTAATGCCTGGGTCCCACCCCCAAAGGTTCTGTTTTAACTGGCCTAGGGATGATCTGGGCATGGAGAATTGTAAAAGCTCTCCAGGTGATTTCCACGTGCCAGCTAGGGTTGAGAACGGCGAATTCAGAAGATGGGGTGGTGGCGTGGAAGTGGATGGTCTTGTAGCCAGTACACTCTGGGTTTGAATCCGGTTCTGCCATTGAGCGGCCAGGTAACCTTGGGTGTGCTTCAGACTTCCTGAGCCTCAGTTTTCTCATTCATTAGAATAAGGGATAATAAAGGCTTCTTAGGATTATGAGGCTTAATTAAATTACATTTAGTACCTAAAGCAGTGCTAGATGTGTACGATATGAATATTTGTTTCCTTCCCTCGTGTTACTGTCTAGCTCAGAAGCGGCAAGATCTGGATTACACCTCATGGTTTGTGGTCCACGTGTGGTTAACAAATGCATTTTGACTGGCTTAAATATATATATATATATTTTATATATTTATATATATTTAATTATATTATATTATATATTATATTTTATATGTTATTTTTATATTTTATATTATATATAATTAATTATTTATATTTATATATATTTATATATATAAATATATAATTTATATATTTTATATATTTATATATTTTATATATTTATATATTTTATATATATATATATTTAATTTTAAGGTATCATTTACATATCTGCAGAGTTACATAAAAATCTAGATTTTGGCTTCTTTGGAAGAGAATCAAAATCTGGTTAGAATGGGTACCGTTCAGCCTCCTTTCCCAGGTAGAGGGAGCACAGCCTTACCGCTTGATGCACACCCTGCCCCGGTTTCCAGCACATTCCCAATGAGTCTATGGCCCCTCCATAACTTTTTAGCTGGCTCTATTTGCATTACCTCCCTGTGGCTCATAAACATTTGAATTTTCCACTCCTTGCCTAAAAACTTAGGTTCCAATTCCCTACCTTCCAGGATTTGGTTACATCTCACCCCTTTCTTGTACGACTTCCTCCTTTTCAGGCATCTGGGGCTGGGGGCATGCCACTTCTTAACATTTGTCACACAGACTTCAAGATTTCACAGTCTAACGCTCGAAGTTTTCTCCCTGCTTCCTGTGAGGAGAACAATCTTCTTCATTCTTCATATGCTGGTGTATCCCAGTTATTTGTTTCATGGGGAAAAGTGGGTGTCATGGACTGAATTGTGTCCTCTCCCAAATTCGTATGTTGAGGTCCTAACCCCCAAGTATCCTAGTACTTCAGAACATGACTCTTTTCAGAGATAGAGCCTTTAAAGAGGCAATTAGGTTAAATATAAGGCTGTTAGGATGGGCTCTAATCCTTTGTGATTGGAGTCCTTATATGAAGAGGAAATTTTGGGACACTTGGGTGGCTCAGTTGGTTGAGCATCTGGCTCCTGATTTCAGCTCAAGTCATGATCTCCTGCATTGGACTCCGTGCTGAGCTTGGAGGCTGCTTGGGATTCTCTCCCTCTCTGTCCCCCCTCCCCTGCTGCTCATGCTCTCTCTCAAAATAAGTAAATAAACATTTTTTTTTAAAGAAGAGGAAATTTTGACACACAAAGGTAACACCAGAGATGTGAGGGTAATGAGGAAATACCATGTGAGGACACAGAAAGCAGGTATCTCTTTGCAAGCCGAGGAGAGAAGCCCCAGAAGTAACAACCTAGCCAATATCTTGATCTTGGACTCACAGCCTTTAGAACTCTGAGAAAATAGACTTCTGGTGTTTAAGCTGTCCAGTCTGTTGTACTTTGTTATGGCAGCCCTAGCAAACAAATACGGTGGGGAAGAAAATGTTTTTTCTTTAAATAGAATCAATTCTTCGAAAGGGGTATCTAGTTAATGATACAGAAGAATCCGGCAGCTTTTCATGGCTTCTATCTTTTAGTTTGTTGTGGAAAACCTTTATCAAAAGAGATTTTCCTAGCTAGAATGGTGTCTTACTTTTCACTTTCCCATGGGGATACTATCTGTTTGATAGTCTTATCAGGTTCTTTATTTCTTCCATCATGAATATTTTGAAAAATGCTGGAGGCCTGGGTTGGTAGGTAGCTGAGGTGGCTCACAACTTTGAATCTTAGTATTTTCACTGTGTGAGAAAGGGAAATCCTTGAAACCTTCCTTGACAACCAGCGTATTTTAAAATAAATTCTAAAAAGGGAGATCTTTTTCATTAGAGAAATAAACTAGTAAAAGAACCAAGGAATTAGATCATTTAGTTCTACTGTGGGTAAAAATCACCCGGATTACTGTCTTCAGTCATAAACTTCCAAAGAACATTTTCCAACATCTGTTGGGATAGGCATCAACACTGGGCTCAATGGCACCAGTCAGATGTCTGCTTCACCTGGGATTGTCCATCTTCCCAATAAATTGGCCCCTGTCACAACTGGCCTTGATAGTCAGAAGTGCCATATCAAAACAAGACCCCTTAGATGCTGAGATGAGTTTGCTTTTGGGGGGCCAGGGAAAGAAAACTGAACAGCGAGAGAAGCAACGTTGGAGGAAGTCCTAATAGTAGACCCTAAGAAGTGCCAGCAAGAGAGAAATGTAGTCCAGGCAGCCATGTACCTGGCTAAAACTAGGAATTCAAATATTAAGAAATGAATGATGCGTTGTTTATTGGCAATTAACAAGCTCTGCTCTTGGTACTAAGCCCATGACTTTAGGGTTCATTGCATTTCCTCTCCCTGGGGTTGAATTGATTCTAGAATATCCAGGGAGGGTTGGGGCTAAGAGGTATACATCTGTGTATTCATCCATTCATTTATTGGTTCTGTAAATTTTCATTGAGCCACTCCTCTGTGCCAGGCAAGGTACTAGGTGCTGAACTATGAAGGGTAGTAGGCTTCAGAGACCCAGACAGACAAATCCATAGCTAGGACTTCATCTATTTCCATTATACAGATCTCCTCTATTTATTTACCTACTACCCTATCAGTGATAATAATTATATCTACCATTTATAGAGTGCTTTTTATGGGCTTCTCATATAGTATTATTTTATCTTTACAATACTAGCTGAGATAGGCATTATTATTGCTATTATCCTCATTTTACAGATGAGGAAATTGTGGCTAAGATAATGTTAGCTTTCCTAAGGTCACAATCAATAGCTGGCAACTCCAGGATTTGAGTCCAGGTATGTCTGACTCAAAGCTCATGCTTTAATTGCTACTTGATATGGTCTTTCTAAAACTATAGATGTTGTTCTAGGCCAAAAAGATGGAGATTTTTCTTTAATATAATGTATCTTTACATTAAAACATTTTTAAATCAACGATATGCATGCACATAGTTTAAAAGTCAAATGGTTCTTCAAAGCTTATCACAAAAACCACCAATGCCTTGTCCACTCTTATTTCTATCATTCCCTGGAAACAAAACTTCCAACTTGTCTGGACTTTTATTTCTCATTTTTATCTATTTCTTAATTTTTCAGTTCTAGGTATTATCTGATGAACTGTCACTATGGAAAACTGTCCACTTCCACATATACATATTATTTCCTGCCCACCCACCTGCATCCTCCTAGTATAGTTAAATTATACTTTCTGTTAGATCCATATCCAGTATTTACATTATTTTAACTATATGAATGTTATTTACATGTGAGCTATATAGTACATCATGATTATATTTCTTATGCAACTTTTTGTTTTCCTGGAGTTGATAATTACTTCATGTTTTCATTTGCTTAGTTGTCTATGTAATCATCACTAATTTATCCTCCAGTCCCTCTCCCAATTATCTTCAAACACAAGGAATTCTGTCCATTTCTTCTAGGAGACAGCTCTCTGAGGGCTTTCTGACCTACTGCCTTCTGGGCTGGGGCAGAGCTATCATCTGGAATTATTTTGCCAATATCTTGGGGATTCCTTTTGTGTCTCTCTTGAGTTAGATTCCCCCTCTTCATCCATTGCCTTCCTTTTCGTTGATTTAGAAACTTCCTGAGAAAGGGTGCATGGAAGGGACATTTTGAGACCTTAAAGATCTAAACATGTCATGTCTGTTTGACAGTTTGCCTGGGTAGAGAATTCTGGTTGGAAATATTTTTTCCCTCCGAATGATGAAGGATTACACCACTGTCCTACAGTGATAAATTGATTCTTGATCTTTTTAAATAAGAACTTAATCTGTTTTTCTCCATCTCTAGAAGCTTTTAGGATCTTCCCTTTGTCCCCAGTATTCTGAAATTTTATCAGGATGTGCTTTGTGTTAGTTTATTTTCTTCCATTGTCCTATGTACCCTTTGGGCTCTCCATCTGGAAAACTCATGTCCTTCAATTGTGGAAAATTCTCTAAATTGTTTCTATAATGATTTACTCTGGGAGAGAATACTTCTCAGAACAGTGGGCTGGACTTTCTTGGTTCCCATAGAGCAAAAAAAAAAAAAAAATGTTTTTGGTTTAAATTCATCATTACATTGCCAGCACTTCAGCAACAGCATTGGGCATTTGCTAAAATGGTACTCAGCAACACAATTGACAGAAGTTTCTTGCAAAGTTTAAGTCTTAAGATTTAAGTCTATGATCATACTTCTCACATTTCTCAGCAAAGGCACAAGATGATCAGAATATTGAGTGACTGTCTCTGCTGGTGACCTTTTATTCTTTCGAAAGGTCGAGTCAAGCCAGATTTCAGAATGACTACCTGTTAATATGAGCTGCTTCTAAGCTTCCCATAGTTTTCCCTTTAAGTATTCAGGGGAAATTTTCTATCTCTTCCCACAACTATTCTGGATTTTCCATGATGGAGGTGGGGGAGACAGGTGGTCAAAGAAGGAGATAGGACACAAATTCACCAGTTTCCTGTTGAGTTGATGGAAGCTTTTCCTGCCTGACCTGCCCTTAGAAAGAACTGCCTGCTAAGGCATATATTGATGGCTAGGGGAGACTGGAGCTGAGGGTAGGACCAGAAAAGATGTACAACCCTATCAGGAAAATTAAAAAGAATGAAGGTTAAGTACAGGAATCTCTGATTTTAAATGGAAATCCTTTGGGATGCGTTTGAGGAGTAGTTTGTCTTTTAACTCAAGATTTAGGTTTGAAACATTTGTGGTTTATAGAGAAGAGGAATATTCAAATATCTTGTTTAAAAAATGAACAGAAATATCATTGTCACTCCCCAAACTCTGCACTTAATTTTAGAATTAGTAATAAGTAAGACATCTGGATGGAGCTGAACAGAAGTGTTTCTGAAGAATTTTGGGAGCTGGGCATACTTCCCTACAAATGAACAGCAGGTTTGGTTTTGAAAATGTTCTTTAATATCTAAAGAGACAGCCAAGGCCTTGTTTCCCATTCTCCTCTCCCTGGGTTGCCTTCACCAACCACAACTTTTTAAAAATAATAGATTTTATTTCCTTAGAGCAGTTTCAGGTTCACAGAAAAATTGAACGGAAGTTACAGAGTTCCCACATACGTGCTCATCACCACCACCACCCCACCCCACCCCCAGCCTCTCCCATTATCAACATCCCTCACCAGAGTGGCACATTTGTGACAACTGATGAATCTACATCGACACATCTTGATTCCCCAAAGCTCAAAGTTTATGTTAGGATTCATTCTTGGTCTTTAACATTCAATGGGTTTGGACAAATGTATAATGGCATGTATGCATCCTTATAGTAAGACAGAGAATAGTTTCACTGCCCTAAGAATTTTCTGTGTTCCACATATTCATCCCTTCCTTCCCCTATATTCCCTGACAAGCACTGATCCTCTTACCGTCTCTGTAGTTTTGTCTTTTCCAGAACGTCATGTAGTTGGAATCGTACAGCGTGTAGCCTTTTCAGGTTGACTTTTTTCACTTAGTAATATGCATTTAAGATTCCTTAATGTCTTTTCATGGCTCAGTAGCTCCTTTCTTATTAGCACTGAATAATCTTCCACTGTATGGATGTACCACACTTTATCTACTCACCCGCTGAAAGACATGTTTGTTGCTTCCGGGTTTGGGCAATTATGAATGAAGTCGCTATAAACATGTGTGGACATAAGTTTTCAACTCCTTGGGTAAATGCCAAGGAATATGACTGCTGCATCATATGGTCAGGGCATGTTTAGTTTTGTAAAAACTGTCAGGCTGACCCCGAAGTGGCTCCACCCTTTTGCATTTCCGTCCGGAATGGATGAGAGATTCTGTTGCTGCACTTCTTTGCCAGCATTTGATGTTGTCAGCGTTCTGGATTTTGGCCCTTCTAATAGGTATGCAGTGGTATCTCATCCTTGTTTTAATTTATATTTCCCTGGTTACATATGATGTGAAGTATTTTTTCATGTGTTTGCTTGCCATCTGTATATCTTCTATGGTGGAGGTATGCATCTAATCAGTGTATAACTTAAAAAAAAATTTTTTTAATGTTTTTATTTATTTTTGAAGAAAAGAGAGAGACAGAGCATGAGCGGGGGAGGGGCAGAGAGAGTGGGAGACAGAATCCAAAGCAGGCTCCAGGCTCCGAGCGGTCAGCACAGAGGCTGACATGGGGCTCGAACTCACGAACTCATGAACCGTGAGATCATGACCTGAGCCGAAGTCAGATGCTTAACTGACTGAGCCACCCAGGCGCCCCTCAGTGTATAACTTTTAATCAACTTGTTAGTTTTCTTCTGGTTGAGTTTTAAGCAACCACAAACTTTTACCCTGTGTCTTTGGGGGCAACTTCTTATACGAAGTAATAAGAAGACTTAGTGTGTTACTGACATTCAGACCCTAAAAAGGAAGGGAAGATTTAAGATAAAACCAATTTTCTCCAAGATCTGGTTTACTTCAGTGCAAAGGTAAAAAGGATACTCCATAAGGAGCGGCAGCGGATGAGATTTGTCTAGTCCTGAGGAGTCATCAAAAATAGGCAACCCAGAGCCAGCTTTTTCCTGTCTGTTTCTTGTTTCCACAGAAGCCATCCCAGAATCATGGGTCCCAGTGGCTTTCTATTTAGTTGTGCTCAGTTCCCTTCCACGAATATTGATAACATGGTCAGCCTTGCTGTTGCTGTGTCCTCTGTTCAGTGCCTTCCTGGAGCACAAGGTAGCATAGAGCAGAGTTCTAGAATGTTTTCTGTAGTTCCAGGGAGTTATATTGATTTTTTTCCCCAAATCTATTTGTTTTGTTCCCAATATCCGCAGATGTTTTTGAGAGAGTGCACTCTAGATATAAGACTGGATTGTTCCCCATGAGATGAGTAAAAAAAGTGGCTGACAGTGATTCTAAAGAAATTCTTGTGAAATGAGTGGATGGAGGGTCAACACAACAAACCCAGGTAGGCAGACAGACGATCACAAATGTGTACAATTTCTGTACAGACTGAGCTCTTTCTGGGAGAGTCCAAGCGCGGCCCTGGGAAGCTCCCCAGAGAGATTATGTTGAAATTGCATCCCAATCTGCCTTCCCCCACTTATGCCTCCTCCCTTCACTGCTGCTTGGGCTGTGTGTCCCTTTCAAGTCGGTCATGTTCCAGAAGGGCTCATGGATCCTTGACTCCTGCATATGAGTCTAACAACATGTGTTTGTATTTTACTTAATAGAGAACTCCTGTCTTAGGGAATGGGTTATTTTGCACCAAAAGTATCGACTTTTCTCCTTAGAGCCCTTGTCATGGCCATTTCTGCTTCATAAACAGCATGATAAAACTTCTGATATTGTGAGGTATGTTATTTCATTTGCATTCGCCTTCTGGAATACTGCTGTTTAGGGACTACTCTCATACTATTGCATTGCTCAAGGAAGCACTTGTGATCTAGTTCAGCTTCCAAACTTAAAGATAGTCATTATGTTTCCATGACTTTGCTTAATCATAGACCAAAAATACAGCTCTGCAGATAAGCATGCTACCTCAATAAGCAAGCTGCCTAGGTCCTCGCTAACCCTGGAAGCCCTGTGGCTGCATAATGTCTAAAGGAAGAATTCTCTTGAGGATAAAGTCTGTCTGACCCTGCTCTGTCCTATACCTGGCCAAGTGCCTTGCACATAGTAGATACTCAATAAACATTTGTTCAATGAAGGACAGCATACAGCAAATCAAATACAATTTAATAACTCTCCCCTGTCCTTAAAAATATTCCTTCTTCCCTCGGATTCTGACATGGCTGGTATTTAATGTACACTCATTATGTACAAGGCTCCGTCTTTCAAATTTGTTAATTCATTCAGTCCTTTTAGCTATCCTGCGAGCTTGCTTATGAATTCAAATCTAACAATTAGAATTTTCTCACCAGACTTGACTAGAATAGTTTGTCCCCAAGTTTTTGTGTAGTGTCAGATTTCATCTATGAAAACTCAAAGCAAGCTGGGGCAAAAATTCTTTTAGTAGCTTGAATGCAGCCTTCTGGAGGCTCAGTACATTCCCTTTTTGCAGCCTAAAAACAGAGCAGTTCTCTGAGAGTCTGAGAAAAGTCTGGCTCCTCTGGTTTCCATATACCTATCTTCTTCCAAAGCTAACACACACACACGCACACACACACACACACACACACACACACACACAGTATGAAAGTAGTAAAGTGTAGTAAATAAAAGCAAAAGTAGTGAAATATGTTTTGCAAAAGATTCAAATAGTACAGAAGTCTGTTTAAATAAGAAAGGAACGTTCTTAGTATGCCTGGTTCCTTCTGTCTTTCCCAGGCTTTAACTGTGAATTCTGTTTGCCGTAGATAGGTACCCTGGTCATTATCACTTTGGGATGTTTTCCCAGAAATGTTTTGAGCCTTGTTCTAGAAATTATAGTATTCATACTGCTTTGCAACCTTACTTTTTAAAAAAAAATTAACAATGTGTTGAGGTGCCTGGGTGGCTCAGTTAGTTAAGCATCCACGCTTGGTTTTAGTTCAGGTCGTGATCTCAGGGTTTGTGGGGTTGAGCCCCGCATCTGGTTCTGTGCTGAGCACGGAGGCTGCTTGTGATTCTCTCTCTCTCTCTCTCTCTCTCTCACTGTCCCTCTCCACTGTTCTCTCTCTCTCTCTCAAAAATAAATAAATAACAACAAAAGAAATTTAACAGTATGTTTTGGACATCTTCCATGGTGGTACTACTTTTTTTTTTTTTTTTAATGACTGCAAAGAAGTGACCAGCTATCAGTAACTCGCATTGATTAACTGTGTCTGTGAACCAATTACATGGTATCATTTAAATTTTTTCTCACAGAAACCACAGGAAGAAGGTCTTTTTGTCCATTCTACTTTTTCAATGTGAAGAAATTGAGCGATTTTTTAAAATTATTGTAATTCTTTTTTTAACTTTCTTGTTAATGTCTAGAAAGAGTGTGAGTGGGGGAGAGAGACAGAGCCCACATTGGGCCCCATGCTTAGCACCGAGTGGCTCAACCAACTGAGCCACTTTATTAACGCACCCTGAATTGTGTATATATGTATATATATTTCTTTTTTTCTATTTATTATTATTATTTTTTAAATATAATTTGCTGTCGAGTTAGCTAACATTCAGTGTATACAGCGTGCTCTTGGCTTTGGTAGTAGATTCCCATGATTGATCACTTTATGTATATATATTTCTGCAATGAATATCTATAAGGTAAAGTCCTTGATTCATTTATTCTACACCTTGGTTTGAGAGCTTGCTATGTGCCAGGAAATGTTCTAGGCAGTAAGAATACTTTGCGTTAAAGACAGATGTATAGATCCTGTCTCAAAGATGTTACATGCTAGTGGATAAATAATAAACAGGCAAATATATATCATGATGTATATCAGGTAGTGATGTATGCCAAGAATAATAAAGCAGAGTGAGGAAATGGAGATTGATGGGGTTGTTATTTCAGAGAAAGTGGTCAGGGAAGGCTTCTCTTATGAGAGACCTGATCATTGAGCTGAACATCTGTGCTTCCCATGGTACAACAGGGGAGGGAACATTATAGAACAACAAATGCAAAGGCCCTGTCTGAGATGAAAATGACTCTGGCATGTTCAAGGAGGGAAAGGAATATCCCTGGATATTCCTTTAGGGACCCTATTACTTTAGGGAATTGCTTAAAGTGCTAAGTGGTAGGGGGACCCCATTTACTGAGAAGGGGTGGGAGGGCAAGAGGACAGGAGGGGCAAACTTGAGGGGGTGGGGGAGGGAAGAAGAATCCCAGTGTGGACTGAAATTTTCTGTGTCTATTACACATCTAGGGGAGGTGTTCAGAAAGGAGCCTGCAGTACAGAGGACTAATCAGTGCTGGACACCCCGTTTGGGCACAATGGACATATAGGACATAAAGATATGGGACTGGGTGAGTGCACCAGAGAGTGAGGAAAGCAGAGAAGAAGGCAATGTCTGGGTGAAGGAAATGCAAATGTATTTCTAAGTGTTGTCAAATTGCTCTTGAAAAAGTTTTGCAAATTTACACTTATCAATACCCTCAGGAGAGGGCTCGGGTCCCATTCCCAGGGGTGAAAAAGAAGCTATTTAAATGTGCATTTATTTAATTGTACTGAAATTGACCCAATTTCCAATGTTTTATTTGCGCTGGCTCTTTTTTTTTTTTTTTTTTTTTTTTTAAATCTGAGCTGCCTGTTCATGTCCTTTGCCCATCTTTTTGATTTCTACGATTTATGGATATATACATTTTATTGATTTATAAGGATTCTTAGGCTGTTTGTTTTTAAGAATGTTTGTCCTTTGTCATATGCTCTGCAGTTTGTTTTTTTTTTAACTTTTCTTTCTTTTTTTTAATGTTTATTTTTGAGAGAGAGAGAGAGAGAGAGAGAGAGAGAGACTGAGTGCGAGCAGGGCAAGGGCAGAGAGAGGGACACACACAGAATCTGAAGCCGACTCCAGGCTTGGAGCCCACGAACCGTGAGATCACGACCTGAGCCAAAGTTGGACGCTTAACTGACTGAACCACCCAGGCGCCCCTACTTTTCTTTTGATTTTTGAAGTGCTTTTTGCAATACAGCAGATTAAAGTTTTTATGTAATCAAATTTGATAATATCTTGTCCTTTATAGCTTCTGAGTTTTCTTTAATACTTAGAGAGGTCCTTTATTATCTTAGATGACAATCAGATTCTGTCAGGTGTTTTGTTTTAAATCTTTAAAAATTTCCAGTATATCTTTGGTTTCTCCTCATTTCATGGTGAGAAAGGAATTCACAGAACTAACTTCTTTCGTAGCTCATTTTGCTTCGGGCGTGCTGCTGGGGAAACAGGAAGAGGTAAATAGCTGAGGCAAGCTTTGGGTAGAGCCCCGAGCCGGGCACACAATAGATGTGTAACACACTTTTGTTGAAGGAATACGCTGCTGGCTTTTGTCTTAACGAGGGCAGAGCTCTCCGTAGGTTGCCAAGTACTTTCCAGACGTTATCATTTACACTGCCCCAAGATTTCCTGCAGCAGAAAGAGGTTGGGGGCAAGGCCAGCGGTGGCTTGGTCAGCACTGGCCAGAGCTGGACGACAGCTTTATGGAGGAAATGTCTAGCATACGCTGCTGGGGTGGTCCCTCCTTACCTCACTAGGCCTAGGGGACCGGAGAATTTCAAACATGGCTTCTACTGCGGAGCTAGTTCTCTTTGAGGAAGCCTTTGTGACTTTAAACTGTATTGTATGCAAAATACATTTTGTGGTGCCAGGTGGGAGCTAGCTGGGCTTCCCGCTGTGGTTTCCGGACATTTTCCTGTCACTTTCTGCCATCTACTGGTGGTAGTGCAAATCACCCTTGATTTACTTCAGGTTGTACCTTTAGGGTGGGTTTTATTCCTGCACCTGCTTAGTTTGAAGTATGATTTTCAAGAAGGCTTGTGCTGAAATTCATGGGGATCCAACATTTATTTCTCTCAAAATCACAGTCCCGAGGGGACTGGATTAGCTGAGAAGTCACTCTTTGTGGTCTTTGTTCCTTTGTCTGAGAGGCAGTATTTGAATACTGACCACCTGAGTTTAAATTCTGGTTCTACGATTTAGTGTGTGTGTGGGGCGGGGGGGGGGGGGGGGGGGGCCTTGGGCAAGAAACTCAACCTCTCCGTGCCTCAGTTTCCTCCTGTGTAACAGGTGGAGAAGACTAGACCTTACCTCATAAGGTTTTGGCTCAGGGAATGGAAGTTCTCAAATGTAAAGCATATAGTATCTAGCACCTCATACTTGGAAAATGTTATCTATTATTTGTTTGAAACGTGCCTAAGAGTTAAACATTACTTTGGAACATAGAGCATTCCATAAGTTAGTTATTATTTATAACCTATATCCAATGTTTTTGAAGTAATTTTGTTTCCAGACTGCTTTCATTTTAATCCTGGTGGTTCAGCTCACAAGCAGCAGCTTCTATTCAGGAGGCTGCCTGCCTTCCTTTTCTTTCTTTCTTTCTTTCTCTCTCTCTCTCTCTCTCTCTCTCTCTCTTTCTTTCTTTCTTTCATGTTTATTTATTTTTGAGAGAGAGAGAGAGAGAGAGACAGACACAGTGTGAGTGGGGGAGGAGCAGAAAGCGAGGGAGACACAGAATCCAAAGCAGGCTCGAAGCTCTGAGCTGTCGGCACAGAGCCTGACACGGGGCTCGAACTCACTAACCGCGAGATCAGGACCTGAGCCAAAGTGGGACACTTAACGGACTGAGCCACCTAGGGGCCCCCTGGAGCCTTTCTTAATATCTCCTTCTGGAATATTCCATCTTCCCTTTGGGCTCCCCCAGCACAGTCTCTCTTGGGCTCATGACTTTCATCTTGGAATATAGGCCTCTCTTGCTTTGTACATTGCCTGGGTCCCTGAGAGAAACAGCCCGTCTGACCATCACTGTGTCTCCCACAGTCTTTCTTGCAATGATGTTACTTAACAACTATCTAATATCTGTAGACAGGATGAGATCTGATTCCCTCAGGAATCCTGAGTCTAGATGAGTTGCTGAGAGACTTGTCCCCAGTGAAATGGAACAGTGGGCCTGGGACTAGGTAGAGCTGAGGACTTGGAATGTCAAGAATGTACATGAGAAGAATAACAGAGGAACAAGGCCCACCCACAGGGAGGGAGCTGTGCGCTGAAGACTAATTCTGGGGGGACTAGGATGAAAGGTAAGTGTCTGAAGCCGGTCTTCTGGCTTCCATGCTCCGTCCAAGTCCCACTGAAGTGTGTTCTTATAGCCGATGCCAAGTTCCTCGTTTCTGCGGTCCCATCATGGACCCTCAGTCTCACGTGTGCTCACATGACTAGTGATTTGGGTCTGGATGTCAAAATGTTTAGTCCCCAAATTCACTTGTAGTTATCAAGAGACCAAAGAGTCCCACTAGAGCAGCCCTATTACTTTTTAAAACAATGTTTATTTATTTTGAGAAAGAGAGAGTGAGAGCAAGCGAGTGGGAGGTGCAGAGAGAGAGAGAGAGAAAGGGAGTGCGAGAATCCCAAGAAGGCTCCACGCTGTCAGCACAGAGCAAGACACTGGGCTCTATCTCACAACCTGAACTGAAATCAAGAGTCAGATGCTCAACCCACTGAGCCACCCAGGCGCCCCAGCTCTATTACTTTTTATTAGGTACAAATGTTGTAGCTCTGCTGAGAGCCAGGGGTCCCTGGCAGCAGAGGGGAGGGGGGGGGTCCTCAATTCTGGTATTCTCCATTAATCCTTTATATTTGACTCCTGCAGGACAACTTAGTCTCTCTAATGATTTTTTCCCCTTTAAAATGGTTTTCATTTAATTTTTAATTTTAATCCCAGTATAATTAATATACAGTGTTGTGTTAGTTTCCAGTGTCCAGTATAATGATCCACCATTTCTACGCATTACTCAGTGTTCATCACAATAGGTGTGCTCTTAATCCCCTTTACCTCTTTCACCCGTCCCCCCACACCCCGCCCCTCTGGTAACCACCAGCTTGTTCTCTGTAGTTAAGAGTTTGGGTTTTTGTTTGTCTCCTTTTTTCTTTATTCATTTGTCTTGTCTCTTAAATTCCATGAGTGAAATCATATGGTATTTGTCTTTCTCTCACTGACTTATTTCACTTAGTTCTAATGACTCTTAATATGTATTCAAGAAACATTTTTTTTTAATGTTTACGTTTGAGAGAGAGAGAGACAGAGCATGAGCATGAGCGGGGGAGGGGCAGAGAGCGAGGGAGACACAGAATCCGAAGCAGGCTCCAGGCTCTGAGCTGTCAGCACAGAGCCCGACGCCAGGCTCGAACTCAAACTCATGAACCGTGAGATCATGACCTGAGCTGAAGTCGGAAGCTTAACCGACTGAGCCCCCCAGGTGCCCCTGCATTCAACAAGCTCTTATTGAGCACCTACTATAGGCCACACCTGGTGCTGGGAGCCCAAGGAAGATATTGTCCCCGTCTTCTTGCTTACCACCAAGTGGAAAGCCAGTTTCACATACGAGCAAATAATACCCGTTGGTTTGGAGGGTTTGATTGAAACCGGGTTTGTTATTTAAATGCATTTCATGGAAGTCCCTGGAAAACTCAGCTAAAATACTGCTTCAGGTAGATCTCTTTTGGTGATTTCAGACATGAAGGGGCTGATTGGCCTAGGAATCTATCCCTCTTTCAGGTCTTTCTTGTTTTTAGGTTCATTCTTACATTCTTTCATAAGAAGTAACCAAGTACCAAGGAAAGGTAACCCTTTCCCACACCCCTAGTTACTAGTTGGTCATCACTCCAAGGCGAAGGCCCCACAGTGAGAATAAAAGTGGTATATCTTTACAGTCTAAGTTCAAAGAAGCACCGTCCTCTTGTGCCCAACACCCTACCTCAGCCTTGTAGGGAGGTGGGACTAGACAGGCAGACGATGTAGTGGATTCTGGCAGAATGTCTTAACCCCAGAAATGAAGGTGCCCCATGGTGGTGTTTGGACCTAGAGAGACTCTATTCTTCTTGGAAACTGGGGCCATGGGAGCAATTGGCCTGCCTCTCCCAAGGACAACATAGGCATGGAGGCTACACGGGATGCCGTCAGCCCAGCAGCCACCGTGATGTCGTGCCAGCCCTGGGATGTGGAGTAGATGGGACAGAGAAAGTGGAGGGTTTCCTTCTGTGTCTCGCCCTCTCAAATAAACAGACTCTGACCTTCAGTATACCCACCCCTCCCTGCTGATTTTCTGTGGCCTGTCCAAGCAAATGAGATCACACAGATAACCACACCGGACCAAGAGGGTGACATCTCTTCTCCTCTTTCGCCCCTCATCAGCAAAATTCCTTGATTTTAACAAGCTTAGCAAGGAAGTAGAGCTTTGGATGAAGAATAAGCAAGATAATACTACCCAAATATCCTGGATCATGATGAGTTTCAAGACTTGAGTAATGTCACTAGTCTACTCTCAGCAGAGCGAGGTTGAAAAATAAAAGTGATTCTTATTTTACATTGACCGGCTGGTGACTATATGGTTCATGCTCGCTACAAATGTTAAATTTTCTGCCATCCTAAGGGTACAAAGATGAAAAAGGTGGCCGTGGGTCAGAGTTGAAAGTGCACCGGCTTTGGAGGTAGGCTGAAGGTATTTGCGTCTCCCAGTTCTAACTTCGTAGTCTTTATTCACCTGTCTGCATTTGTCTTCTCATCTGAAAAATGGACGTAATACGTTCCTTTCAGAATTATTATAAGGATAATGTATGTAAAGCCTGGAGCACAATGCAATTTTACTACTATGAAGACTATGTGACCTTGTCCTCACGGAACTTGTAGTCTAGTTTGGACTCCTAAGACAATCATAATAATAATCACAAAAATGTGGTCTGTAACAAGTGATGCCTTCTTAAGTCAGACAGGAGTCTGAAGTAGGGAGAGAAGCATCCCACCGAATTCCATTACATCTGCTCAGTTTTGTCAACGTAAGTTTATTAAGCATCTATGATGCATCAGGCTTTGTTATTATAGAAGATCAATTCCCAGGTTCTGGAATCCCATTGCTGGGTTTGAATCCCATTGGTGCCACTTACTAGAGCTGTGACTTTGGGCGGTTACTTAACAAACACTCTGAGTCTCTTAGTGAGTTTCCTTGTTTACTGAAGAAGTTGTTTTTTTTTTTTAATGTTTGTTTATTTTTGAGAGAGAGAGAGAGAGAGACAGAGCATGAAGGCGGGGGGGGGGGGTGTGGGGAAGGGGCAGAGAGAAAGGAGACAGAATCTGAAGCACGGTCCAGGCTCTGAGCTGTCAGCACGGAGCCCGACGTGGGGCTCGAACTCACGAACCGTGAGATCATGACCTGAGTTGAAGTCGGACGCTTAACCGACTGAGTCACCCAGGCGCCCCTTTAGAAGAAGGTTTTGAATAGTACCTGCCATGAGGAATAAGTAAATTAATGCACATGAAGGATGTATCAACATGCCTGGCACATCTTAAGTGCTGAATGAATTGTAGTTGCTGTTCACATCATCACTGTCATCGACACCATCGTCATCACCACCACTAGTTCCTGCATTTAGGGTTAGGGACTTTAAAAAATGAATAAGATGTATTTCTGTAGTTCAGTAGCTCCCGGGACCATCTCTGATCTTTGAAGTTTTTTGTAGGTGATCCAGGCAGAATACAGACTATTTTCCTAGAAAGGGGAAAATTTTGTGCTTGGGACATTTGTAATACTTTGACCTGGAGGAGGGCATGTGTACTTTGACCTGCTACACTTACTTTGGGAATGTGCTTCCCTAGAGCTCCCCATGAAATTGGGGTAGAGGTCTATTGGTTTTTATAGAACTGAAATTTATCTCACTCAGTGTGTACAATTATACAAGTGGGCAGATTTAGTGACTGAGAGTCCCAACTCAACTTTATCTCTTAAATATATATTTACGCACAGCACTGGTATGTTCTAGAGTATTTATGCATAGTGGGGCTATGGTTTCAGGGTAATCCAGTTTTTTAAAGTTTATTTATTTATTTTGAGAGGCGGGGGGGAGGGGAGAGGAGAAGAGAGAGAGGGAAAGAGAGAGAATCCCAAGTGGGCTCCTCACTGGCATTGTCAGCACGAAGCCCGACATGGGCCTCGAACCCAGGAACCACGAGATCACGACCTGAGTTGAAATCAAGAGTCGGAGGCTTAACCGACTGAGCCACCCAGGCGTCCCTGTTTCAGGGTATTCTAAAGTTCCGTAAAATAAAACAGGACTGAGTTGCTGTTACAGTGCACAGGAACCACCTAATTAGGGAAACAGCATTTTTAGCATTAAAGGGGCATGAAAGTCATGAAGTGTGATTCCGTGAAAGGAATTCCTGGTATCTGAACAGAATAAGGGCTTGTACTCCTGGTTTATGACAAAGAAAAAAGCAAAGCAAAGCAAAACAAAACAAAACGAAACATGAGTGCTCATTAAGTTCCTTTAATCTAAGAATTTCGAACGGCGAAATGTAACTCTGCTTAGAGACAAGGGCCGGACCAGTTGGCTTTAAAGTTTCTTTTGCATTATGGTGTTTAGCTCATTTGGTGGAGGGATGAAAAGAACCCAGAGCTGTTAAATGGGAACCTCCCATCAATTACAGGCCACACGGAGTTCTCTTAAGAATTTTTTCAAAGCTACCCCCTAACTATCTATAACAAGTCAGCATCCACTAAGGAGAAGGACATCTGTGTATTTTTAGATAGAAAAGTGCTGTCTCCTTGTCATTTTGTAGAAAATGCTTTTCTCTCTGTCTCCCTTCATTGGGCCTTCTGGTATCTCAGAAGAGAAAGGAGCTACCTGGTAAATAAAGATAAGCTGCGCTTATTAGCAGAGATTTGCAAGGGAAGAGGCTGTTTAAAAATGGATAAGGAGGTAATTGTGTTCTTCTGGCTCTACAGCGGGGACTCGTTTTCCTCTGTCAGGGCCTGGCAGCCAGCGAGGAGCTGAACAAGTATGCCTGCCACCCCGGCATGACCTGGAGTTCACATGGACGAAGCTACACTCAGTCGCAGGAACCCTCGGGCCTTTGAAGTCGCTGAGTCGTCCTGACGGCAGATCCCTTCCGTGGAGGACTGATGCTCTGCCAGAAGAGTAAAACGCCGTCGTTTTTAGACTGCCCTTTGGGATAAAAGAGACAGTCGTGCAGTGCAGCCCCAGTGCCAGGCTCACGTCTGACAGAGCCGCCATTGTTCCTGTCGCCCCTCAGTGAGCTCTGCTCAGTTAGCGAGGCCCCGGGCCGCTTCAGGGCTCCGGTACAGGTTTCTTGCAAGGATCAGGTACACAGCTGTGTGTGGAAATGAAGGATGGTGGAAGAGGCCGTGTCTACACGATATCCAACATCTGCTTCGAAACTGAGTTCAGTCAGCTCTCCAGATGTTTCCTCATGCCCAGAGTTTGCCGAAACCATCTCTTGACTGAATGTTGCAGTTTCCGCCTGATTGTTCTGGAGAAGGTGGTCTGTTCTTCTGCCACGTGGGCTTTTAGATGTGAAGAAGTGATATAAGCTAAAAGACATAGGCATCCCAGTCTCCCTATCCAACGTTTACCTCCTGCTTTCTCCACCGTCCTCATCGTGGGCGCGTGAAGGAAACGTGACGGCCCTGCGCTGAGAGGACTAAGTCTGTCTTTGTCCGCACATGAGCTCAGCTTCTCCCAGTTGTGCTGACTCTGTGGGATTCCCAGAAAGGAAAAGCCAGGAACAAAGCCCCAGGAAAATGACCTGGGCCACTTGAGTCTGGCCTTCTTCCCATATACCCACCATCTGGGTGAGGGAAGGCAAGCTTGGGAAGGAGTTATGCTGAGAAATGTGGATACCTTTGCAGCCCTGATATTTTCTTCTCAGACTCATTTTTGAGGCATAATGAATGTGTGTGTGTGTGTGTGTGTGTGTGTGTGTGTGTGTTCCTTCAGACAGTGTCATAAAGCAGAACACAAAAGCCGTTTCCTAGTAGTTGGGGATTAGTTGTCAACCCTCCACCCCCCACAGGTTTTTTTTTTTTTGCTTAAGGCATTTCAAATATCATCTGGTTATTTGGTTATTTTTGAGGAATAAAGAATAGCTGAGAACTGAATGTTATTGAAACATCCATTTTCAGCTGTGATTTTAATTGCTTGGAAGTGTGGAATCTCAGTTTTTAAATTTCTGGACTCTATCTCTTCCTGGCACTTTCTCTTCAGGCTTCCTTTGAATAGATAGACCCTGCATACTTCTAGAATAAATCTGCAGCTCAAGAATACACTCAGTCAGAGGTAGATTTAACATGAATGAACGAAGCTTAAGCTTTGGGGCCTCTCACTTTTTTAAAAAATTTTTTTAATGTTTATTTATTTTTGAAGGAGAGGGATACAGAGTGTGAACAGGGGAGGGGCAGAGAGAGAGGAAGACACAGAATCTGAAGCAGGCTCCAGGCTCTGACCCGTCAGCACAGAGCCCTACGCGGGGCTCGAACTCACAGACCGCAAGATCATGACCTGAGCCAAAGTCGGGCACTTAACCAACTGAGCCACCCAGACGCCCTACCATGGTCACATATTTTTGTTAAATTTGTGGACAGAAGATCTTTTAAGAATACAGTTTCTCCCAAAGAAAGCTACCCCAAAGTTGTTAAGTTTCAGTTCTTGAGCAACACTCTGGGACAGCAGGGTGAATAATTTCTTATAAGCTGCCCATCTTTATCCTCACAGAGGAATACAAATTAGATTGACTTAGAATAATTTAGAGAGGACGTTTTTGGCGATCACCATTGTCCTCTCAATATGTGAAACACTGCTTATTAGGCTTTGATTTGTCTTAAGGAAAGCAGCTGCAGAAGATAGAAGATTTTTCTGGAGGGTTTCACAGTGCTAACCAATGAGGAAGAAAATAATACCTCACAATTCAGGCCAGGAAGGGGCTGCCACCTTGTTATTTGGTGGGACAGTAGCTATTGACAAAAGGACCGCATTGCACATCCTCTGGGAGAAATGAGAGGAAGGTTTGAAACGACTTATGGGACTCCTATTTCCATTGCTTCTCTCTTCTCCCATTTGGTTGGGAGGCAAGGATGGGGGCCCACATGTTTCCTGTGGTTAGCGTTGGTGAGTCAAGTGGTTCCAGAGGAGCAGGGAGCAAAGAGGATTCTTAGGGCAGTCTGTGGGCTCAGGAGAAGGTTCAGGGATACCCTTGAGGCTCCCTGTTGCTTGAACTCCAACTCTGGTCCTCCTAACCACGTGGGAACAGGAAGTTCCCTGAGGCAGAGGGAGGGACCAGACATATGAACTCCATGTCCCCTAGGATTTAGTTAACAGGGTGTCTGTTCTAAGTGTGTTAATTTACACCATCTCTTTTCTCCTTGTTACTCCCTGTGTGTTTTAAATTAATTCAATAAGCCGCATGACTGGAACATTTTAACTTGCTTTGTGGACCTTTTTGTTCTCTGACCTCTGAGGTTGTTGTAGGGTATACTTGTGGGCTATCATTGCATCAAAGTCATTTCCTGTATGACAGCATTAATCAGGGTTATTTAAATCTGGTAATAATAACACCCACATTTAGGAGGCCTAACAAACATTTTCCTCTCCACAACAATTGGACATGGATGTTCCTTGTCAGGCTGCTTTCCTGGGTAGCCCACCTCAAAGCTCTGACTCAGGGACATGGGGGAAGCTTCCATCCTTTGACCACACCCCCTTGAAGTCTTTAGGCATTCTCTCCGTTAAATGGGCAGATGGAGAGAGCAGAAGGTTGTATGAGACTTTTATGAGCCAGAACTAGAAACGGTACACAATACTCCCGTCAGCGTTCTATTGGGCAAAGCTAAGTCACGTGGTCATGCCCAAGTGCAAGGGAGGCTCGGAAGTGTAGTCCAACCGTATGACCAGCAGGAAAGGGAAATGGGATAATAAGGGATCAACCAGTCTCTGCTGGAGGGTGACTACAAATGAATACCAACTCTGCAGCGGGGAGGGAGGTAGAATCTTCATTTCTCAAAATTAATATTGTAAGATTATTTTGGGAGAGCAATGGTGAACTATATTGGCCCGATTCTGCTGAGTGGTAAGGAGCGTGTGGCTTGATCTTTTAAGATGATATTGAATCGTAGAATAATTTGAAGCAGAGGACTAAATACAATAATAGAATTTTAGAACTAGAGAAAGCTTAGAAATTATTTAATCTAAAGCTCTAAGAGATGTTGGCCCTGGACACAAAAGCAGAGGGAAGGCACATTTCCTGAGCCCCACCGGTGCTCTTTCCATTTCCGTGGGGAAGCACAATGACTTGACTTACCAATGTCACACAGCCTCTGAGAGAAGTGAGCCTGGGACCCACCGCTTCAAATTATGAGTCAATGTGCTCTTCACATGTATTTAATTAACCTCCCCCCCACCTCGTGTACACATACATGCATTCATGCTCCTCTTCGGAGTCATTCATGTGAGTTTAATTTACAGTCCACTGAAATGGAAGGAGGACATGATGAATGTGCATTATTCTCAAAATGTGAGCCTAGCAGGTCTGTGGCGTTACATCTGTAATAACATCATTTGCACAGCTTGTGTGCTGCTTTGCAAATAGCACCAAAGTATTTTGTGTGATGGTCACCAAGTTCGAAGAGAAATGAGATATTCTTTTCACTGGTCTGGAAAAGAGCAAGTTGCAGGGGCTGACTTCAGAATGCCTCATTGTTCCAAGCCTAACAGGTGCAGGTTTCGACACTAAGGGTCGGATCCCATTACCACTCTACTTGTATGGATCACTGACCTTGAAAGGGGTCTGCACACACATCAGTGTGGGACCCGTCCTTTAGGAACCACGTCCACTAATCTGAATGGCTATTTAGAGCTGTGAATGGCATTTAACAGGCGTCCTTCCATTCTTCCAGGCTCATTGAAGAATCTCAGTCCTTCTCCTCCTGCTCATTAGAACTGACACTTCCCAGGCCAGAGGGATGACCAGGATGAATCAGAGAGGTGAGATCTTCATCCTGAAGGACAGGGTACAGTTCGGGGCCAGCTGGGGATGAAAGAAGTCCCTATTGACAATTGGGGCTTGGAGCTTAGGATTGTGTCTCCGTTATAACAAACACACGATTATGTGGAATGTCTCAAAGATACCTTTATTTAAACGCTAGATGATGCAATCAAGTCATTTTTCTAGTATTCTGTTAAAAAGAGTACATCCTCCAGCTCTTATGCCTATACACCTGCCTAGTCTTGCTTTCTCAAACAGACATTTTTCCTAGGAAGCTTCTTTAATGTTCTGTTTTCATTTCATTTACTTCATTTAGTGTGTACTTTGCTTTTGTAGACGTCATGGTCGTATTTACCACGTGGGTTAATTTCCTGATGCTAAAAAATAAGAAAGGGAGCTACAAATATTTCAGTAATCCAACTGAATTTTGTGGGCACGTGGCCACTGTATGCCTATTTCATGGAGCAAATTTGTTTGTTTGCTATTGGGCGCAAACCAGGCAATCCCATGATTGTAATTAGTGGCTCCATTCATTTTTCTACTGACTTATTGAAGGTGGTAGTATTACTTAGAGGCAGATAGATAACTTCCATCTGGCCCGAAAAGGCAAGATGGACATGATTTTCTCGGGGTTGATTATCTGGCTAGTCCATCCATTCTGATTAAAGTAGATGCAGTTTACAACTGCAGTTGTGATTATAGGGGATGGTGCCAATGGGGAGAATGATCTCTTCATATACTTTCAACGATGTTGTAAGCGATCTTTTCGAAAAGCGACACTCTGGAAGATTTTCTATTATTTTGACATGGCACCATGGCTTGCACATGATAACTATTTGTCATGTTAATTAATGATTTCATTCATTCAAACTATGAACACTTTTTATGTGGAAGATGTTGGAATATAAAGCTGAGTGTCACACGATCCCAGTCTTCAGAGGGCTTACAATTTGGTGAAGGAGACAGACTCCTAGCTACCACATGATGCAGTAAAGGCTTTGGTGGCCATCTGTATGAACCCATGGATGTTGTACGCATACGTACATGCTTCCATTCCCAGCCATTCACCTGAACTTAATTTACAGGCCTGTAGCGCACTAGGGGAGTCCCCTGAGGGGAGTGTGGAGGAGGGATAAGAGTTTTCCAAGGAACGTCTGAGAAGGCTCGGGGGAGGAAGCTTGGGGGCTTTGCCAACCAGAGGAGGCACAGTGCACAGAGGGACTGAGGAGTGATCAGGAGAGGAGCAGAGGCAAGAGCGGTCTTTTTAGTGCAGCTGGAGCATGAAGTACAAGCAGACGTGGTATGCGACACAAATACCTAAAGGAAGACAAGTAATTAGGAGGGTGGAAATCTCAGCCGCGTGCTCGGGGGCAAGGGTGTGTGACTTTATTTATCCTCCTATTAATCCACTTATTGTTAGAAGCTCTCATGTTGCCACGTGAAGGAAACGTAATCTTCACCAATTTAGGATGAATTTCCTCACTATCCCTAAGTGCCAGGGACCTTATGTAGACACGGATGGTAGTGGGGGGGCGGGGGGCATTAGGACTTTAGTTGGCAGTTCACCAAGCTGGCTTTCCAGTGAGACGACCTTTGTCTTGTCTGGCCCTCGGTCATCAGCTCTCCATGGCTGCAGCTGGTTCATTTTCAGAAGGCCGTGGTACTGCCCCCCAGGTCCCAGGAATCAACCTCTAAAGACTCTGCTTTATGAGGCTGTCTAGGGCCTGCTTTGACTAAGTCACACCACATTCACTTCTCTGAACTCTAGCTGCCAACCTGGGCTCTCCGTTGGGAAATAAGGCATGGGGACCTTTGCTTGGACCACACCACCTTATTAAGGAGGGGTCTATTTCCCCTCTCCCAGGAAGATCAGGGTACAGGCCTCCTTCTCAGGGACTACAAGCTTCCATGCTCTCATTACCTCCTTACCTATTTTCCCTATCAGGGCTAGCTTTTGTAATCTTGAAGGTGTGGGATGTGGAGTTGGTGATGGTGGTGGAGAATCTTTGCTCTTAGTCATTGTATTTTTTTCCAAAAATTTTTTTTTTTTGCTTAGGTACTGTGTGTGTGTGTGTGTGTGTGTGTGTGTGTGTTTTAAATTTCTTCTAAAGGCTAGGCTTTGGAAATTCAAAAGCCAATAACAGTTTCCTTTCTTCCCTATTTTCTACCTTGCATTCCCTTTCCTGAAATAAGGGATATAGAAAGGTCTATTTCAGTGATCTCAACCACAGCTGCATATTACCATTGCTTGAGCACTTAATGACTAATACAAATGCAATTAAGTCCACTTCCTGAGGTTCTGATTTAATTGTTCTGGGGTGGGACAGAGGCATTGGTGTTGTTTAACAAACTCCCCGGTAGGTTCTAACACTAGTTGGGATCAAGAATTACTAGACTAGCACAGAAATCCAAAATATTAAAGAGAATGTAGGAAAAACATCAGCTAATATTGCAAAGTATCACCAGGTCCAGTAAGCCAGCACCATATTTGGAAGAATCTTGAATGCCCTACAATGGAAGTTTGACTTTATCATGTTGGGAATACAAGACACTGAAAGAAAAAAATTAACGAATATTTACTGTCTACCTTGTGCTAACTGCTATGGTTTAAATAGTTACCAAATTCCAGCCTGAGATAAATTCCGCAAGGTAGGTCTTCTTACCCTCTATTTCGCAGGTGGGGAAATGGAGCTCAGTGAAGGTATATAAATTTCTCAAGGTCATCGGGTAAGCAACTGTCAGACCCTTAATTAGAATCCAGATCCCTGATCAAAACCCAGATTATTTCATGAAAAACTGTTGCCTCCCAACGTGAGATGATAAAACCGTGTATTCACTGAAAGAATCAATGAAGACTTCTGTCAACAAAATGGTAGAAGGGACAAAGGTTAGCCCTAAGGGATTGGGGTAGCTTGTTGGTTGTCGTTGCCTGCTCTCTCAGGTAGTTATCGTCATGCATTCAGTGGTTTTTGCTGCTTAGGTTTTTTCTTAATAATTATTAATTTTTTTATTTGAGTGTGGTTGACACACATTACATACAGATGCACAGCATGGTGGTGGGAGAAGTTTAAACATTATGCTATGCTCACCACATGTGTAGCTGCATATAACTGAAAGCCTGTACCCCCCCTTCACTCATTTTGCCCACCCCCCCCCCAACTCCCTCCCCCTCTGGGTTTGTTCTCTGTGTTTACAGGTCTGATTTTGTTTTTTGTTTGTTTATTCTTTTTTTTTTTTTTTTTTTTAGATTTCACATATAAGTGAAATCATTCAGATCAGTGTTTTCATTTTCTTTTGGTAAATATCTGGTAGTGGAATTATTGGATCATAAGGTATTTCTATTTCTAATTTTTTGAAAAAACTCCATACTGTTTTCTGCAGCGACTGTAACAATTTATATCCCCATCAACAGTGCATGAGGGCTCCTTTCTCCACATCCTTGCCAACATTTGTTATTTCTTGTCTTTCTGATTTTAGCCATTCTGACAGGTGTGAACTGATATCTCATTGTGGTTTTGATTTGAATTTCCCTGATGATTAGTGACGTTGAGCTTCTTTTCATGTCTGTTGGCCATTTGTATTACTGTTTCGGTCTTAATCTTGCTTTTGGCATGGATGCTTTAGTGATGTTAGATGTTAACACAATTTAAAATATTTAATTGTATTTGTTCTACAAAAATATAATTCTTTAAAAAAATTTTAATTTTTATTTTTGAGAGAGAGAGAAAGAGAGAGAGTGGGGGCGGGGCAGAGAGAGAGAGGGAGACACAGAATCCAAAGCAGGCTCCAGGCTCTGAGCTGTCAGCACAGAGACTGATGCAGGGCTGGAACTCATGAACTGTGAGATCATGACCTGAGCTGAAGCCAGATGCTTAACTGACTGAGCTGCCTAGGCACCCCTACAAAACTATAATTCTTTGCTCAGGAATCAGGCTTTTTTTTTTTTTTAACCAACCTCTTCCTATTTCTCCCTATTTATGTATAGCAATCAGTTTTTATGATTAATGTCAGCATTTTTTTTTGCACAAGTAAACTACAGTGTCACAGGACAAAGAGAGAAAGCAAAACTCCTAAGTGTAAATAGAGTGTCTTTGCTACTATCCTGAATGGGGTTTATATAACCTTTGCTTTCCTTATACATTTTGGAGGAAGATTATCATCTTACTTTCATCTGTAGATTTCTTCAATCTCTTTTCATGACAGTTATCAGCATTATTCATATAAAAGTTGCTAAATGTGCTCCTTAAGTGTGACCATTAATTGTCTTATTTTCTGCTTTTCATGACTAAGGCACATGAATGCCCATACGTATCGTCCTCATTTTTCCTTCCTCAGATAAAGGTAGGCAAAATCCCTTCTTCAAAACTTGCTGTTGGATAATTTACTTGCTCAGAGATTTCCCTTCATTTTGTTAAGTGATTTCTTATTAAAGACATCAGAAAATCAGAATATATTCCAACATGGTTTTTCCTCCATTGGTTATCGTATATTTCCTTTTCCCAGTAATCCAGGCCTCGCAGAGCACCTGGCACAGCTCAACACATGTTGACTCCAATATGGTCTTCATGTGCTAAAGCAGTATAGGATAAGCCAGGTACATTTAATCATGCATTGCTGAAATTCAAATGTCCTTGTTATACATCAGGTGTCCAGAAGTATAAGATTCTGATTAGAGAGGAATTCATGATGAATTTCCCCTTTCTTCTGATACTTAAGTCATTTATGCACAGCCCTCCCATCCTTGACATGATAGTGAGCTTTCCTTTGATGTACCACAGTCTCCATATTTGTTTCATTTCCTCTTCCAGAGCCACACACTTATTTGTCTTCCCTGTGTATGTTTTGGGGATGTATCTACTTAGTGAAAGAACATTTTCAATAAGCTCTGCTGCTTTCATTATGTTTCCATCAGCCTTCCTCTTTTATTACTCAAGTTGACCTGCGCCCCATCAAAGAAGGAAGGGGTTTTCAACATAAAGGATCCAGGTAACACAGAGTAGAGATGCATCGTGGTTGGAGCAAAATGTAATACTGAGGGTCACGGCAGCTAGAAAGCTGGAGACATCAGGGCTAGGTGGAGAGGTAATGAGGGTGAATGGTGGGCATCTCAGGACGGATGTGTGTATTTGAAAAGGAGGGCGTTGGAGAAAGATGATCCAAGAGCTAAAACATAAATGTGGGGGTTCGTTTTAAGGAATTGGGGTTGAGAGTGATATGAACACATTTCAAACCTTAGATGAGTTCCCCTGGTTTATTTATATTTGGCTTTTATTAAAATCTGTTATTGTTGCTGTTTTGTTTTTTTTTTTTTTTTTTTTTGCTTTTATATCTTTAGAAGCCGTCTCCACTGTTCTGATACTGTTGTATTATGTTATGTTCTTTCTTTCCTGTTTTTCTTCTCCGACAACCACTGTTGGGCATCGTTTATCCTCAATAATGCAATTAATCTTTGGTTTTTCAGGTGAAGACTCTGATGTATGTATATATTTGAGCTTTACTTTATGCCATGTTGTAGATCACTGATGGCAGTCAGTTGTATTCGAATTAAAAAGATTATCAAGCCTCAAAAAATGGCGATGATGAGGGGAATAGTTTTTAAAAAGTTGGGTGGCCTTATAGGAGGCTGTTTTGAAAGTGTCGTGGTTAGAGAAGGAGAGGCAAAGAATAACTTGCCAATATTAGGAAAGATAATTTGGAAGGAATGGATTCCAGAAACTGCTCAAATAAAGGGAACATTCTAACTGGCCGAAGGAGAGGAGGGTAAGAGGCAGGAAGGGAGGAACTGAACAGAGAGAACGTGCCGTGTTGTTAAATGAGTACGAACCTGATGCTTATTCTGTGGAGGCTGTTGCCCTGAGTTTGTCCATACCTGGCACTCTTGGTGTTCTCTGAACCGGTCCAGCTTTGGTTTGGGGTGAAAGTCTTTCTTCTTTTTTTTTTTTTTTTTTTGTCCCGACCATCAGCTTTTTTTCCATTTTGGTGAATGAAGTCTAGGTCAGGTATAGTAAGCAATTAACGTGGCATGAGGAAAAGTTAGATAAAGGAGAATAACAATAACAAAATTATGATGTGGAAATCACTTCCTTTAGATTGTAGATAAATATACATAAATAATGCTGTCCAACTCTCCCAAATTCCCATCGCTGAGAAATTCTGACCCAGCTCAATTAACCTGCCTTTTACGAAAACTCTTCCATATGCCCCCAGCAATGCATGACGTTCACCTTCCTTTCACCACGAGAGCATTTTCAGGCTTGTTTTAGTCCCACTGTGGGCACACTATGCTTTAACTCCTTTTCGCTTGCATATAAGAAGTCCCTAGTGCACATTTTTGACTCAAATAGCGATTAAAATGCATGGCAGACATTGAAGTAGGGTTTCTATTTGGACTGAATTGGCAAGCCCTGCTCTGAGTCTGTAATGGTCACGTAGATGTTTCTCTGTGAACACATACATGTATTAACCTTTACAGGAGCACACACGTGTTTGAAGGCAGTAGTAGGAAGAGGAGTGGCATTCGGGCTCTGGAACTACCTGCCTTGACCTTGAATCTGAGTGTTACCACTATCCAGCTGTATGACTTGGGGCAAAGCCTTTAACCTATCCTGTTGAAGTTTTCTCTTGTGTGATGGGGATGCTACCAACATCTGTCTGATAAGACAGTTGTCAGAAGAAAATGATAGAATACGTGTAAAGCATTTAGAACAATCCCTTTCACAAGTGAGGACATGATAAATATTAGTTATTTATATTATTATTATTATTATTATTATTATTATTTTGGTCTTGTATACAAATTCCTTCAACTGCGTAACTCTTATCTCAAATCCCAGATTATAAACGTCTTGTGGGTAGAGACCGTTTCTCTCTCTTCTGTATTTCATGGTTCAATCTTAAGCATAGTTGTGTGTTTTCTTACTTGTTGGAAAGAGGGTGATATGCTGGAGCCCAGAGAGCACATGGAGCCTCATAACATTTCTCTGAAACATTCTAGGCAGTAAAAGTGTAAAGGTAAATGATAGTTCCGAACCCAGAAGAATCCCGTATTTGGCTGGACAGGCCAGGGTCCTCTGGAAGTTTCTGAGATGGTAATAAGAAATATTTATAGCTATAGGCAACATCTTTTTCCACAAACAGTATTTCAAAGAAACTATATGGATTCCAAGTTCTCACCAGATCCGTGTTAAATTAGAGCACTGCTGAGGAATTTAGGCGATTTTAAATTTTATTCTTTCTTGTTGCTGCTTTTGTTGTTTTTTAGTAAGTTCTGCTTCATTACTGTGTCCTGAACCAAACTTATCTAGGATAATGGTCATATTCAACTGGTACAGAAGTTGGCCTGGGAATATTTAGTGCCATTTTTCAGGCTCTCTTCAAAGAGGAAAAGGAAGAGAGGACCGAGCCACATCGTGGTATTGGAAAAATATCTTCATCTCTTTTTCAAACATTTTGAGATGAGTGAGACTCCACATACATGTTGCTAAATAAATGCCTCCTCCATCAAATATTTTAAGAGAAATTAAATCCTTTGGACTCTGATTGTTTTACACTTGCCTCGTCAGAATCTTCCTTTGTAAGAGCAACTTGATAGCTAAGAAACCCCTGGGGCCTTTATTCTTGAACTAGGAGGTCGTATTTTTGTCAGTGCTCACTGCAACCTGAACCAAGAGAATCTCAAGTTCAGCTTCAAATTTGGAACCCACAACCTTGAGCGAGTTACAATGCTGGTAAATTTATTCTCTCTGCAAATTCTCTCAGAGGCCACGCTTGAGATGGGATGGATGTCTTAGAAAAGCATGTGTTCAGAGGAAGGAAAAGAATGGTTAGGCCAGTCAAGATATGTCTGACAGTCAAGTCCTGGGCAGAAGTCACCCTGTGGGGTGGCATTCTGGGAAAGCTGACAAGCCGAATGTACTCCTGAGTCCACATGGGAAAGGAATAAAACATCAGGGGTTGCGGACGACGTGAATGGGTTTTGTGGACCGAGTTCTCAATTAATTCTCCACAGTGAATGCTGTGTGTGTTCATTCATTCTTTTAACAAATACCCATTGAGCAGGCGCTGCGAACAAACACTGCACTAACGTTGGAAATACAGAGGTAGCCAGGCAGAAGCTCCCTTCTGTCAAAGATAAACAAAGCTGGATACTAGTTAAAGTGGGAAGGACAGAATTTACTCAGTAATAGCTATTGCAATAGGGAAAAGAGTCCAGCCTGAACTGAACTCATCTTCGATCTGTACAGAGGTGACTGGACATTTTAACGGGAGAATGGGAAGGGAGGGGTGAAGGGAGATGGGCTCAGTAAAGTCAGAGGAGTGAAACATTTCAAAACGCAAGGAAGGGAAGTTGGTCCATGTGAAACCCATCTGGGTTTGCCAACTGGTGTTTATGCCATTAGGTCCTTCCTCTCCCACAGTGACGGGGAGACGGGCCCCTGTCTTCAGGTGTTGGCTGGAACAGATGGCAAATTCTTTCAGCAGTCTTGCATTTTCCTCAGGCAGGTACTTTAAGGGGGAGTCATCTTAGGAATGTGGCCTTCAACTGTTAGAACTTATGTTAGTGTTTGTTCAAATCTAAGATTGAGGCCTCGTCAAGAAGAGGGTTCAGAGGAGTCTTCCTAGAGTTGGGTCAAGAAGAGAATCTTTGCATTCTGATAGAATGCATTCTATCAGGAAATTAGAGAATAACATTTTAATGAATGTTTTATTAAATGTATTAATATTATTTTATGGGAAGGGTGCTTGTTGGTACTTTAGGTGTTCCTAGCTTGGTAGAGAGGCATCCTTGTTGATTTCCCCTGACATTAACTAACTTGGGAAATTCATGCCAGAACTACTCTGAGTCAGGTGTAACACATAAAAAGTACAATCATCCATTTTGACATGTTTGTTTCACTGTCCTCAAAACATCTACCAGGATGTCTGAGACATCTGCCTTTCCATCTGGGATCCCCAACTGAGGTATGGACATTGTATTTAGGAAGTCTGAACTCTCTCAGATCCATGACTGAGATAGCTCATTTCATATATGTGAACTCATCTTTCTTACCCTATTTTGATTCTGGGAAGATGTTTTGGACACTTTCAGAACCTGCTGCCCCAAGTCTTGAAATAACTTCTTAGTTCAATCAGCCCCAGCATTACCTTCGCACCACTTTTGTATTTTCAAAGTAGGAAACTCAAATCACAAGCCAAAGTAGAACCTGAGTTCTGGTTCCAACTCTGTTGTACTTTATGATACAGGACAAGTCAACCCCTTGGGGCTTCAATTTCCTGCTACGAGCTCAGCAGGACACAGTAAGATGTGCCCAGATGGAAAAGTGCTGTGAAGATTAAAATATGTTATGCACATGCTAGTTTTCATTAATTTTGTAAGCATCCATTGTGCTAGGAGCACAGAAAGCTGACTTGGGCTCTTTGGGAGAGGCAAATTATGGGGAAGACTTGGTTCCCACCATTACGATACTGAAAATTGGCTTGAGTTGATGACATAAGGAATTAAAAGTGACATAGAGAAGATACTTTGATTTTTGTTGTGGTAGTTTTGTGTTTCTTAGGGGAAGGAATTGAAAGTAGCATGAATACATTTTCCCCTTATTTCTTTAAAAAAAAATTTTTTTTTTACATTTATTCATTTTTGAGAGACAGAGAGAGACAGAGCACAAGCGGGGGAGGGGCAGAGAGAGAGGGAGACACAGAATGCAAAGCAGGCTCCAGGCTCCGAGCTGTCAGCACAGAACCCGACGCGGGGCTCGAACTCACAAACCATGAGATCATGACCTGAGCCGAAGTCGGATGCTTAACCAGCTGAGCCACCCAGGCGCCCCTCCCCCTATTTCTTTAGTCCTTTATAGGAATGACTAGAAAACTCAGCTATATTTCATACGCTATTGTCATTGATTAGAAAAAGGAGGCAGAGTAAGGTAGTGATCTGGCCGCTTGTGCAAGGAGACCAGCCACCTGTGTTTCTGATACAGCACATGATGATCGACACTGAGGGCCATGTGGTGTCTCCCTCCTTGGGGTCTTTGTCTGGAATATGACTGATAGGGGAACAAGACTGTTCTGAAGAATCTTTCCTCCTGAGAGGCATTATGGGTCCAAAATGGGTCAAAATCTCATTTCTTGGGGTCACCTGGGTGGTTCATTCAGTTAAGCATCTGACTCTTGATTTTGGCTCAGATCATGATCTCGCAGTTGGGCTCCTGGGTTCGAGCCCTGCATTGGGGTCTTCACTGACAGAGCGGAGCCTGATTGGGATTCTCTCTCCCTCCCTCTCTCCCTGCCCCTCCTCTGCTCATGCTGTCTTTCTCAAAACAAAGACAAAACAAAAACAAAAAACCCATTTCTTCCCTCCATCTTTAGCTAAAAGAGTCACTTGAGTGATTTGTAAATTTAACAACGACTGAGGTTCAAAGTCCCGTTATCCTGTGGGCCCTGACTTCTTGTCCATTGTGTTCCCTTATCGATGCTCTCCAGAGCTTGGGGCTCGTGGCAAAAAAAAAAAAAAAAAAAAAAAAAAAAGGAGCAAAGAGATACTGTCTGTATCTCAGTACAGCTCTTGGCATTCTGGATCAGGAGTGCCATGTTGCTTCCTTCTCCAACCTGCTGTCTCCACATGATGTGACAGCTGAGGACGAGTCTGCGGTGACGGCCAAGTGGTCGAGGGGACAGGGCACTCCGTGTTCCTCTGGTCCCCTTTCCTCTAGTACGAAAATCATGGGAATCATGCCACATCCCTCTGGGAGAAGCATTTGCAGCAGAGTCAGGGCGTTAGTAACAAAAACTTCCACCGAAAGCCAAATTTGATGGAAATCCTAAGCCTGATTTTCCTTGGGTTTGAAATGCATGCTGCTGCAAAGGCAAGCGACCTTCCTTTATTGATGGAATACCTTGAAAATTTCTTTCACAGGCTGTTGCTGCCATGCCCGACCGAGCAAATCCTGCTCTCTCCCTCTGCTCCCTAGAGGAAAGCCTCAGGACCCCACTGGAAAAAGCGAATGATCGATTAATGATGAAATTGGCCAACTTGCCAATAACAGTAAATTGCTTTGTTCTTCCCACAGCAAGGATGCCAGCTCAGTGTGTGGCCTGTGCCTGGAGACAAAGGATGGGAACCCTGCTCAAAATTGACATAGATGAGCTTTCAGACCCATAATGAGCACAGTGATAACAATAAAAGTGGCCTGCGTGTCTGTCGTGTTTTTGACGGATTTCAAATGTTTTACATAGTCTTATGATCAGATATTTACATTTGCAGAAGAAATGCAATGGTCAGAGCAGGCTCCCCTCCCCTTTATGTGGGTGGATGAGAGCGTCGTTCATGAACATGCACACTTTAATATGCATAAAATACTCTAAAGACAGCGAAACAACGGGAAGACCTCCCGGAAATCTGCAGTCCCCTTGAGGACATGAAATTTGCACATGAAACCACGTGCAAATAAATATAAAACAACGTGTCAAAAAGGACAAACTGATATACGTAGTCACTATTTTTATTTAGTATTTTTGAAATCATGGAATTAATTATTTTAAATTTAATATTAATCATCCCATGCTCATTATGTACGTAGTCACTATTTTTATTCAGTATTTTTGAAATCATGGAATTAATTATTTTTAATTTAAATTTAATATTAATCATCCCGTGCACATTAAGAAACTAAACAAAATAATGAAGATTAAAATAGCTATTAGCTGCAATCCACCACTCAGGAAAAAGAAAAGGAATCATGTAACATTTTAATGCAATTCTTCTGGTCCTTTTAATTTTTCTAAAGCTTATAGACTTCATTCATAGAAAAGGGCTTCACCCATACTCTATTTCTTTACTCTCTTTTAAAACAACAACAACAATGTGGCATAGTGTTAAATACATTCACATTGTTGTGCAACCAATTCTGATCTTTAAAAAAGGACATATATACATGAATATGATAGATTTTTGATTACACTTGTTTTTTTAATGTTTATTAATTTTTGAGAGAGAGAGAGAGAGAGAGAGAGAGAGACAGAGCATGAGTGGGAGAGGGAGACACAGAGTCCGAAGCAGGCTCCAGGCTCTGAGCTGTCAGCACAGAGCCCGATGCAGGGCTCGAACCCCTGAACTGCAAGATCATGACCTGAGCTGAAGTCAGACATTTAATCGACTGAGCCACCCAGCCACCCCAAGATTATACTTTTTTTTTTGTAAGGAATACTTTTTTTTTATAAGTAACGTTTTTTCTTAGTATCAAAAATAATCCATGTTCGGTACAGAGAACTTAGAAAATACCCGTTATCCTAACACGGAAGACTAATTAATGTTATATTGTACCAGTTATCCTTCTAGCATTTTTCCATGTGAGCACACGTATCTGTTTAAGGTATGTTGGTACATCATTTGCATTTGAATTTATAAAAACAAAATTATATCAGAGGTTTCAAATACCTTCTCCTTTAGGATTATCTTGTAAGTTATGTGATACAAATAAATCTGCACATGTAGTTTTTTGCCTATTTCTTTTTTTTAATTTGCTATCGTAGTACGGGCTTTTTGTGGTCACTTCCAGAGGAAAGGGTGGAGTAGTTTAAGGGGAAGGAATGTAATTTATCAGGAAGAGCTTTCTAGAGGAGGTGAGCTCAGGGGCTAGGAAAAGGTTGCAGGAACCGGCCCCACAGCCTCTTCACTTACCTCCCCGCTCCTTCTTCTGCTGCTCTGGTGTCTGAGGCGTCTGTCAGGGGAGGCAGAGTTCAGCATGTACCAGAGGCGCAGGACGAGGGAAAGTTCTTCCTGCTTCCTGGTTGCTGGCTAAAAATGTCCCCTCGTGAGGTTTTAAGATAATGATGCTCTTCTTGTGCACTAAAGCCAAGAAGGGATGATACTGAGAGGCAAATACTTATCTGCTGCCTATAACAGAACGTTTCAAGATACCCAAGAGAATTTAAAACTACTCCTCAAAATATAAAATAATTTCAAAAGTCCAAGCAATTAGTAACAAGTAGCAAGTAGGCCAGGTTACGGAGAGCTTGAATTGTGTCCTGGGGCTTAACAAATTGAGGCCCTGGATTCATAGCAGTCCTCTTTAATCAGTGATTCATATAAATTGATACATGCCACTAGTCATTTTAGCTACTAATCACACAGGCTACAGACAAGCTGAGATATTTGCTGTCAGGTTGTTGGGTGGGGGGTGGGGTTGGATTGTGGCATGTGTAACTCGAGGTCATAAAAATGCATCTACTATGAAAAACTCTAAAATAGACACCATTTTCAATGGAAAGAGAGCTGGGCACCAGATTTAGTTTTGTTTTTGTATTTTGTTTTAAATGACAAGCTGAGCGATCTTAAACAATCCCCCAACCTTCTCTGTGCCTTGGGTTCCTTTTCAATATAACGGGTTTAATACGGTCTAGCTTACCTACCAAGGTTCATGGGAGGCTTGCATTTGTTAACAGCTATGGAAACACTTTGAAAATGAAAAATGCAGTGTAGAGGTACTGTTAGCTAAGCACTTTTGTTACACAACAACCCCATAACATGGGTCGGAAAGTGAATTAAGAGGACAATATTGGTTTTCCGTGTGGACTGAAGTAGCCTACTGGCTACTATGTTTGGGAGTATGTGGGGAAAACTTTCTTTTTTGCTACACATTTACATACACTTCTCATAAGAACAACTGAGCATCTTTGAAAAGATAGACCACTAAAACATACACATAAAAAAGAAGAGCGTTACTCTACGTACAGCCTAAATTCATCATCTTGTGATCATGTTTGAATCTGCATGAAGACATCTGGTTGCTATTTGGGGCAAGGACTGTGGTCACAGCCTCACTGCCAGTGGGTATTCAATGCTTATTGAATGAATGGATGAATGAATGAATGAAAAGTTGGGTTTTAGGTACTGAAAGGGTAAGGTGGTAGGTTACAGACATCTTTTCGAGAAACTACTATGTTCCAGTTAGAGTACCAAGACTTCACCTTCATCTGCTGTATTTATCAAAAATTCTTGGTAAAATTTTCTACTAGCGATTTATTCCACGATAATGATTGTGTTCCCAAAAGACATACAAGTGAAACATGGTGGTGGGGAAAATGCAGACTGTGGACTATTTCGTAGAATTCATCCAAGCTGTGAGGCACACATACCCATCCATCTATGCATCCAGCAAATCCATGTCTATGAAATGAACACACACACACATACATTAAACACCCACTCACACATATACAACATATATTCTCACTTCCTGACTTGATTGCTAAACCCAGTAATTTTGAGATAACAATGGAAAGGACAGACATTCTTGTTTTATAGTTGAAGAGATGTTGAGTGACAGTTTAAGGCACATGGTAGGTTAGCAGTGTCCAGCTTCCCTTAACGACTACGTAGGGAGCCTGGGGCTCTGGTTGGGGCTGGAGTCCAGGAGCCTGGCCTGGGTGGGAGAGAAGTGAAGCATGGTTTACACCATGGATGGTGAAGTCTGAATTCCAGCATTGGTGGTCCAACGGGTGAAGTCTAACCGTTGGGGGAAGTGGGATAGGATGGTTTAAGGATCAGGGTGGTGGGCCTTGTAACAGGCACCAACCAGATCCCCTTTCGGGTGACAGAGGACTCCTTCTCCCAGCTGGCAGACTCCAGCTGCTCCCAGGCAATTGTCTCCGGAAGAAAACCCCTTCCCTGGAAGGCCTGAACTCATCGACTGCTCAAATAGGAGAATAAAGGTATGGCCTCCTCATTCCAACTCCAGCATCTGTAAGCATCAGTCACCCTAGGGGCGCCTGGGTGGCTCATTTGGTTGAGCATCCAACTCTTGATGTCGGGCTCAGGTCATGGGATCAAGCCCCATGAGGAGTCTCATGATAAGCCCCACATGAGGGGTGGGGCTCAGCATGGAGCCAAAGATTCTCTCTCTCGCTCCCTCTGCCCCTCTCTCCTGCTCACGCACGTGCTCTCTCTTTCTCTGAGATAAAAAAAAAAAAATTTTTTTTTAGAAGGGTCACCCCAGTTCTCTGTAGGACTGGTTGAGGACTGCGCTGAGATAGCATCACAGCTCGCCTTCTCACTCTTCCCCTTTCTGCTTCCTTCCCTTCCCGTTCCCAGGTGTTGTTCCCAAGAGCACTCCCCAAAAAACACCTGCAAGCTTCTCTCCATCCCAGAGTCTGCTTCCCAGGGCCTGACCTGCTCTCCTGGCTGACAGTCAGCTTGTCTTCCAGCAGACGGCCAGGACAGCAGTTTGACAACGTGCTGTGAAGGTCAATGTTCCGATCTAAAGAAGATGTGTGAAGACCAGACAATGTCCTGATACATAAGCACCTTGTTCTAGGGTGATGCTGTCGGCTCACTTTAAATATTCAAAGCCTTTCCCACAAGGCTTTGATCATCTCAGTGGCCTCGTGAGGTAGGCAGAAGAAGTATTATTTGTTCCCAATTTCGCAGATTTGGAAACCGATGCTAACCGGGGGTTACTGACATGAACAAGAACCCGTGACTACTTGTAAGTGGCAGAAAAGGGACGTTCAACTGATCTCATAGATGAAAATGGGACTGTCTTTAAAAAAAAAAAAAGGACGGGTTTATGAGGTCACTACAAGCAGGGAGGCAGGAGAATGGCTATAAGGATCTAGTGAAATACCAAGGATGTGGCCCGGATGTGTACCCATGGGCCATTGTAGCAGTGGTGATTCAGCGGCAGGGGATTCTCAGGGACCCTGGAGACTGTTGAGGATGCTTCCCTCCCTTGGAGGCGAGAGGTGCAAAGTGAGAGGCCTGGTGACAGGTTCTGGGATTGGTAGCTCTAGTCCCAAACTGCAAAGCAACTTTTCTGTGCAGGATTTCCTGGATCTTACAGGAATCACACCATTTCTGGCAAGATATTAATCTTTTGGTAACAAAGAAGCATTCTCCGTTTGGCAGCCCAAACCACACATGTCTATTTACATGCCAAATGCTAGATTAGAAATATATAGCTTTCTAACACGCCTGTGTCATTTCCCCCCACCAATCATTCTCTATGATTCTCGGGCTTCTCTGTCTCCCCCCCACCCCCCCACCCCCCCACCTCCCCACCTCCCCACCTGTTTTCCAAGCATCCAGTGTTTTAGCCTCGTGGCCCATTTCCAGCTCAATCTCGGGTTACATTTGTTTCTAAGGTACCCCTGTGTGTTCCAAACACGCGCGCGGAGCACTGCGCAACGAGCCCACGTTTTCTCACGGTTTTCTTCCCCGTCGAGGCTCCCTGGCTTCTGCCCCCACCCCCACTCCCCGAGCCGGAACGCGCCACCGCCGCCGCTTCCCTTGAGGGATGTGCTGAGAGCCTGGCCCCTCCGGCTCCGCTCATCTCCTGCAGCAGAGCACCCAGGGCAAGGCGACCGTGCGACACAGGGCAAGCAAGCCGCTTTCTGGTGCCTGTGACCCCGCAAGGCGCCAGCGGCGCGCGGGCCACCGGTCCCGCGTCCCCGCCAGGCCATTCGCTGATTGCTGTCGCCCTGAAGGCCGAGCGGTGCGCGGGGACTTCGCCGCCTGCCCACCTCCACTGCAAACAGACGCGCGTTCTCTGACTTTGACGGCTCCCTGGGTTCCTGTGAAAAACAACCACTGCGTTGCCATAGCGTACTCCTCAAACACCAGCATCAGGGGATCGCAGAATCACAGCAACAAACGTTACGAGGCACTATCTCCAAATAGACGCGCGGCAAAATAATCCAAATAGGACCATTAAATAATAATCCTCATTAAAACCAAGCCAGACGAAACGCAGTCACTCTTAGAAGTGTGCTAAAGGAGGGGGGGGGGGGGGACAAAAAACCCCCAACATGTTTTAAGAGAAGATTAATAATCTGCTCATTAATTTTATTGGATAATTACACATCATTGGTCTCTCCAGAGTCGTTCATTTTTTGAAATTAAAAATGCCTTTTAGGGTTTTTCCCGTACAATGTGCACATCAGGTGTGCAGAGAGCTTTTTAGCATGCAAAAAAAAAAAAAAAAAAAAAAAGAATCACGATATTAGACAATGTGCTATTTTTCTATAAGAAAGCAGCCTTTCCCAAAACGTTAATCTGCCACAGAAAGATGCTTCTAATTTAGAAGGAATTAGAGGGAGAGTCTACTCCTCTAAACAAACACCTCTGCTAACAGCTTCATTAGTATGTATTTTCACATAATTCAATTAGCCAAAACACATACACATGCTCACAGCGCTGTTCCCTTGCTCTGGGAGTGTCAGCAAGACTTTAAGCAGATCTGAAACAAAATTGCATAAATGGCATGTAAAGCTGGGTGCATACAAAGATACCTTCAGGGTTCTAATAAATTCATGAAACTTTTTAAAGTATGATTTCCTAGCAGGCAATCACTTTTAATTAACGGGATCACCTACAGCAACACATGTCCTTCAAAAACTTACATTATTTTTTCTTTTTGAATTTCAAAGTTTCTGTAGTAAAAGTTGAATAGCTGAGTAGCTTAACCTCAAAAGGATTCCAGGCTTTTATGACAGTTATAAATCACTGTGGTGCCTTCTTTATAAGAAGAAAAGATTCTTAACACAACAGAGAAAGAAGGAAATCTCTTTTTAGTCATAGCTAGAAGCAAGCATTTTCTCCAAAGGTCAAAAAACTTTTCCTCAGTTAAAGAATAATTTTAAGGACATTGCAGCTACTTGTACAAGTAATCTCTTATAATTTACTTTATGAATTATACATTCAATTTCCAGGATTGTGGTTTGACACGGATGGACTCGCCTCTTTCTGGAACTGGTTTTGTCGAGCTTCTCGTGTTTCGTTTTCAGTAAACACGGGCCAGGGCTGAACGCAGGATTTACTTAATGAGCCCTTCTCCTTAAGGAAAATGAGAATCTATATACTCACCAAAGGATTTAGCTGAGTGGTTCTTGCCATTTCTTTTTCCAGCCTTTGTTTGAAAGACAGGGACATGCTCAGAGGCCATCTAGGACTAATGGTCAGGTGGCAGAAATCTGAAAAAGAGGGGGTGCCTGGATGGCTCAGTCGGTTAAGCGTCGGACTTCGGCTCAGGCCACAATCTTGAGACTCGTGAATTCGAGCCCTGTGTCAGGCTCTGTGCTGACAGCTCGGAGCCTGGAGCCTGCTTCGGGTTCTGTGTCTCCCTCTCTCTCTGCCCCTCCCTGGCTCATGCTATGTCTCTCAATCTGTCTCAAAAATAAATAATAAAATGTTAAAAAAAAAAAAAAGAAATCTCAAAAAGAGACAACTTTGAAATGAGGGAAGAGTAAGAGACACCAAAACGCAACCTGTTCACCTTCCCGCCCCTCATCCTTAAGGAACCTGGGCATTTGTCTAAAGTGGAACATGATGCCTTGTCCCTCTGCAAGTCTAATAAAGTACCTGCAGGGTAGAGCTTGCACCACGCAGACAGATGCAGCAATCCATCCAAGCACGTGTCTGAAAGCATCCATGGCGCCTCCTGAAGCCAGCCACCATCATTTGTTGCCACCCCCCTGCTGGTCCTCCTGCCTAGTACCGCTCTTCGTGAACACCTTCTCTACCGACGGTTCATTCACTGGTTTGGGGGAGGAATTAGGTTGGCCACAGACCGTATTAGGTGTTAGGGACACAAGATTTTTTTCAAAACATAAATGTGATCTTTTGCTTCCAAGCTCAACTGTCTGAAAAGATTCCCACCATCCTTAAGATAACACGTAAACTCCTTAATATGGCCCCAAACCCCTCCATGGTCCTGACCTCTGCTAAGATTTCCAGCCTCGACTATTGCTCTCTTTTACCTTTCAATCTGACTTCTAGCCATTTTGGACTATTTATAGACCCAGGCACCCACCAAAGGGCTATTTTCTTGCTCACATTTTTTTTTCTTTTCTTTTC